>NC_134851.1:29174874-29490946 GCF_965363235.1 Mytilus galloprovincialis | reverse complement strand
TTGGAATATGATATCGAACAGTTTATACGCTTTTAAAACCAACTCTGCTTAACCGAATACTTTCCCAAATAAGAGTTATCTCCCCGAACACTGTTTTCCTTGTTATCTCTAAGGCTTCGCAACCGTATAAGAAACCGACAAATTTATTTTTCAAAATTGCTCGTTATATCCTCAGGATGTGCTGTTTTATTTTGACCGAAGCCGTATATAGATTCCATATGAGAGTTATCCCCCCTTTTATGTTTGATATAAGAATATGCATTTCTAACTGGTAAACCATAAGTGATAGAGACCTAGGGTCTTTTGATTTGAGATCCTTGGTCCAAAAAAATGAAAATAAGGTCAAGGTCAAAGGTCAAGGTCATATTATAAATTTTGATTTTGGCTTATTTTCACTTATTTTCAAAAGCCGTATAACTTATCAACAAATTATTTTTACTAAATTGTTAGTTGCGACATGTCGTAACTTATAAATTTTGGTTGAAAGGGTGCGTAGACAATAAATGGGAGTTTTCGCCCCTCTTATGTTAAGAATTATGCGTAAAGTGATATTACTCATAAACCATACATATTAAGGAACTAGTGTCTTTAGGTTTGAGATCCTTAGTCTATGACCTTGAAATTGAGGTCAAGGTCATAGGTTAATTGGACGTTCTAGATTTTGACCTTTGCTCCAAATTCATATTTAGACATTATAAAGTCATAGGAACTGACATATCAACTGAATTTTTAATATTTTCACATCAAAATATGTTGTAAGTGGTGGAAAGACCATCAATGGTTCTCTGAACAATTGGTTTTTAATATTGTTCTTACATCTCTTCTGAAAAAAAAATCCACATGTTTGTTATCAGTTGAACTCTGAAACTACAAGTCCAATCGACCCCAAACTTTACAGTCAGCAGGGCATACATGTACTAAAGGTTCATAAAACAACGTGGTGCAGATATCTCTCGAGACTTTTCCTAGAGAAAAAAAATGGCAATGCTGTAAAAATCGCTTGCTAGGTCCGTAAATCTCAGTAAAAACCTACAATAAAATGTCGGCTCCTAGATTGAAATACTTATCTGTGTTACAAACTGGTGCTGAAAAATGTACATTATCAGAAAATAATCCTTAAATGTGTATTAAAGTTCCACTGGATCAATTAAATCCAAAACATGCACTGCTGGTGAACTGTAATCAAAATGTCAATTTCCTCCTACAATGACAAAAGAAATTACATTGTGTACATTCCGTCTCTATACATGTTGTCTGTTCAACATCCCGACCTAAAGAGAAATAAAAACACTAAGTTTTCGTTATTATAAACCCAAGTCCCGTGGTGTCTCCTCAATCTGGCGCGCGCGCTGGACCTAAAATAAAATAAAAACTTTCCAAACTAAACATGAAACTTCCCCGGAATAATATAGACCTCTCACAGAAACAAACAAACAAACAAACAAACAAACAAACAAACAAACAAACACACAAACACACAAACACACACACACACACACAACAAACAATCATGTTTCTAAGGGGGGAAAGACCGTTTACAATTGCTTTTTGAAAGCAATTGATTTATATTTATTTTTTTTTTCTTCCGCCAACTTTTTTAACCTTCGCTGTTTTTTTGATTCGCAAGATGTCTCTTAGATATTTGGAATATGATATCGAACAGTTTATACGCTTTTGAAACCAACTCTGCTTAACCGAATACTTTCCCGTATAAGAGTTATCTCCCCGAACACTGTTTTTCTTGTTATCTCTAAGGCTTCGCAACCGTATAAGAAACCGACAAATTTATTTTTCCAAATTGCTCGTTATATCCTCAGGATGTTATGTTTTTTTTTTATCGAAGCGATCCGGAGACTCCATATGAGAGTTATTCCCCCTTTTGTATATGATATAAGTGATATGCATTTATAACTGGTAAACCATAAGTGATAGAGACCTAGGGTCTTTTGATTTAAGATCCTTGGTCCAAAAAAAATGAAAATTAGGTCAAGGTCAAAGGTCAAGGACAAATTCTAAATTTTGATTTTGGCTTATTTTCACTTATTTTCATTCACCTTATAAGATATCTACAAATTATTTTTACTAAATTGTTAGTTGCGACATGTTGAATCTTATAAATTTTGGTTGCAAGGGTGCGTAGACAATAAATGGGAGTTTTCGCCCCTCTTATATTTAAAATTATTCGTAAAGTGATTTTACTCATGAACCATACATAAAACAGACCAAGGGTCTTTTGATTTGGGATCCTTGGTTGATGACCTTGAAATTGAGGTCAAGGTCATAGGTTAATTGGACGTTCTAGATTCTGACCTTTGCTTGAAATTCATATTTATACATCATTAAGCCATAGGAACTGACATTTTCAACTGAATTTTAATATTTTCATATCTAAATAGATCCTTATTGGTTGAAAGACCTTCAATTGTTCTCTGAACAATTGGTTTTTAATTATTATTAGGTCTTTCCACCTTTCCGTGGAAAGACCTATTGGATTTCTTCTGATTATTATTATTAGGTCTTTCCACTTTTCCGTGGAAAGACCTATTGGTTTTCTTCTGATTATTAGGTCTTTCCACTTTTCCGTGGAAAGACCTATTGGATTTCTTCTGATTATTATTATTATTATTATTATTATTTTTTTTCTTCCGCCAACTTTTTTTTCCTTCACAGTTTTTTTGTTTCGCAAGATGTCGCTTAGACATATGGTACATGATATCGAACAGTTATTACGCTTTTGTAACTGACACCGGGTAACCAAAATCTTTTCAATGTAAGAGTTATCTCCCCGAACACTGTTTTTCTTGTGATCGCTTAATATTCGCAACCGTATAAGAAACTGACAAATTTATTTTACCAAATTGCTCGATATATCCTCAGGATGATTTGATTTATTTTGACCGAAGCTATCCGGAGACTCCATATGAGAGTTATTTCCCCTTTTATATTTGATATAAGTGATATGCATTTTTAACTGGAAAACCATAAGGTTAGAGGCCTAGGGTCTTTTGTTTTGAGGTCCTTGGTCCAAAAAAATGAAAATGAGGTCAAGGTCAAAGGTCAAGGTCATGATTAAAATTTTGATTTTGGCTTGTGATCTCTTATTTTCAGAAATCATATAAGATATTGACAAAATATTTTAATAAAATTGTTAGTTACCACATGTAGTAACACATAAATTTTAGTCGAAAGGGTACGTAGGCATTTGACGCGAGTTTTCCCCCTTTTTATATCTAATATCATATGTATGGTAATATAACTCATGAACAATATAAAGTAGAGGACTAGAGTCTTTTGATTTGAGGTCCTTGGTTTATGACCTTGAAATTGAGCTCAAGGTCATATACTAATTAAACGTTCCAGATTTTGACCTTTGCTTTTACCTCATATGTACACATGAGAAAGCCATGGGACTGTTTGCATTAAGTTGTAAGCAATGTGACCTTAAAAAACACAACCGGAAGTGACCTTTTGTAAACCGGAAGTAGCTATTTTTTGCACTCAATCAATGTAAAAGTATATAGAACCATATATTTTTGGAATCAGTGTCAAGTAAACTATCAAAAAATACCGGAAGTAAATTTTTTAAACCAGAAGTAAAAGATTATCTCCCTTTTCTATTTTTTTTTTTAAAGAAACCATATATTTTTGAAATAAGCGTTCAAAAAGCTGTCATTTGACGCTAAAATTGACATTTAAAACCAAATTTTAATATTTCCATATAAAAAAAAGGTCTTAACTGGTGGAAAGACCATCAATGGTTCTCTGAACGATTGGTTTTTAATTATTATTTTTTTTCTTCCGCCAACTTTTTGTTCCTTCGCAATTTTTTTGTTTCGCAAGATGTCGCTTAGATATATGGTATATGATATCGAGCAATTAATACGCTTTTGAAACTGACACCGCGTAACCAAAATCTTTTCAATGTAAGAGTTATCTCCCCGAACACTGTTTTTCTTGTGATCGCTTAATATTCGCAACCGTATAAGAAACCGACAAATTTATTTTACCAAATTGCTCGTTATATCCTCAGGATGATTTGATTTATTTTGACCGAAGCTTTCTGGAGACTCCATATGAGAGTTATTTCCCCTTTTATATTTGATATAAGTGATATGCTTTTTTAACTGGAAAACCATAAGTGTTAGAGGCCTAGGGTCTTTTGTTTTGAGGTCCTTGGTCCAAAAAATTGAAAATGAGGTCAAGGTCAAAGGTCAAGGTCATGATCAAAATTTTGATTTTGGCTTGTTATCTCTTATTTTCAGAAATCATATAAGATATTGACAAAATATTTTCATAAAATTGTTAGTTACGACATGTAGTAACACATAAATTTTAGTCGAAAGGGTACGTAGACATTTGACGTGAGTTTTCCCCCTTTTTATATCTATTATCATATGTATGGTAATATAACTCATAAACAATATAAAGTAGAGGACTAAAGTCTTTTGATTTGAGGTCCTTGGTTGATGACCTTGAAATTGAGCTCAAGGTCATTGGCAAAATTAACGTTCTAGATTTTGACCTTTGCTTTTACCTCATATGTATACATGATAAAGACATGGGACTTTTTGCAATAGGTTGCAAGCAATGTGACCTTGTAAAAGCCAACCGGAAGTGACCTTTTGTTTACCGGAAGTAGCTATTTTTAGTTCTAAATAAATGTAAAAGTATATAGAACCATATATTTTTGGAATCAGTGTCAATTAAACTATCAAACTATACCGGAAATTACGTCGTTTGAACCGGAAGTTAACAATTATCTCCCTTATCTATATCTTTTTCCATAGAAACCATACATTTTTGGAATCAACGTTCAATAAGCTGTCATTTGACGGTTCAATTGACATTTAAAACCAAATTTTTAATATTTTCATATAAAAAAAGATCCTTACTGGTGGAAAGACCATCAATGGTTCTCTGAACAATTGGTTTTTAATTATTATTATTTTTTTTCTTCCGCCAACTTTTATTTCCTTCGCAGTTTTTTTGTTTCGCAAGATGTCGCTTAGACATATGGTATATGATATCGAACAGTTATTACGCTTTTGTAACTGACACCGCGTAACCAAAATCTTTTCAATGTAAGAGTTATCTCCCCGAACACTGTTTTTCTTGTGATCGCTTAATATTCGCAACCGTATAAGAAACCGACAAATTTATTTTACCAAATTGCTCGTTATATCCTCAGGATGATTTGATTTATTTTGACCGAAGCTATCCGGAGACTCCATATGAGAGTTATTTCCCCTTTTATATTTGATATAAGTGATATGCATTTTTAACTGGAAAACCATAAGTGTTAGAGGCCTAGGATCTTTTGATTTGAGGTCCTTGGTCCAAAAAAATGAAAATGAGGTCAAGGTCAAAGGTCAAGGTCATGATTAAATTTTTGATTTTGGCTTGTTATCTCTTATTTTCAGAAATCTTATAAGATATCGACAAAATATTTTCACATAATTGTTAGTCGCGACATGTAGTTACACATAAATTTTAGTCGAAAGGGTACGTAAACATTTGCTGCGAGATTTTCCCCCTTTTATATCTAATGTCAGTCGTATGGTAATATAACTCATTAACAATATAAAGTAAAGACCTAGAGTCTTTTGATTTGAGGTCCTTGGTTTATGACCTTGAAAGTAAGCTCAAGGTCATATGTTAATTTAACTTTCTAGATTTTGACCTTTGCTTTTACCTCATATGTATTCATGTTAAAGCTATTAGACTTTTTGCATTAGGTTGCAAGCAGTATGACGTTGAAAAAGCTAACCGGAAGTGACCTTTTTTAAACCGGAAGTAGCTAATTTTTGTAATAAATTATTGTAAAAGTATGTAAAACCATATATTTTTGGAATCAGCGTCAAGTAAACTTAAGACAGTACCGGAAGTAACATATTTTGAACCGGAAGTAAAAAATTATCTCCTTTATTTATATCTTATTGTATACAAACCTTATATTTTTGGAATCAGCGTACAATAAGTTGTCATTTGACGCTGAAATTGACATTTAAAACCAAATTTTAATATTTTCATATAAAAAAAAAATCATTACTGGTGGAAAGACCATCAATGGTTCTATGAACAATTGGTTTTTAATTATTATTAGGTCTTTCCACTTTTCTGTGGAAAGACCTATTGTTTTTCTTCTGATTATTATTTTTTTTTTTTTTTTTCTTCCGCCTAATTTTGTTCTTGCGATAAACATTTGTTTCGCAATATGTCGCTTAGATATTTTGTATATGATATCGAACAGTTTATGCGCTTTTGAAATTTACCCTGCGTAAACAAATACTTTTCTTTGTAGGAGTTATCTCCCCAAACACTGTTTTCCTTGTTAGCGCATCTCCTTCGCAACCGTAAAAGATTATGACAAATTTATTTTACAAAATTGCTCGTTATATCCTTCGCATGATTTGTCCTATTTTGACCGAAGCGATATGACCGCTCCATATGAGAGTTATTTCCCCTTATGCATCTGATATAAGCGATATGAATTTCTATCTTATAAACCATAAGTGATAGAGACCTAGGATCTTTTGATTTGAGGTCCTTGGTCCCAAAAAATGAAAATTAGGTCAAGGTCAAAGGTCAAGGTCATATTTTAATATTTGAATTTGGCTTATTTTCACTTATATCCAAAGACTGTATAAGATATCAACAAATTATTTTTACTAAATTGTTAGTTGCGACATGTCGTAAGATGTAAATTTTGATTGCAAGCGTACGTTGAATGTGAAAGGGAGTTTTCTCCCCTCTTGTATTAAAAAATACGCGTTTGGTGATATAACTCATTAACTAAATATAATTAAGACCTATGGTCTTTTGATTTGAGGTCCTTGGTTTATGACCTTGAAATTGATCTCAAGGTCATAGCTTAATTTGACGTTCTATATTTTGACCTTTGCTTTTATTCTATATGTATACATGATAAAGATATACAACTTTTAGAAAAAGGTATCAAGCCATTTAACCTTGAAAAAAAACAACCTGAAGTGACCTTTTGTAAACCGGAAGTAGCTATTTTTTGTACTTTATTAAGATAAAAGTATATAGAACCAGATATTTTTGGAATCGGTTTTAAGTAAATATTTAAATATAATCGGAAGTAACATTTTTCAAACCGGAAGTAACAAATTATCTCCCTTATTTAAAAAAAATGTATGGAAACAATATATTTTTGGAATCAGCTTACTAGGAGCTATCATTTGACAATTGAAATGACATTTTAAACTTAGTTTCACAACTTTTCATATCAAAAAGGATGGAAAGACCTTCAATTGTTCTCTGAATTTTTTATTTTTTTTCTTCCGCCTAATTTTGTTCTTGCGATAAACATTTGTTTTGCAATATGTCGCTTAGATATTTGGTATATGATATCGAACAATTGATGCGCTTTTGAAATTTACCCTGCGTAACCGAAAACTTTTCTTTGTAGGAGTAATCTCCCCAAACACTGTTTTCCTTGTGAGCGCAACTCCTACGCAAACGTAAAATATTATGACAAATTTATTTTACAAAATTGCTCGTTATATCCTTTGCATGATTTGTCCTATTTTGACCGAAGTGATATGAATGCTCCATACGAGAGTTATTTCCCCTTATTCATTTGATATAAGTGAATTGCATTTCTAACTGGTAAACCATAATTGATAGAGACCTAGGATCTTTTGATTTGAGGTCCTTGGTCCAAAAAAATGAAAATTAGGTCAAGGTCATATTCTAATTTTTGAATATGGCTCATTTCCACTCATTTCCAAAAAACGTTTAAGATATCGACAAATTATTTTTTCTAAATCGTTTGTTGTGACATGTCGTAACACGTAAATTTTGATTGCAAGGGTACGTTGAATGTGAAAGGGAGTTTTCTCCCCTTTGGTATTTAAAAATACGCGTATGGTGATATAACTCATTAACTAAACATAATTAAGACCTATGGTCTTTTGATTTGAGGTTCTTGGTTAATGACCTTGAAATTGATCACAAGGTCATAGCTTAATTTGACGTTCTAGATTTTGACCTTTGCTTTTACCCCATCTGTATACATAATAAAGTCATGAGACTTTTTGACAAACGGTATCAAACCATTTAAACTTAAAAAAACAACCGGAAGTGACCTTGTGTAAACCGGAAGTAGCTATTTATTGTACTTTATTACATAAAAGTATAAAAAACAAGATATTTTTGGAATCAGTGTCAAGTAAATAGTCAAATATTATCGGAAATAGAGTTTTTCAAACCGGAAGTAAGAAATTATCTCCCTTATCTAAAAAAATATTGTTTAGAAACCATATATTTTTGGAATCAGCGTACAATAAGCTATCATTTGACGATTGAAATGACATTTTAAACCTATTTTTACACCTTTCATATTAAAATACATTGTTTTGGTGGAAAGACCTTCAATTGTTCTCTGAACAATTGGTTTTTAATTATTTTTTTTTTCTTCCGCCAACTTTTTTTTCCTTCGCTGTTTTTTTGTTTCGCAAGATGTCGCTTAGATATTTGGTATATGATATCGAACAGTTAATGCGCTTCTGAAACGGACACCGCGTAACAAAAACCTTTACCTTGTAAGAGTTATCTCCCCAAACACTGTTTTTCTTGTTATCTCTAAGGCTTCGCAACCGTAAAAGAAACCGACAAATTTATTTTTCCAAATTGCTCGTTATATCCTCATGATGTTCTGTTTCATTTGGACCGAACCTATCCGGAGACTCCATATATGAGTTATCCCCCCTTTTATATATGATATAAGTGATTTGCAGTTCTAAATGGTAAACCATAAGTGATAGAGACCTAGGGTCTTTTGATTTAAGATCCTTGGTCCAAAAAAATGAAAATTAGGTCAAGGTCAAAGGTCAAGGTCAAATTTTAAATTTTGATTTTGGCTTATTTTCACTATTTTCATTAACCTTATAAGATATCGACAAATTATTTTTACTAAATTATTAGTTGCGACATGTCGTAACTTATATATGTTGGTTGCAAGGGTGCGTAGACAATAAATGGGAGTTTTCGCCCCTCTTATATTTAGAATTATGCGTAAAGTGATATTACTCATGAACCATACATAATACAGACCTAGGGTCTTTTGATTTGGGATCCTTGGTTGATGACCTTGGAATTGAGGTCAAGGTCATAGGTTAATTGGACGTTCTAAATTTTGACATATGCTCGAAATTCATATTTCTACATCATAAAGCCATAGGAACTGACATTTTCAACTGAATTTTAATATTTTCATATCAAAATAGATCCTTTTTGGTTGAAAGACCTTCAATTGTTCTCTGAACAATTGGTTTTTAATTATTATTAGGTCTTTCAACCTTTCAGTTGAAAGACCTATAGGTTTTGTTCTGATTATTATTATTATTATTATTAGGTCTTTCAACCTATTGTATTTGTTCTGATTATTATTATTAGGTCTTTCCACTTTTCTGTGGAAAGACCTATTGTTTTTCTTCTGATTATTTTTTTTTTTTTTTTTCTTCGGCCTAATTTTGTTCTTGCGATAAACATTTGTTTCGCAATATGTCGCTTAGATATTTTGTATATGATATCGAACAGTTTATGCGCTTTTGAAATTTACCCTGCGTAAACGAATACTTTTCTTTGTAGGAGTTATCTCCCCAAACACTGTTTTCCTTGTTAGCGCATCTCCTTCGCAACCGTTAAAGATTATGACAAATTTATTTTACAAAATTGCTCGTTATATCCTTGGCATGATTTGTCCTGTTTTGACCGAAGCGATATGACCGCTCCATATGAGAGTTATTTCCCCTTATGCATCTGATATAAGTGATATGAATTTCTATCTTATAAATCATAAGTGATAGAGACCTAGGATCTTTTGATTTGAGGTCCTTGGTCCCAAAAAATAAAAATTAGGTCAAGGTCAAAGGTCAAGGTCATATTCTAATATTTGAATTTGGCTTATTTTCACTTATATCCAAAGACTGTATAAGATATCAACAAATTATTTTTACTAAATTGTTAGTTGCGACATGTCGTAAGATGTAAATTTTGATTGCAAGCGTACGTTGAATGTAAAAGGGAGTTTTCTCCCCTCTTATATTTAAAAATACGCGTTTGGTGATATAACTCATTAACTAAATATAATTAAGACCTATGGTCTTTTGATTTGAGGTCCTTGGTTTATGACCTTGAAATTGATCTCAAGGTCATAGCTTAATTTGGCGTTCTAGATTTTGACCTTTGCTTTTATTCTATATGTATACATGATAAAGATATACAACTTTTAGAAAAAGGTATCAAACCATTTAACCTTGAAAAAAACAACCGGAAGTGACCTTTTGTAAACCGGAAGTAGCTATTTTTTTGTACTTTATTAATATAAAAGTATATAGAACCAGATATTTTTGGAATTAGTGTCAAGTAAATATTCAAATATAATCGGAAGTAACATTTTTCAAACCGGAAGTAACAAATTATCTCCCTTATTTAAAAAAAATGTATGGAAACAATATATTTTTGGAATCAGCTTACTAGGAGCTATCATTTGACGATTGAAATGACATTTTAAACTTAGTTTCACAACTTTTCATATCAAAATACATTGTTTTGATGGAAAGACCTTCAATTGTTCTCTGAACAATTGGTTTTTAATTATTATTATTATTATTATTTTTTTTCTTCCGCCAACTTTTTTCTCCTTCACTGTTTTTTTGTTTCGCAAGATGTCGCTTAGATATATGGTATATGATATCGAACAGTTAATACGCTTCTGAAACTGACACCGCGTAACAAAAACCTTTACCTTGTAAGAGTTATCTCCCCGAACACTGTTTTTCTTGTTATCTCTAAGGCTTCGCAACCGTATAAGAAACAGACAAATTTATTTTACCAAATTGCTCGTTACATCCTCAAGATGATTTGATTAATTTTGACCGAAGCTATCCGGAAACTCCATATGAGAGTTATCCCCCCTTTTATATATGATATAGGTGATATGCATTTCTAACTGGTAAACCATAAGTGATAGAGACCTAGGGTCTTTTGATTTAAGATCCTTGGTCCAAAAAAATGAAAATTAGGTCAAGGTCAAAGGTCAAGGTCAAATTCTAAATTTTGATTTTGGCTTATTTTCACTTATTTTCATTAACCTTATAAGATATCGACAAATTATTTTTACTAAATTGTTAGTTGCGACATGTCGTAACTTATAAATTTTGGTTGCAAGGGTGCGTAGACAATAAACGGGAGTTTTCGCCCCTCTTATATTTACAATTATGCGTTAAGTGATATTACTCATGAACCATACATATTAAGGAACTAGTGTCTTTTGATTCGAGATGTTTAGTCTATGACCTTGAAATTGAGGTCAAGGTCAAAGTTTAATTGGACGTTCTAGATTTTGACCTTTGCTTTAAATTCATATTTATACATCATAAAGCCATAGGAACTGACATTTTCAACTGAATTTTAATATTTTCATATCAAAATAGATCTTTATTAGTTGAAAGACCTTCAATTGTTCTTTGAACAATTGGTTTTTAATTATTATTATTTTTTTTTTTCTTCCGCCAACTTTTTTTACCTTCGCTGTTTTTTTGTTTCGCAAGATGTCGCTTAGATATATGGTATATCATATCGAACAGTTTATACGCTTTTGAAACCAACTCTGCTTAACCAAACACTTTCCCAAATAAGAGTTATCTCCCCGAACACTGTTTTTTTTGTTATCTCTAAGGCTTCGCAACCGTATAAAAACCGACAAATTTATTTTTCCAAATTGCTCATTATATCCTCAGGATGTTCTGTTTTATTTTGACCGAAGCTATCCGGAGACTCCATATGAGAGGTATCCCCCCTTTTGTATATGATATAAGGGATATGCATTTCTAACTGGTGAACCATAATTGATAGAGACCTAGGGTCTTTTGATTTAAGATCCTTGGTCCAAAAAAATGAAAATTAGGTCAAGGTCAAAGGTCAAGGTCAAATTCTAAATTTTGATTTTGGCTTATTTTCACTTATTTTCATTAACCTTATAAGATATCGACAAATTATTTTTACTAAATTGTTAGTTGCGACATGTCGTAACTTATAAATTTTGGTTGCAAGGGTGCGTAGACAATAGATGGGAAGTTTCGCCCCTCTTATATTTAGAATTATGCGTAAAGTGATATTACTCATGAACCATACATATTAAGGAACTAGTGTCTTTTGATTCGAGATGCTTAGTCTATGACCTTGAAATTCAGGTCAAGGTCAAAGGTTAATTGGACGTTCTAGATTTTGACCTTTGCTTTAAATTCATATTTATACATCATAAAGCCATAGGAACTGACATTTTCAACTGAATTTTAATATTTTTATATCAAAATAGATCTTTATTAGTTGAAAGACCTTCAATTGTTCTTTGAACAATTGGTTTTTAATTATTTTTTTTTTCTTCCTCCAACTTTTTTTACCTTCGCTGTTTTTTTGTTTCGCAAGACGTCGCTTAGATTTTTGGAATATGATATCGAACAGTTTATACGCTTTTGAAACCAACTCTGCTTAACCGAATACTTTCCCAAATAAGAGTTATCTCCCCAAACACTGTTTTCCTTGTTATCTCTAAGGCTTCGCAACTGTATAAGAAACCGACAAATTTATTTTTCCAAATTGCTCGTTATATCCTCAGGATGTTCTGTTTTATTTTGACCGAAGCTATCCGGAGACTCCATATGAGAGTTAACCCCCCTTTTGTATATGATATAAGTGATATGCATTTCTAACTGGTAAACCATAAGTGATAGAGACCTAGGGTCTTTTGATTTAAGATCCTTGGTCCAAAAAAATAAAAATTAGGTCAATGTCAAAGGTCAAGGTCAAATTCTAAATTTTGATTTTGGCTTATTTTCACTTATTTTCATTAACCTTATAAGATATCGACAAATTATTTTTACTAAATTGTTAGTTGCGACATGTCGTAACTTATAAATTTTGGTTGCAAGGGTGCGTAGACAATAAACGGGAGTTTTCGCCCCTTTTATATTAACAATTATGCGTAAAGTGATATTACTCATGAACCATACATATTAAGGAACTAGTGTCTTTTGATTTGAGATGTTTAGTCTATGACCTTGAAATTGAGGTCAAGGTCATAGGTTAATTGGACGGTCTAGATTTTGACCTTTGCTCGAAATTCATATTTCTACATCATAAAGCCATAGGAACTGACATTTTCAACTGAATTTTAATATTTTCATATCAAAATAGATCCTTTTTGGTTAAAAGACCTTCAATTGTTCTCTGAACAATTGGTTTTTAATTATTTTTTTTTTTCTTCCGCCTAATTTTTTTCCTTCGCTGTTTTTTTGTTTCGCAAGATGTCGCTTGGAAATTTGTAATATGATATTGAACAGTTTATACGCTTTTGAAACCAACTCTGCTTAACCAAATACTTTACCATATAAGAGTTATCTCCCTGAACACTGTTTTTCTTGTTATCTCTAAGGCTTCGCAACCGTATAAGAAACCGACAAATTTATTTTTCCAAATTGCTCGTTCTATCCTCAGGATGTTCTGTTTTATTTTGACCGAAGCCGTATAGAGATTCCATATGAGAGTTATTTCCCCTTTTGTATTTGAAATTTTGAAATGTATTTTAAACTGGAAAACCATAAGTGATAGAGACCTAGGGTCTTTTGATTTGAGATCCGTGGTCCGAAAAAATGAAAATTAGATCAAGGTCAAAGGTCAAGGTCATATTTTAAATTTTGATTTTGGCTTATTTTCACTCATTTTCATAAACCTTATAAGATATCGACAAATTATTTTTACTAAATTGTTAGTTGCGACATGTCGTAACATAATAATTTTGATTGGAAGGGTGCGTAGACAATGACTGGGAATTTTAGTCCCTATTATATCTAAAATTATGCGTAAAGTGATATAACTCATTAACCATACATATTAGAGACCTAGGGTCAAATGATTTGAGATCCTCAGTTTGTGACCTTGAAATTGAGGTCAAGGTCATAGGTAAATTTGACGTTCTAGATTATAACCTTTGCTTAAAATTCATATCTTTACATCATAAAGCCATAGGAACTGACATTTTAGACTGATTTTTAATATTCTAATATTAAAAAAGATATTTACTGGTTGAAAGACCTTCAATTGTTCTCTGAACAATTGGTTTTTAATTTATTTTTTTTTCTTCCGCCTAATTTTTTTCCTTCGCTGTTTTTTTGTTTTGCAAGATGTCGCTTAGAAATTTGGAATATGATATCGAACAGTTTATACGCTTTTGAAACCAACTCTGCTAAACCGAATACTTTACCTTATAAGAGTTATCTCCCCGAACACCGTTTTTCTTGTTATCTCTAAGGCTTCGCAACCGTATAAGATACCGACAAATTTATTTTTCCAAATTGCTCGTTACATCCTCAGGATGTTCTGTTTTATTTTGACCGAAGCCGTATTTAGATTCCATATGAGAGTTTTCCCCCCTTTTATGTTTGATATTAGAATATGCATTTCTAACTGGTAAACCATAAGTGATAGAGGCCTAGGGTCTTTTGATTTGAGTTCCTTGGTTCAAAAAAATGAAAATTAGGTCAAGGTCAAAGGTCAAGGTCATGTTCAAAATTTTGAATTTGGCTTGTTATCTCTCATTTTTAGAAATCTTATAAGATATCGACAAAATATTTTCACACAATTGTTAGTCGCTACATGTAGTTACACATAAATTTTAGTCGAAAGGATAAGTAGATGTTTGATGCGAGTTTTCCCCCCTTTTATATCTAATATCGGTTGTATGGTAATATAACTCATGAACAATATAAGTAAATACCTAGAGTCTTTTGATTTGAGGTCCTTGGTTTATGACCTTGAAATTGAGCTCAAGGTCATATGTTAATTTAACGTTCTAGATTTTGACCTTTGCTTTTACCTCATATGTATTCATGTTAAAGCTATCAGACTTTTTGCATTAGGTTGCAAGCAATATGACGTTGAAAAAGCTAACCGGAAGTGACCTTTTGTAAACCGGAAGTAGCTAATTTTTGTAATAAATTGTTGTAAAAGTATGTAAAACCATATATTTTTGGAATCAGCGTCAAGTAAACTATAAGACAATACCGGAAGTAACATATTTTGAACCGGAAGTAGAAAATTATCTCCCTTATTTATATCTTCTTGTGTAGAAACCTTATATTTTTTGAATCAGCGTACAATAAGTTGTCATTTGACGTTGAAATTGACATTTAAAACCAAATTTAAATATTTTCATATAAAAAAAATCATTACTGGTGGAAAGACCATCAATGGTTCTCTGGACAATTGGTTTTTAATTTGTATTACTATACTTGTTCTTTATAATTTCCCATAAATTCTTACAATAAACTCAAAAAGAAGATACAAGTACGTATTGATTTTATAGCTGTCATATATAAAGGCTACATAAATCATACTTCACGAAGACATCTCATTACGTAATACCGTTATAAAGATCCTCTCAAATAAAACATTAAAATGGGAGCATACATTGATTTTCATTAATAACATTAAATCATGTTACCTGGTAAATCTTCTTATCAGTCTATGTGATATATTGACATGCTGATCATCAATTGTATGTTTAACGATGGAAACATGTTCATTTTCTGTTCATGGGGATATTATTTGTGAATAACATTCAAAGTCAGAAGGATGTAAAAAACTGAATGTTATAACTATATTCGAATAAGTATTAGACACCTGCATCAACATAAATACACTTTATTGTTCAGAAAATAAATAAATTCCAAGGGAAATATGAATTGTGTGGGTTAATTTGATTATCCTTCATTTACTACGTAAGAAATATTCATAGATTTCTGACAGAGGGGCGAAAGATACTATAGGGACATTGAAACTCATAAATCGAAAATTAACTGACAACGCCATGGCTAAAAAAGAAAGAGACAAATAAAAACAAATAATAGTACACAAAACACAACATGAAAAAATAAAGACTAAGTAACACGAATCCAACCTAAAACTTTGGGTTATCTCTGGAGCTCCAGAAGGGTATAGATCCTGCTCCACATGGGACACACGTCGTGTTTCTCATGCTAGAAAAACCCCGGTAAAAAGTCTAAATTGATAGGTCACATTTGTGAAGAGGGTACGGGATTGTAGTGACGACAGAAGGAGCATATCTGTTATCATCTACGGAACGGATATTCCATAACAGTCAACCAACTGGTGATTGCGACCGTAACATATACAAAAGGACGATTTCAACTTCATTATGTGAAACTCTTGTTTTAAAAGCTTCATTGTGAGTAGCAACTCTCTATTAAGGTAATCATAATAGGACATACAAGCCCGAGAATATCGTATCGATTGGGAGGTATATACTCCGTATGTAGGCACTCCTGAAATGTTGCTACATAGAAATGGAAAGTTCAAAATGGGGAAGCTGACATAAAGTTTTGTTTTCAACCTACCCTCATTGTCAATTTATATATGTAAGTCAAGATATGAGGCAGACGTAACTGTATCTGTTGTATCCTTTATCATCATTAGTTCAATGGGATAGATGCATTGAACATATTCACCAAATTTTGAATTATTTAGTGAGAAAGCATGATTTAATATTACTTATTGAAATCATCTCACAATGTTATCAAATATAATTTTTCGTTCTACGAAAATGCAGAACTTTTATAAGATACGCGGCAACAGCAATATAGCTCTCGGAAACTATACGTTTTCAACTCGTTGAACGCCAACTTGCAGTTCGGGTATTGAGGTTCTTCGTAACATGCAACATGTTATGCCAGTTTTGTGCCACACATTTCCGCTGCACAATCGTTGAATTGAAATAATTAACGCAATTAGTTGTCTCAAATGTATAACAACTGCCGTTTTCCTTATTTAGTAAAGGCATTTTCTGAATTAAATGAATACCCAGCAGTATCGGTCATCAAGTGACTCTAGCCAGTTTGCTTGATAGAATCGTGTATAGAAATTCAACATGTGTTGACCATTTATTAAATATTACTTCTTATGTCCTTTATTGAAAATGTAGGACTATGTGGATATTCTACATGAATTTCATTGTTTTAATTCAAGATATGGATTAAGTTTAGTTACGTCCAAATTATATTTTTTCTGTAAGGTTGAAACAAAAACAAAAATTCATTTCACTTAAAAAGAATATTAGAAAAGCGTAATTTCAATTTGGCAAAAATTGAGAGCAATAAGCTCTGTATTATTTTAAAACTGTTGAAAACAGTACTGGTTCATGACAAAAAAATACTCAAAACAGTGTAAACATAATCTAAAGAAGCATTTCTAGATGGATTTACACTGTTTTGTGTATAACATTTTTAACTTTTGTTTGAAGGAAGGGAAACTTGTGCATCCAATATGAGTACCTATTTTTATTTATAATTGAAACGATGAAGTTCACACTGTTGAAATCCAGAAAATGAAGTTTTTTTAACACAAAATGAAAACATTGGATAGCCCCTTCAATTAATTTTGTTGCTAAAAGTTTAAATCATTTAGCACCCTGAAAAACCAAATTTGCTTTGGTAATACTAAAATGTCCGTTCGTATATTCGTTTCTATCCTCTTGTTCAGAAGAAACTTAAAATTTCATAACATTGTATCGCAAGCTATTTAATTTTCCAGTGAGCAATGTATAATTCTTCTTCAAAGGAATTATGAAATTTCATTTTAGGCCCAATTAACTGAAATTCAGATATTTTTGTTGTAAGGCTAACTACACTGTAGATGACTGTTTTGTTTTACTAAGACATAAACATATGAAATTATAACGAGGTCATTTTAAGAAATTTTACAAGGCTTAACTGTACATGTAGAGCGCAAGGTAAGGCATACTAATTTAATATTAAACCCATTCATTTATGATGACATGTATAGACAAGTATATATATATATTTCATTTTTCAGATATCATTGGCGTTGGTAGGTTGTCATTAGAAATTTTCTCACAACATCAGCAATAACAAATTTTGGCATCAATTCTAGAATATTGTCTACGTTCTAGATCTGACAAGACTATGAAGAAGTACAGGTAAGCATTGATGGTGCAATTCTTAATATATTGATTTGTACAAGCACCAGACTATAATGAGATTTTTTTATGTCTAATTCATTTATGCACAAAGCACAACTTGACATCAATAGTTGAAGGAACATTTATGCAATAAGTAGGTCCACATAAACTTGGCGAATTTACCGATCCATAAAATTCTTTTGAATGTACGTTCACAGGTCAATCAGGCATACATTGTAAAACAGAAAGAGTTTATAACATCGGAAGCTGTATGCCAGATTGTTCAAAATATGGTAACAAATTCAGTACTTCAAATCAAAGAAATGACGGCTGTATTTAACGTTTAAGCTAGGCAGGATTTCAAAGATTTTCCGAACTTGTTTTGAAAGATCAAATAGAGAGTGTTGTCCTACTTATATGTCTTTTAAGATTTATTGACAAAACGTAAGACTGATTAACATAGAGAAGGCAGTAAAGTATTGATTTCCAACACTAGTTTTATTACTTATATATAACATATATTGATCACAAGCTAACAGAGCCATCGATTCTAAAGAAATTACTTTTTATAACAGTTATTTTTCGAAAGAAAACAAACTTATACACGGGCAAGAGAGTTGTTGCTAGATGCTGAATAATCATGGGGTCTAAAAACATCTTCTGTTGTTTAACACAGTTACACAGGTGGTGCGTTGGCTACAGTCGCTGCTGGTATAAAATAAACATAATTTAAGATACGCTGAAGATGGGCATCTAAGACTCCCAAAGATAGATATGCCCAGGAAATAAATAAGAAAATGAACTGTTCCTAAAATCCTTGGCATATAATCCATTATTTTTCTCTCGTTACTTTTGTAAGCATGATATTCTTACAAAGAGAGCCCATTTCTGATACATGTGCTGATTTGATAGAAAAATCTGGTTTAACAGAACAGAACAATATTGATGAACAGTCGAAAGCCCAATGTATTTATTTTTTTGTAAAACAATCGGGATTGTTTACACCAAACACGTAATGACGAATATCTATAACTATCATGTTAGTATTCGAACTTTTGCTTCACGCTGAGTTGCATAATCTATATTATTATACAACGCCCACCAACTCTCATCCGACAGTCAGTTGTTGTTCTGATGTGGAATTTAACTGTTACTTACAGTAAACTAACTTATTTTCGCAAGCGATTTATTTCTCGCGACTTTTGCGTGTAGAATATGAGACGAATAGCACTAGTCGCGAATATGTATAATTTGGATCTCTCCTTATTAAACTATATCAAGTAATTACAAAATCGCGAAATTAAATAGCCGCGAAGTGTACTAGAAAGGGTAAAACATGAAATAAAGTATTCTCGAAAATAAGTTGGTTAACAGTGTTATGCTGTTTAATTTCATGAAGAGTCCTGGTAATTGCAAGCAATGCCAACTTGTAGAACATATTTTGCTGCGATTATTTGTAAGATATAGTCCCTTTGGGTTAGTATATTGTAGTCAAAAAGACTCACATGCTCACTTTTATGGTAGTTGCATCACATTTCATTTAATTGACAACGAGGTGTGAACAAAACGAACTGACATAATCGGTAAATATGTCAAAAATTGAGGTACGGCAGTTAACATTGGGTTATAATCTTAATTCCTATAAAAAAAAAAAAACAAATATGTAACAAAGAAGCACAAAAAGGCATAAAGACAAAGCATATTTGCGAAAACTACAATATATGCTTTATTCGGGTGTTTATTAAGCAAGCATGCGTACAACTTTAATATAATGAACAAAAGACGTGGTAGATGACAATCCTTATATTAAACACCGGCCTTGCGAATTGAGGACAAGATGAGCTGAAGTACAGACTATTTTTATTTTTATTTTTTCAAATTCTACTTGGTTCTGTAAACCTTATTAGACATGAATAAAGTTGTATGGGTTCGCTAATAAAATATAATATAAACACAGTAACGAAACCTACCTGTCATTTAGATGCAGACACGGTCTTTTTTGTAATACAATTTGATGAATAATTGTATCCAACATGTGTTGGTTTTACTGTACATAACATTCCCACCCAAGCAATCCATTATCAGTATTACACAACTATTCTGTTCTCACGCTAATTATCTCTTTCCTCCATTATAAATAAGTTTCCTTATCGATTATTGGAAACAAGTATAGATAGATGATTCATTGCATTGTTAGAAAACAATACACGTTACGTAGACCAAAATATTTGCGTCATTATTATTTTTATATAAGTTGCAACTAAATATAGAAGTGTATTATATGAAGACATGTAGTCGAGATAATAAAATCGAAAACAGAAAACCAGTAAAATTTGCACATTGAAAAAAAAACAAAAAACGTTATCATGAAATCCAAAATTTTATTCGCATATTCTTCAAACCGACACATTACTATAAATATAGTAAGAGATTCTTTGAACGACAATAATTATTAAAGGAAAATCTCAGAAAGTATTCTAGCAAAACAATGTATTTTCTTTAAAAAAGATAGTTCACTAAACATGTCTAAGCTTTTCCAGCTGTGTACATGAGCAAAATTGACAGAAAGAAGCTAGTAGTGGGATTGAAGTGCATGTTGAACTTGTTCACAATAATATTTTAGGAAAACAAATTAGAAAGGAGCTGGGCAAGTTTTCGAAATGACAAGACTCTCTAGCATTTTTTTTATAAAAGGAATTGTGTGTAATACCATTGGCTGAGTGAATTACTGTATGAACCTGAAAAGTAAATCAATGTTAGGATATCCAAGGTTTGAGTTGTTCATTATCTTCAGTTATATGACTTACATACTTGTGCATGATATGTCCTTTGTTATTCAAATGTGTACAATCCTATGTTACAGATACTGACTGCGAATTATAATCAACCAATTATTGTAAATAAGGGAAACAGTAGGTTAAAAAGTCATAAGTCGATAGAGAAAAAACGAATCCGGTTTATAACTAAAACTTGTAACATAGAAGACCTAGTGTTTTTCTGAAAGATAAGTTTGAATTGGTAAAATTTCATGATCGATGGGGATGGAAAAGTCTATGACAACGACTATTGTAACTGCAGATATCCACAACATAACACAACAAAAAAGAGAGGGAGATCTTGCTACATTGTAGTTCGGACAACTTTAACACATTTTATAAAAATAAATTTTAAAACAAATGTAAATTTTTAAAACTTAATGTCCTTATTATTCTAGTAATTTTATTAATATTTGGTTGTTAACGATACAGTTTATTTTGGGGTCCTCTTTGTGGTCAGTTTTAAAACAATGTAGATTTCTAAAAATTAAGCACTTCGACGAGAATTTAAATCGTTACTTTTCGAATTGATGATAAAAATGATACTTTGATATTTGAAGAGATTATGAAACTGCTGTACAACATGTAAAACAAGAAGTGTAATACTAAAAGAGTATAACAATTATACATTGACAATAACATAATTATACATTTGCAAGCAGGGCAAACAATAGATAACAAACTGTTCTATGTCAACGCTGAACACAGTCTCTCTCATTTTCACAACCGCGTACAATTGCATTGTCTGAAGCTATTATTGTAATATTCGAATCTATAAAGTAGTGTCTTTTCATTGGCTTCCAATGTTCATCACTGAAAACACATAGAATTGTAAAGTATCAAGTACCTTAAACATGTTAAAATACACAATGTGTATGTTGGAAACGCAAAACATCGACAGAGTAAGGTTAAAGAAAGTTTTTAATTTATGAAGCATTCTTTAAGTCTCCAGCTTTTTTTTCATATTCATCTTTTTTGTAAGTATTTAGTATGTATAATATTGGAGTATGCCATTATATCCAATAGTTTTTTGGGCTAATTAGGCCATATGATTCTTCTCTCCTCAACAATTGATGGTATTTGGAAACTAATATATAGGAACATTATTTGTCTGACACTGCCATGGCAAGAGTCGCATCAAGGTCGCCACTCCACATATATAGTCCTTAGATTCGTAGGATTCTTGATCGTTGGTTTAAAATTGATGGTCCTGTCAGATATGAGATTTGGGAGATGTCGCAAACTCAGAAAAAAATATGTTTGATTTTTCAAAAGGATCAGACATGTTGCAATTGCTAACTTTGGACCACGGCTAAACCCCACAAAGAACCCTTTCTGTGTACTCTAACTCAAATCGTTAGGCAGTTCCACTCACGTGCATAGTGACCAGAACTTTTCACATCAAACTAAAAAAAGAAAATTTGCAGCTATTAGAGACCACGTGATGAATTTACGATACGATCGTGGTACTCATTTTGTTGTCGAATCGACGACCTTAGAATTGACTCAGTTCTGGTACAACTGAAATCTTAAATCCATCACATTCATCCCACATGGGTGGAGTTTGGGAGAAAATCATTGTTATTTCTATGGCTGCCAACGCTGCTGAAAAGAGTTCAAAGCATGACCTTCCCAATACCTTCACGTCAGAATTTTCGTTAACTCTTGTTCAAGTAGCGACTTATCCAAAAATGTAATAATCCTTACTCAAGCTAAGTTATTGACAAAGATGAAAGTTACATCATGAACATCAGAAGCATGTACCTTTCAGATCTGCTTGGATAATTTATCAAACTAGATCTCTAAAAGAAGTACAGGCTCTGGCCAGTGATTACTGACCCCGTTGGTGTAATGGCTACCTGCAGTTGCTACATACATCAACGACAAAAAATGGACAGAAGATAATCGCAAACCCATCGAAGAGGACCCTATTCTTCTAAGGACAATCAATGTTGTCGTACCCAGCGGACATAGTAAATTGTAGTGAACTTGTCTAAAACTTTTACATTTATTTCCATTGTCAAGTGATGCGCCATAGATCTCAA
The DNA here is from genome assembly GCF_965363235.1 of Mytilus galloprovincialis. NCBI lineage: Eukaryota > Metazoa > Mollusca > Bivalvia > Mytilida > Mytilidae > Mytilus > Mytilus galloprovincialis. The sequence goes on along the minus strand of NC_134851.1, from coordinate 29,468,063 downwards.
ATCAACCAACTTTAAATGTCTTTTGCTAGAACCGATTTGTTGTTTTGTTGAATAATCTAGATATTATACTTCTATTAAATGTCAAAAGATAGCTTCGGTGGAAATTCACGGACGATTCCTGAGGATATCGCGAAAAATTTAAAACATCAGTTTGTCACTAACTTTGTAGTTCAGGGGATATATCTCCTTTAAAGGGAAGTGTTCGGTTAAACAAGGTGACTTTTAAAAGGTGTACAACTGTCTGTTTATTGTAGTTTTACCTTTAAAATTGAACTTAGTCTAGAAATGTGAGTTTTTTGTTTTACTTTGACACCTATTTCAATGTTGTGAAGCATGAATCTCACACTGGTCTATATTTTTTATGCATTATGATTTATATCACCATAAAACTTATTTATTACAATTCAGAGAAAATCTTATAAAATTTCACTTTTACATTTCTTTTTACAAATTGTCGACACTAACGTGTTGTTTCTAAATCTTTTGGTGAAATCTGAACTTAATTCTGACATATATCAATCTCACATAGAGTTAATAGATTTCAGCTTGAGGATGTAGCAATTATTGTGGAAATAATTTGTCGTTTCGTTTACAGTTTCGATAATTTCTGGATGTTTTTTCATTTGAAATGGATATTATTTGTTACCAAATCAAAACCAAAATGTCAAGTTCTTTCTTAACTTATTAGAACAAAATCAAGACGTCTTTTAATTGAAAGGTAGTAAGGGCTACGATAAAATACATTTTTTAGAACACGTAGATGTTTTTTTTTCTTTCCACCATAATTGGTTAATAAAAGTAACACGATACCGAATGACGTTACGCCACGAGTAATCGTTCCTGACGTTATAAATTAAGGTCACACATACAAGCCAATGCAGCGGGCTCTGCAATCACAAAGTGATAAAATAATAACAATACTTTTATTTTTTGTCATTATGTGCCAATTAACGGTAACTTTCCCTAGATGCAGCGTCCCGAGAGTTTTGATTCATAGATTGTTTTATCGTTTTCCAGCATTCTGCTGCTCATTGCGGTTAACCTTTACAAATGCATTACTATACTTTTTAAATATTCTGTGTCTCTAATATTTAAACATCTACACGATTTATTTATATATGTTCTTATGAATAACAGACGGAATTTTATCAATTTATTTTTATTTGTTTTTTTTTGTGTGCAATAAATACATGTTTGCCGTATTTCCATGAAATTTTGTTTGGAAAGTAGAAATCTAATTTATAGAAACATAGGATGGTGAGTGAAAAAAAACGGGGAATTGTACCATTAATTCGTTTTAAAATTGTTTTCAAAACACCGCTCAGGCACAATGGAAAAATGAAGTTTATCTGGACGAGAACACTGTGTCTAAACCACAAAAGTTCCATTTTGACATCACCCATTTCTTTCGTTCCATACACAGAGATACAATTATGAAGATGCTCATAATAACTAAATTTGCAATCTCCGTGTCAATATTTATCTTCCCGTACCTTTCTTTCCGTACAATGTGAACAATTTAACGAGAAATTAAACAATTTCGAGGCAAGGTTCACTCATTTCGTCATTTTGACATGCATTTTGACTTATTTCTCCGTTAATATAGAACGGTTGTAGAAAATATTGCATCTCACAATAGAAAATAGTTGTATATGTATATATATTCTTCGATATCATAAAAAAATAAAAAAAAAATAAGGAGAAACCTACCTTTCTTTTGTCTATTGGTGTTCCGTCATTGTGCCGGATGTTAGATACTATCGAGTCCGAGCAAATTTTGCCGGTGTGGTTTAGACACAGTGGAGAATACGGATAGAAATATTGGTTATTTTGCTGAATAACTTTTCCTCCTGTGTTCCAAGTGTAAACAGTCTCTGAAATTCATTGGTCTGTTACACATGTTACTTGTAGATTGTTTGTTGGTTGGGAAGTTTGTGAAGAAAAACCAAAACACATTGCAATCTATGAAAATTCCCAAAATGACAAATGTCAAACAATTCAAGGGAGAAAACCAACAGCTTGATATATGTTATATAAACCTATAATGTCAAGTTTAGGGAGGGATAAATCCTACTTTGTAAAGGATCACTCTGATTTAAACAAAAAATTCTATGAAACTGATATCATCAAGATGCTTGATTTCTTGACAACATATTTGTTACGTTCAGAGGACGTGTTTTTCAACAGACTGTCGGCATTCCAATAGGAAAAAACTGTGCCCCTCTACTTGCCGACTTGTTTCTTAATTATTATGAGTTTGACTTCATGCAGGAACTTCTTAGGAAGAAAGATAAGAAGTTAGCAATATCCTTTAACTCTACTTTTCGCTATAGAGATGATGTTCTTTCACAAATAATTAACAATTTGGTGACTATGTGGACCGCATCTTTCCCATCGAACTAGAGATAACAGATACTACAGATACGGTTAAGTCGGCCTCATATCTTGACTTACATCTAGAAATTGACAAGGAGGGTCGGTTGAAAACAAAACCTCACGACAAAAGAGATGATTTCAGTTTTCCAATTGTGAACTTTCCATTTCTAAGTAGCAACATTCCATCAGCACCTGCATACGGGGTATATATCTCCCAATTGATACGATATTCCAGTGCTTGCATTTCCTATCATGATTTTCTTGATAGAGGGTTGCTGCTCACAAGGAAGCTATAAAACTAAGAGTTCCAAATCGTGAAGTTGAGATCAACCCTTCCTAAATTTTACGGACGCCATCACGAGTTGGTTGACCGTTATGGAAAATGATATCGGATATGTTTATGGAAAATGATATCGGATATGTTTCATAAATGATATCGGATATGTTCCTTACGTCGTAAATACAATCCCCTTTCCTTTCATGATTTAGACCTACCAAAATTAGACTATTTACCGGATGTGTTATCACTTAAGCAACACCAAGGGTTTCACATGTGGAACAGGATCTGCTTACCCTCTCGGACCATTGAGATCACCCCTAGTTTTTGGTGGGGTTCGTGTTGTTTATTCTTTAGTTTTCTATGTTGTGTCATGTGTACTGTTGTTTGTCTGTTTGTCTTTTTCATTTTTAGCCATGGCGTTGTCAGATTATTTTAGATTTATGAGTTTGACTGTCCCTTTGGTATTTTTCGTCCCTCTTCTTTAACAAGAATAAGCTAAATACACTTATAAATCAACTGCATTGATTGGTTCGTTGCCTTTATGCTTGGCTTGGTTGGTTGTCTCGTTGTCTTTATTGATTGAAATAGTTGGTTGTCTCGTTGTCTCTATTGGTTGGCTTGATTGTTTTGTTCTTTGACCTGCCAGGTTGATTAACAGATATATGGCCATTACAGGTCTTCTCCCTTCTGGAAGTAAAATCCTTTCAAAGTGGGTCTCCGTTTGGCTGTTTAGAATTTTCGCAACTACTCTATAAGGGGTTCGAATGGGGCGTTTTTAAAGGCAAATTGTGAATCACAATCCAATTTAAAAAGGTTTTACCAACATTTTCAAGTGGCAATCCAAATATCCACGTATTTCATCCAGGGTGGCCTATATTACATACCCTATCTATTGTATTCATTTTTAAGTTATTCCCGTCCTTAACATACTTGCAACATTTGCTACTAGTAATCAAGCAAAAACAATCAATCAATCAAATATTCTTTGGTAGATTGTATGTTTGACAGTTTGCATCATGCAAAGAGACGCATATGTCATACCAATTGCTACTTGATTTACTGTTTATGAGACGTCTTTTTACAAATACTTTACGCACATTCTTTGCTCAGAAAAACAAGTTAAATAGTTCCGTTCAAAAAAAAAAAAAAAAAGACACAGCTCTTCGTTGTTCTAGTTTTATCTTCTGAAAAAAAGATTACAAAAATTTGGACCATCACACAAACAACTCACTATTGATTAGAAATGATGTTAATCCAGAATTTGTCCCCCACTGGTAACAACAAATTCAAAAATATATTTATTCCCCTTTAGCCTTCACTAAAATGTAGAACTAGTCAAACGTGAAAACCAACGGTTTGATAAATATTTGAAGCTACGAACAAAGAACAGCTATTTTTGTTTGCATTTTGCATTGGTTTTATGTAAAATTGCTTTTTGACAATTTTTAAATCAATGTTGTGAAATCTATCATTTGAAACCGGCGGAAACACTGTGTCAACCAAAGATAGAAAAGAAATTAATTTATATGTAGAAAACAATATTTTAATCAGTGTAAAGATGACTATTACTTGTCAGCGGAAGTAACTTTTCGTAACCAGAAGAAGCTCAGTCTTTCCCAATTTCAAACAATATATGAATAATAATGTCAGCTATTTTTTAGATGCAACTGACTAAAATTATTGTGATCTTTTAACCGGGGAAGCTGTTTGAAAATATGTTTTTGAGAAAAATTCAATCAATACCAGCTGAATATGTAGTTTCCAAGGGAAATATGTCTGTTGTCTGTTTCGTATGTTTAGATACAATAGAAAGGTAAGAAAGGAGTACCGTTTTGTTATCATTTTTTTGTATCTGAAATGAGTGACGTTTCAAGAAAGAAGTAGTACATTTGTGTATAGAAGTTGTAACAAAGCACACCATAGTAAAACCTTAAAGTGCCATATACAACTTATATAAGTAACAGTTTAAACACCTTTTTTCCCTTTGCTTTTAACCACGAGAAAAAAAAACAAGAATGTAATAACTTTATCATTTTATATAAAGAACCATTTCAATTAATGATGATTAATTTTTTTACAAATATGGGAAGTCAAAAAAATAAACGATTTCAGAGGTAATCAAACTACAATTTATTTATTTTTTGAAAAAAAAGAAAAAAGAAGGGGGAGGTAAAATAGATTTACGATAAACTTGCTTGATACTTTTAGGTTTTTATATAACTCTGATATTGTTGATCAGGGTTAACCACGTGTCGCGTTATCATCCAATCGTGGCTTACACATGTACCGTTCACAAATGAAATATAAACGTCGGCACCATCATTTCTTACTGTAAGCATTATCCAGAAAAACTATTCATATCCATATATTAAAAACACTCAATTACGAACTGACCATTCAGCCTTGAGACGGAGGAATAAACAAAAAAAATGTGTAATGATTGCCAACTTTCCAAAAATGATATAGAAATTAACAACTATACGTCACTGTACGACTTTCAACAATGGGCAAAGCCCATATCTTTTTAGCAAGACAATTATGTAGTTTTTAATGTTATGAACCAAATATATTTTTCGAAATAAGCACTATTATATACGGTATTTGGAAAATCACGAAGCAGAATATTATTTTGTCATCTGTTTGATCACGAAATATTACTTTTCTAATAAAATTTGGGATCAAGATCATTTTTTAAGAAAAAAATATATAAACCCCATTTTGAAGTTAAATGATCGATCCCTTATTGTACTGATATGAATAGAGAAAAAAAAAGATATTGATGCAGACGTAAATATTTTATTTAAAAGAGACGAAATATGTCGGTGAAACAAAAATTTCAGATTTAAAGTGCCCGTGCGAGTGAGTCATTTCATTTTCATTTCATAAAAGTATCCTTGAAACAACTTAAAAGTGTCAGTGTATCATCCAAAAAAAAAGTCCATGTAACACCCGTTAATGTACTGTTTTTTCCTCTGCTGGAGGCAAAGTCGTACAAATCCTTTTTTCAGCTACTCTTTTTCATGAAAACTAAGGCTGTACGAAATATTCCGGATCCTCTTTGTACATGTTGTAACACTTCCAAGTCTTGTTGATTGTTCGTGTTATCATATTGACTTACACTTGTACAGTTAAGGCGTTTGAATTAGAAGTTTGCATCATTTTATAGAGAAAATAATTATTCGATTTTCTTACATTGTATATAGAATAAATGCGACTTTTAATTGTTTTCCAAACAAAACACTTTCTTCCTTAAAATGATTTATTAATAAGAAGTGGTTTACTTGTGTATATTTTTCTATTACTAGTTTCCAGTTCGTTATACTATTCAGTGTCTTTGTGTATATCCCCCTGATATAATGAATTATCCCGATAGAGTCAGCTGAATTATAGTATCAGTGCTAAATCATGACTTGAAATCCTCGTAGTGTTCACAATTTTTTATTTCAATAACAATCACGTTTAATTGTTTTTACACAGATATTCTGTACAACAATATTTGTCATACACTCTTAGAGACATCTCCAAAATAAGATAAACATACTCTTTATGTTTTATAGCTGCCATTAATGTTTGTCGACGTTTGATTGTCTGGGTCAATAGTTATCAAAGGTACCAGGATTATAATTTAGTACGCCAGACGCGCGTTTCGTCTACATAAGACTCATCAGTGACGCTCATATCAAAATATTTATAAAGCCAAACAAGTACGAAGTTGAAGAGCATTGAGGATCCAAAATTCCAAAAAGTTGTGCCAAATACGGCTAAGGTAATCTATTCCTGGGATAAGAAAATCCTTAGTATTTCGAAAATTCAAAGTTTTATATTCAGGAAATTTATAAAAATGACCACATAATTGATATTCATGTCAACACCGAAGTGCTGACTACTGGGCTGGTGATACCATCGGGGACGAAACGTCAAATCACCATTACAAATAGAAGATTGCATGTAATAACTTTTCTTTAAAATACATAAAATACAAAAATTGACTATTACATGTCAATTCTACAAACACGAGAAAAGCCTCCGTCCAAAATGCAAATATGCATAAAAAATAACACAGAGAATAAGAATCAACAGAAAAAGAAGCATGCCGGGAAAACTGCTTATTAAACTTACACATTGTTTACGTTACACATGTTACAGTTTGAAATAATATGTTTTGAGATAATTCAATATGTGCCACTTAAATACATTGTACAATACCAAATGAATGAATCAGAAAAGAATCTTCTTTGCGGTATTTAACAAAATATATACATGTATCTGTACTTTTTGTTTATAAATTTAATCTTCAACTGTATAGCAAATTTGTTGTTTAAGGTCCATAGTGTTATTGAACTTTGACAAATGTTTGAAGCATAAAATTATTTAAATTCTAAAATTAGATATTGGTCAATTATTCAAATAGTATTTTGTTATTTAATGAAAACAAATTGATTTGTGCCTGGTCGTTTTTTCAAGAGTAGGTTTTGTTTAAATCTGTGATTTTTTTTTCTTATTCTACGTATCCTTAACATTAACTTTGATATTGGCTGGTCATTGTCTTTTGAGATGTTGCAATTCGATTGGATGACGTTATTATTATTTCGTACACTCTTAGGACAGAACACATCATTGTCAGTTTTATTGAAGTATTTATGTATCTCTAGTTTATTTTTTCTAATGCTGCGATCGCAAGAAAGCCCATTTAGGTGTTTTGGCTTACGTTTGGGTTTTTGACAGGACAAATGTTCTGACATGATTCTATTCAAAATATCAAAGAAACAAATGCCTTTACAAGTGTCAGGATGAATTTTGTTGGCGATAATATGATACATACTATTACTTGAAACAGTGTATTCTTGACAGCAGAATTAAACATATGCTATTCACCGGCATATTGTACCTCAAATTAAAAGTAGAAAGAAAACTTTTTTCTAATAATTTCTAGAATACGGCTTTAAAAGAGAGCAATTTCATGATTACTTGGAAGAAGATGGTGTATCTGTGACAAAGACACTTGTCTCAGAATGTTTTTCCCCATATAACTTAATATTATATCATGGTATTTTTATTCTAAGACAAGTGCATGTGATCTGTGATTTCAGGGTAATTTGTCTGATCGCACTAAGAAACTTATTGATGATGAAGGTAGATTTGACCTCGCACATCTCTGACGTTCGTTAACATTTAATTTACACTAAATTCTGTACTACTCTCCCTTCACTTTGGGTATTCTTCAGAATTTAATTACACCGCTATTCATGTTTATTTATATTGGTAACAGTATTTAATTGTATATCTACGAGATGAAACATAAAAATCATATCTTGGAACCAGCTAGGAAACATAATGAAATATCTGAACTTTATATAGCCTTTAAAATAGGCGTGGATTGAGAAACAGATGTATTTGCAAAGTGCAACCGACATAGAATACGATAACGAATAGTTAGTCAATCGGTATTAGTGATATTGTACATTTATTACCATGTCCATTTATATAAAGATTTTTTTTGGAGGCCATAATGCAATATGCTCATTATTTGTTCGTTTTGATTTTATAAAACAACAAATATGAAACTCGTAACTGGTAACCTTTATCTTAAAAAATGATTTAAGCCTAAAATGTACAATTTAAGATGATGTTTATGCAATGTGATACAAATACAATAGATACAAAATATAATGTTCTATTTTTTAGTTATCATACAGATCAGACCTGTGTACTAGTTGTTTAGAAGTATATGTCCTTTTTTAATTGTCATTTTTACAAAATTTGAAAAAAAACTTCATTATGAATAACAGAAGTGAACACAATTGTTTTTGCTGTCAACAATGTACGTTTTACACATACTTACTAAAATAAATGTGCTGTTCAAAAAAGTTGTTTATTTCCTTAATCGCGCACACGTTGTTTCTTCGAATTGAGGGGATAACAATTGTCCATTTTCTGCAGTTTTATCTGAAAAATAGAAAGATTCCACATATTTCAATAATACTACCATTGTAAAAATTTCCTGGATAATGTTTATTTGAATGGGATCTATCTTCATGTGTTCAAAAACAATGTCTTTTTACGAACGTCAATTGGAACATAAACTTGAAGTGTCGTTTTTACTTCGCAGTTTGATAAAAACAGATCTAGAAAGAAATATAGCTCAATTCGACTTTTACTTTATTTAAGGTAGCACAATACAAAGATTTATTCACTCCCAATCAAACAACTTTAAACTGATGTAATTCATTTCATCCTTCTTTATATTTTATAAATGAGGTACCAAAAGAAAGTAGAAAGATTAATCCTTGAAATTGTGATAATTTCACTATGACATAATTATTACATAGTTAATTGTTATGTAATTAGTTGCTATATTGTGATGTTCACTCTTGAATGAATTTAGCGTCTTTATTCTTCATAGCATCCCAAAATATTTTATAGATTCTTGTACAACACAGCTTGACCTCCAAAACCATGTCTCAGATTTCCAAAAAACATCAATAGAACAAATTTTATTTACTATTGAATTTAGTGATCTCTTATAAATTGATGTTGCAAACTTCATTGAAGATTTATGAGAGAATGAAATACAAAAGGAAAAATCTGTGACACAGTTTTGGAGGTCAAAATATTTTGGGATGCTATGAATAACAAAGAAGTTAAATTCATTCAAGTATGGACATCACAATATAGCAACTAATTACATTACAATTAGTTATGTAATAATTATGTCAGAATGAAATTTTCACAATTTGAAAGATTAATCCTTGTTCTTTCTTTTGGTACCTCATTTATAAAATTTAACGAAGGATGAATGGAATTACATCAGTTTAAAGATGTCTGATTGGGGAAGAAAAATCTTTGTATTGTGCTACCTTAAGATTAGATAACCAACCTGTTTATATCTACTTTATTTCCTTTCATTTTGTTTTACGTTTTGAAATGATATGGCTAAGTCCTGAGAACAAATATGTAGACTCAAAATTGATTTATCCCAAATATGCATGATGTATACTTTCCTGGACGTCAAGCAGATACAACCGATTTGTTTGAAGTTCTAAACAAACAATGCATAACGAAAACAACAATTGAAAAAATGAAGACATTCTAATGTCGTAATCCTTACATTGAAAATTACCTTAATTACAAAGGTAATTACTGCAAATATCGTGGTAATTGTTTCTACTTTCTCTCAAACTACTGATTACAAGTATAATGATCCCAATAACAATGCATATACCAATGCTAATACCTATACCAATACCGATAACAATTTCAATATATTTGCTGATGATAATACCAATAGCAAAGCTAATACCCATTATCCACAACGTAGATTCTTCTTGAAAAAAAATCAAGGATATTATCTTAAAGAGATTGAGACCTCATCTGAACGTGAACCTGATTTAAGGGGATACGCTAATTTACGTTAGTTAACCATTGATTTAAGGCTAAAACAATTTTGTAAAGTCTGTTCTTTTTTTTTGGGGGGGGGGGGGAATAAAAATCTGAAATCGTTTACTATATAACGCAATGTTGAAGTTGTTAATGATGTTATATCTTCCCTCTAAATTTTAAATATCTAAAATTTAAAACAACAGTTCCTATAATTATCAAACTTAGGAGGAACATTTAAACTTTTAATATAAACTTTGACTGTAAACTTCCTGAAAAATGGAACAAGCACAAGCATTCAATTTTTATGAATCATAAGTGTAGTTTAAATATTTTACTTTGAGTACTGCATGGAATAAAATCTGCAACTATCAAAACTGTTTCCCCTACGAGGCAGGTAACAGAAACATGTTGTGTACAATCGTTCTGTGACGTCATATAATGTAATTGTATGGTTGACTTATAAAACAAATTGTGACATGTGGAAGTAACGGTAAGTTCCGATGTTATATTCCTGACCTGTAAAAATTCAAAAGCATACAAAAATCAATATACGGTATTATGGAAAGGATACACACTTTTACACAAAATAAAGACTAAATTACGATAAATCCTATTAAAAGACGCGCACAATTTACTATCATGACATACACGACACACACAAATTACAGCGGAATCACTATTTTAGATATATGAAATACGGTAATTATCACAAAACCCGAGTCTTTAACAACAAAGCCAGCGCGAACACTACCACAAGGACAAGGCATGAACACATTGCAACACATGGAACAAATGGAATAAATTGTAGCTTTGAGTAACTAATAAACTAGAGTAAACGTCATCTTTGCACCATCAATGAAATGATGATAAAACAATCTTATCTAACAGATATCTACCCCATACCGTCCTATGCAAATACAAACGTTTTGAAATTAACAATAACTTACTGTAACACAGAAAAAAAAATCGTTACATTACGAGACTGCAGCATTGATCAATGAAGGACGACAATGATTTCAATATTAAGTGAATTTTTTTAAGACGAACGTGTAACCCGTGTTATTTTGAACGACCACACCGCAATGCCATTTACGTAGAGTTTAGATAAAGGCATACACACAATGAATGTTGGCATTGAGCAATGAATTGATATGAAAATACCGTTGTTAGATAAGTATGTCTTTAGATGTTTAGGGGGCATTGGAGTTTTAAAATTTTAGATGACCAAATTTATTTTAACACGTTAGTACATTAATCACCTTTATTAGATAGTGTACAATGAGATTATTAAAAGATTACTTGAAGGAATTGCTATTATTTATTTTGAATTCATTGAACCATAAAATTATTTTTTGACTCTCACATTCGCGGATTAGGTAAAATGTGAAGATTATAATTAAAAGGTGTCATTTTTGTAAAAATTTTATAATACAGCATTAAAATCCGGTTCTTTTGGTACCTAATGAATAAGGATATGATTTATAACGAAACTGTACTAGATATTCAAGAAACGGCAACATTTTTTGCAAATCTGAGGTTCCATGCAGGGGCATACACACTTTCCACTCGAGGACACAATTTATTACGAAACAAAGTAAAGTGGCACAGTTTAAGCCGTAAAGGAAGTTCATATGGGGAATTGCATTGTCTACATTTACAAAAGTGCAAACTATATTCTGTATTTTGTTTACATCTCCTTGACCAGAATATAGATTCTTTTGATTTATTTCAGTACTAGTCAGCATTGTATCACAAAGAATTTAAATGTTAATTGAATAAATGTATACATTGTTAAACTAAACCAATACACTAAAAGCGATTAGTGTCAGTATGTGTGTTTAAAGGACAGCGTTTCCTGCTTGCACTATAACATTTCTATGTTAACTTTGAATATGTGTTCAAGTTTCATTTTTTCTGCGATCTCAATTAAATTTTAATATAAATAAAGACCCTAAAAACGCTTGAATTGTAATTTCCTTGAGAACTGCCACTAATAATCTATTTGTCATGTTTTAACTTTTGAGAGATTGCAATAATTTACAATTTTTGTTTATATTCTGTTAATGCCTTGTTAAGACAGAAAATGTTATGTATTAGCAACCAAAAAAAAACACGATTGCACCAAGAGGACAACGGAAATATTCATACGACCTGCAGGCTAACATTTTGAATGGTCGGTTTCTTATCATACATTTGCCATGTTTACAACATACAACAATGACAGTGCTATGTCAGTCATTCCATCTGTCTATGATAATTCGTGGTCCGAAAAATATTTCGGAATTTTTGGCTGTCAATTCCCTTTAACTTTGGACCTTTTCTTTTATTTTTGAGCGTCAATATTGAGATTTTTTTAGACCAAATTTGCGTCTGGCTATCTTTAATGAGTTTCCGGGCACTCCGGCTTCCTCCATCAATATAAGCAGACCGCCACAAAATAGCCAAAAAAACTCCTGCGCTGACATGAGTTCATTCATACGTATGAATACACAGTTTATAAAACTTATTATTTGAAATACTAAGCATTTCCTATTCCAGGAATATACTACCTCAGCTGTATATGTTAAAACCTTTCGTAAGTTTTGTTTTTTTCACTTCTCTAAAACTTTATTGTTTATTTTGCCTTACATATTGTTGATTCAAACGTCCATTCTGAGTCCTTTGAAGACAAAACGTATGTACAAAGTTATAAACCTGTTTTCTTTGATTAATTAATTTTTGTACAACAGGACTGGCAATTCTCGCATTGCAAAACCTCGCGTAAAATGAATGCATTCGAATTTCTTACCAACTTATATACTTAAAAAGAGTGTTGTATTATTTACAATAAGAAAATTATCTGTCGAAGTTTGAATGAAGTAGATGTAAGCAATTATGAACATTCGTACGACCTTTAACAATGACAAAACCTATACCGTATACGTATTCGGTTTTAAAAGACACATATTTACCAAAAAAAAACAAAAAAAACAAAAAAAAAACCTCAAACATGAAACAACAACAACGACTGAACTACAAGCTCCTGACACTTGGGGTAGGCAAATGCATGACACGGGTTATGTTCTTCTAATATATGTTATGATGGTATGATACTAAACCCCTAACGGGAAGGATCGTGCCTGATGTACATATGATGAAATCATAATCTTTCAGTCAGTTTAATTGAAGTCTGGAGCTGGCATGTCAGTTAACTGATAGTAGTCTGTTGTTATTTATGTATTATTGTCATTTTGTTTATTTTCTTTGGTTACATCTTCTGACATCAGACTCGGACTTCTCTTGAACTGAATTTTAATGTATGTATTGCAATTCGTTTACTTATCTACATTGGCTAGAGGTATAGGGGGAGGGTTGCGATCTCACAAACATGTTTAACCCCGCCGCATTTTTGCGCCTGTCCCAAGTCAGGAGCCTCTGGCCTTTGTTAGTCTTGTATTATTTTAATTTTAGTTTCTTGTGTACAATTTGGAAATTAGTATGGCGTTCATTATCACTGAACTAGTATATATTTGTTTAGGGGCCAGCTCAAGGACGCCTCCTGGTGCGGGAATTTCTCGCTACATTGAAGACCTGTTGGTGACCTTCTGCTGTTGTTTTTTCTATGGTCGGGTTGTTGTCTCTTTGACACATTCCCCATTTCCATTCTCAATTTTACATAAGTTGGCGCTTTAAACATATTTGAAGGCACCAATCCTCTCCCTACGTGAAACATTCGAACATTGGACGTAAACAGAATAGAAATTAAAATTATTAATGAAAACAATAACAATCACATATAGTAAACAAAAACACTGCACAATGAACATGATAAAAGTAAGGCGCAAAAGAGTAGCATGGTTTGTTTAAAGCAGAAGACGCTTATCAAATCGACGCATACGCTCTCTCTTCTTTTGACTTTGTAAGTTAAAACCGTATAAGTTAAATGATATTAGTACATATATAACAGCAAAATAAAACGGGAAGGCTTAAGTACTCGTCAATTTTATTTTACAACCCAATCTACCAAGTCGCATATCAAAAGGTTTCCATTTTTTTTTTAATTATTTGAGTAGACTGAATTATCGAATGAAGCCATTGAACGCAAACAAAAGTACATACCCCAATCATAGCTGAACAGGAAGGTTTCGGATAAACAAGTTCGAATGTTACTTTCAAGGATACATCATTTCTAGTTATGACTGGTTTAACAGGTAGTTGTTCTTTTGGACGAACTGTTATGTCATAATAAAAATAAATATACAAGAAATGAAAATCGGTTTAAAAAAAATTGCAAAATCAATAACCTATATATGTAGATTTGAAAAGAACATGCACAATTAAAGAAAACGCAAAAACACGGATAATTCATAGCAGGAAAGGTTGAATTGTCAGCGCATCAAGATTTGCTTCTTTTGGGCATTGTGTTTACTCTGGTTTTATTCGTTATAATGATTTGTGTACTTAATTGAGTTGTGAGATTTGCATGTTTTAGTTTCGGAGAAAATACGTACTTTATCCAGTTCATTATTTTTATATTAAATATCATGATAACTGGGGAATATACCATTGCCAAGACAAAATATGGATATATTTCCGAGATGTTATCAAATTTAGGCTTTAATTATAATTGTATCGTTTTCAAGATGTTAGACGAAATACTGATCTAACATATATGGAAAAGATACATACTTATATTAGTCTTAACTAACAAATTGAGAGACATACACGACTACATGTTTTGATAACTGCAATTTCGAATAAGCGTAGAGAAAATTCAAATCAAACCTGTCAAGTACACATGTTCCTAAAAGTGAAAAGAAATAACATTTTTTTTCAGTACCAGACATGTATTCATTATACCAGTTGGTATACCTTATATACCAATACTTAAGAAATAATTTAAAGACGGTTGACGGATGTTTTGAAGACACATGGAAACCAATATTCATTGTTGCTCTATTTCATGTATATCAATTGCTACTGACATTGACCTGGCGACCTCTATATCAACACCAAATTGACTTTGCATCATAGGACATTATCAATCAAAATTATCTAAAAAAAGATATGTTTTAAACACATTGTCCGGTAACCGACATTTAGATAGTGTTAATACTAAAGTACTGTGTAGTGTCGCAGATACATATAAAATGTTCTCTGGATAAAACACTTGAACCAGACATACCGTGACACTTACATTCATATTCATCATCATTCATCATCAATGTTGCTCCGTATTTCATAAATCCATAAACACATTCATACGGTTTATTAACGTCATCAATACTAAGCGACTTAATTGTTAAAATGGACGTGCGACTAGTTTCGTCTAGTTCCTCAGTGTACTTTGTTTCATTCACTGATTTATCGTTCATTACTGTCAAAGTATTTTTCAAACCTACATTCCATTTTCTATTATACTCCCGACAACAAGATATGCCGTGCGGTACTGAACACACTAACTGAACGTCTTTTCCAAATATTGCTTGTGTTTCCTTTAGTTTCCACACAACTGCACCTTAAAAGAAACATAGCAATAATGTATTAACGTTCTGTTTTGTCTATTTTTTTTTTAGAATAACATTACATCAATACATCATTGTATAACACTATCTTAATGATTATTTTGTAACAAATGTAACTCAACGTTCCCTTTCAGTCTTGTAAACACATATTCTAGACACAAAGGTTTGTACAGTGTTGTTTCGATTATGTTTACCCTTGTAATCATATTTATTTATTTTTTACAAGAAAATTCATTTTATATACTGTACGCCATGTCGAGGAACGACAAACACTTTGTGTTGACGTGTCGATGTCGAATTTACTATCTACTGCACCTTGATTGTTGGCCTCTTTGTTAGATTATTTTGTATGTATGTCTGTATCTGTAAGTCTTTTATATTGTATATTTGTGTGATGTATGTTCAAACAGTTTCGGCGGCTCGGTCCAAATTACTGTCACACTCATCTCTTATATCCGTTTTTGGTTGCTTAACCAATATTGAATATGTAACGGAACTTTACAAAAATGTCAAATGAGAAATGTGCCTAGCTTTAATAAAGGCAACAGTAGTTTACCACTGTTCAAATGTCATAAATCGATAAAACCGGGTATATCCTATAATTTTCAACAGAAAATTCCTGTGGCAATTCAGGATTATGACAGTTGTAATTCACATTTTCCGTCGATTGCTAATGTTTGAATAAGTCGGGTTTTTTTTGGACTTCACCTTTTTTAATTTGCCCTAGAGTATATAAACCATCTTTAAATGCTTATTGATTAGTTATTTACTATTGTTTTAAAATAAACAATATATCAAAAAAATCATATAATGATGACTGTTAAATTACAAAAAAAGGTAGATTGTGAAGCAGGTTAAACCATTGTACATGTTCGGCTTCTTATCCACTATACTACCAATTAGGCTTGTCCTTACCACTGCCCAAGAAGAACGCAGTATTTCGGGAATAAATGAACCTTTACATGTATTACAAATGTTTCAATAAATCTTTACTTTTCCTCAAAGCTAAGCATTGATCGATCAGATTCTTACCCGGAAAAGCAAGTTGATCAACACCAACAGATAGTGTCAGATTATGCTATATACCAAATAGACACAATTTTAGATGTTTAAAGGATGGCAATATTATCCCAGTTTTAGCTATGTTATCCTTGTTTTTAATAACATTAAAGCTAAGGAACCTGCTATAGAACTCCGTATATATCGACTATTCTGAAAAATATGTTCTAAATTTGAGAATTGTATTTACCGATCTTATAACTTATAGCTATGTAGTTGATCTGCTACGTCAGTTTTTAAAGCACCATGAACAAATCCGGTTCATTTTGCAACAGTCGAACGTTATCTTGAAATACATGTATAACCAGGAGATAAACTTCTATGAATTAAAGTGTCACCTTTGTCTTTGTCTGATTTCATTTAATAAAACCTTTAATAAGTTATAAAAACTTCAACTTACCAGTTGCAATTTCACCAATGAGGACAAAGAGCACAATCAATTTAACCATCACACACACTCATGAGTTTTTATTCTCTAAAAAAAATTAACAAATATTCCTGTAACTGAATAAACAAATATTCCTGTAACTGAATAAACACACATTCCTGTACCTGAAGGAATATGGTTGCTGGCGACGTCGTCAGGGTAACGTCGATTAGCGACCTTATTATCTAGTCCTGTACGTCATAATACAGTACGTCTGAGTCAGTGACAACTCTACAACAGATGTATCAATCGGATCACCAGCAATGATGATGATACATGACTGTGTACATTATGTATATACAACTCGTCTAAACATCAACCCAACAATGTTAGATCTGTAAATTTGCTTTCGACATAAAATTTGCGAATTGTTGGGTTAATGTCTAGACGAGTTGTATATGATATATATATCATGCCTTATATATCATGTACTGTAGTACGCCGCTAGATTAAAACTGACGTGGAAAGGTAACACATGGCCAGCGAAAGCTCTTTTTTTGAGAGCCCAGGTGGTCGTGTGGTCTATCGGGACGGCTGCAGTGCAGGCGATTTGGTTTCACGATATCACAATAGCATGGGTTCGAATCCCGACGAGGGAAGAACCAAAAATTTGCGAAAGCAAATTTACAGATCTAACATTGTTGGGTTGATGTTTAGACGAGTTGTATATATATATATATATATATATATATATATATATATATATATATATATATATCAATTATTGGCGTAAAAGTCAGCATTTCGTGCGTAAAAATGACCACCAAAGTAGGCACGGGGTTTAACTATGCATTTCCCTGCATACTTAAACTGTAGCGATATATTTCTCTATGAAAAACTTATTTGTTCATTGAATTATGGTATTATTTTTAAAGGCTTTTACATTATCTTCCACATGCACCAAAAATTAGCTCAATTGCGTTTATTTTCGTGAAATGCCGACACTTCGAAATTTCAAGACGTATATATGATGACCTATGCGCTTGCTTCAAACATATAACTTAAGAGTGCACGGTCTTTAATCATATATTTCTCATTTAAACTGATATATATATTGCTTTTTATTTATGAAATAGATAAAGTGTAAAATACCTTAATTTTTGGTTAAATTATATAAAGCCAACTTTCTTAGTTAAAAAGATATATTTAATAAACCGATATATACGCCTCGTTAAAAGGGTTTTCTTTTCTAGCAATGAATCTCACGTGATTAAATACGTCACATGTTATGTGAAGGACATTTGATATCATGTACAGTCTGTAGAAAATGGAAGTTATATATTTTGAGATTTACACTATATTACGAGTTTATCAAGGTATGGAAATTCCAAATAGGATTTTATTTGTATTATTTGTTTATTGTCAGTATAATAGATATAATAGATAGGTATTAAATGCATTTAGTTGTTATTTTTGGCTAGATGAGCTCTTGACCTACTTAACGTAATAAATAACAATAGCTTATTTACATTTAAATTTATCACAGACCCTGGTGGATCTAGAAATTTTCATAAAGTAGGGGCCCTCTCTAGTCAACTTTCAATGATTCCACAGTGGCGGATTCAAAAGCGGTAAGATTTTGTGTTCCCTATATAATCCCCCCTTTTTTGTCCTGGGTTGGGAACCCCTTTTAAAAATGGTTTGATCCGCCTGTGTTCTCTTAATATTTAACCACTTTTCAGAAATAGAACCCTGCGCCCCCTTAAATCTACCTCTGGGCTCTGGGTTATATCTCCAATTGAGGTCATATTAGAGAGATCAGGTGTACAAACACCAAAGTAGGCACGGGGTTTAAGTATGCATTTCCCTCTATACATAAACTGTAACGACATATTTTTATATATGTATTGCTTTTTATTTATGAAATAGATAAAGTGTAAGACACCTTAATGTTTTGTTTAAATTAAGTAAAACCAACTTTCTTAGTTTAAAAAGATATATTTAATAAACCGATATACGCCTCGTTAAAAGGTTTTTTTTATAGCAATGAATCTCACGTGATTAAATACGTTATTACAATGATTTTTATAGTTACAATAATGAAACAATAATGACACAACTCATAAACATGAATTTAACTATTTCTTAGATGTTAATCTACAACCAGATCAGAGCCATATACATAAAAAGGCAAAACAATATATTTATTAGCTAGATGAGCTGTTGACCTACTTAACGTAATAAATAACAATAGCTTATTTAGATTTAAATTTATCACAGACCCTGGCGGATCTAGAAATTTTCATAAAGTAGGGGCCCTCTCTAGTCATTATTCAGTGATTCCACAGTGGCGGATTCAAAAGCGGTAAGATTGTGTGTTCCCTATATAATCCCCCCTTTTTTGTCCTGGGTTAGGAACCCCTTTTTAAAATGGCTTGATCCGCCTGTGTTCTCTTTATATTCAACCAATTTTTCAGAAATAGTTCCCTGCACCCCCTTAAATCTACCTCTGGGCTCTGGGTTATATCTCCAATTGAGGTCATATTAGAGAAATCAGGTGTACAAACACCAAAGTAGGCACGGGGTTTAAGTATGCATTTCCCCTCTATACATAAACTGTAACGATATATTTTTATATATGTATTGCTTTTTATTTATGAAATAGATAAAGTGTAAGATACCTTAATGTTTTGTTTAAATTAAGTAAAACCAACTTTCTTAGTTTAAAAAGATATATTTAATAAACCGATATACGCCTCGTTAAAAGGTTTTTTTATACGCCCGTCAAAATTTTGACGGGACGTATTATGGTATACAAATGTCTGGTGTCCGTCCGTCTGTTCGTCCGTCTGTCCGTCTGTCCGGCGTAAACATGTCGCACCGTAACTTGAGAACGACTTATCCAAATTTCATGAAACTTCATATAGTTGTTTCTTATGATGGTCAAATGATCTGTATACTTTTTGGTAAAAATAAGATTTAAACTTTTTGAGTTACGGCACTTTGTAACTAAAACAGGGGTGTGCTTTTTTTCACATGTCGCACCGTATCTCAAAAACGTTTCTTGATTATTGCTTAAAACTTTACACACTTCTTAGTTATATTAATCTTAATATCTGTATATTTTTTGGTGATGATTCAAAATTTCCTTTTTGAGTTTTTGAGTATTTTGTTAAAAGGGGGAGGGTTTTTTTACATGTCGCGCCGTATCTCAAAAACGATTTATGATTATTGCTTAAAACTTTACACACTTCTTTTTTATATTAATCTAAAGATCTGTATACTTTTTGGTGATGACTCAAAATTTTATTTTTGAGTTATTGAGTATTTTGTTAAAAAGGGGAGGGTTTTTTTTACATGTCGCGCCGTAGCTCAAAAACAATTTATGATTATTGCTTGAAACTGTACACACTTCTTTGTTATACTAATTTAAAGATCTGTATACTTTTTGGTTTGATTCAAAATTTTATTTTAGTGATATTTGTAAAATAAAACAGGGTGGGAAGGGGGGGTTCACATGTCCCGCCGTGTCTCAAAAACAATAAATGGTTATTGCTTAAAACTTCCTCAGAAACTATTTATGATTATTGCATAAAACTTCCACACAAGACGTCGGGCGTAAGCTGTTTTTTTTTATAGCAATGAATCTCACGTGCTTAAATACGTTATTACAATGATTTTTATAATTGTTACAATAATGAAACAATAATGACACAAATCATAAACATGAATTTAACTATTTCTTAGATGTTAATCTACAACGAGCCATATACATAAAAGGCACAACAATATATTTATTAGCTAGATGAGCTGTTGACCTACTTAATGTAATAAATAACAATAGCTTATTTAGATTTAAATTTATCACAGACCCGGTTGGATCTAGAAATTTTCATAAAGTAGGGGCCCTCTCTAGTCATTCTTCAGTGATTCCACAGTGGCGGATTCAAAAGCGGTAAGATTTTGTGTTCCCTATATAATCCCCCCTTTTTGTCCCGGGTTAGGAACCCCTTTTTAAAATGGGTTGATCCGTCTGTGTTCCCTTTATTTTCCACCAATTATTCAGAAATAACACCCTGCTCCCCTTAAATCCACCTCTGGGCTCTGGGTTATATCTCAAATTGAGGTCATATTAATGCAGTTTTCATCACTTATTTTTCAAGATTCATCATAACACAAGTTCTTTATCTAATAATGTATATGGCTGAATCCATCTGTAGAAATTATCTTTCTGAAACACAAAATGCATTTAACTTTTACACATTTAGTGTATGACAGATCTTAAAACTTTTCCAACTGAAGCCAAAAGCCAGAAAACTTTTTATTCTCATAGTGGTGTGAACATGATTGTTGTTCCCATAATACTTGTTCCCCCTGGAACAAGTCTTTGAATGGTAATAAGTTCTTTGGAACAAACATAACATAATTTTATTTCCACCTTCTTAAGATATATTCCTGGAACTAAAATGTTATATGGTTTCATAATATCTGTTCTTTTAGAGAGAGTGACATTTGATTTTTTATACTTGATCACACCTTAGTTGATATTCACCTCACATTTCATTTACCTGGACATGAAGTACATACAAAGAACATGAAGAGTGGGCAAGAAAAGGGGAACGTGAACCCTGGAACACATTTTTTTTTTTAAATCTCCGGACTGACTTTAAATTTAGTCCCTGTTTATTTTTTAATAGACTGTGAGAGAAATCAGGTGTACAAACAAGAAACACGAGGCCGGGATAAGGTATCGGTACTTCATGTATCTCTAACAAATGTAAAATTCAAAAAAAATATTATAACACTAAAAAAAATTTATAAAAAGAGATACTGAAATGTTTTATTTAGTGTATAAAGTGTTTTTTCAAAACTAATATATTTTCTCGTTTCAGCTGAAAGTACCTCTCTAATAACTGTTTATGTGCTGCTTAAAAATATATTGCAGCACTTCACAGTTGCTTGAAAGGTTGAAAATGTCATCATGCAGAAATTAGAGCAGATTCCTCAGATTAAAATCATTGAAAATGGATAGATGCACTGGTCCTGGTGGTATACATCGATACAATTAATCTTAATTACATTTGGAATGAAAATTGTCTTCTTTTTTTGGTTTTTTGCACGATAAAACCAATATTTAAAGTGAGTCACTCGTTAAAAGTAATGTTTATCCCATTCTTAAACCAATGCATGTATATCATCAACTTAGTCTTCTGTGCATTTCTAATGCAAAATAAGGCAAAATGTTTGGTCCGATTTGATTCTGTTATTACAAACTTTTTAAACAAATTACTTCCCTTTGTTAATCTGAGACTGGTTCCATACCGGACAATTTGGCTTTTGTTAATGCAAAGTATGATGGATTGAAAATGATGTATCGGCGGTTAAACTAATTTTGTATGAAAAATAATTTCTGATGTCGTAAGTATTTATCTAAACAACAAGAGGGACGAAAGATACCAAAGGGACAGTCAAACTCATAAATCTAAAACAAACTGACAACGCCATGGCTAAAAATGAAAAAGACAAACAGAAAAACAATAGTACACATGACACAACATAGAAAACTAAAGAATAAACAACACGAACCCCACCAAAAACTAGGGGTGATCTCAGGTGCTCCGGAAGGGTAAGCAGATCCTGCTCCACATGTGGCACCCGTTGTGTTGCTTATGTGATTACAAATCCGGTAAATAGTCTAATTCGGTAGGTCACATTCATGAAAGGGTTATTCCATAACGGTCAACCAACTCGTGATGGCGTCCGTAAAATTTACGAAGGGGTGATTTCAACTTCACCATTTGGAACTCTTGGTTTAATAGCTTCCTTGTGAGCAGTAACCCTCTATCAAGAAAATCATGATAGGAAATGCAAGCACGGGAATATCGTTTCAATTGGGAGATATATACCCCGTATGCAGGTGCTGCTGGAATGTTGCTACTTAGAAATGGAAAGTTCACAATTGGAAAGCTGAAATCATCTCTTTTGTCGTAAAGTTTTGTTTTCAACCGACCCTCATTGTCAATTTCTAGATGTAAGTCAAGATATGAAGCCGACTTAACTGTATCTGTAGTATCCTTTATCTCCAATTTGATGGGATAGATGCGTTCCACATAGTCACCAAATTTTGAATTGTTTAGTGAAAGAACGTCATCTATATAGCGGAAAGTAGAGTTAAAGGATATTGCTAACTTCTTATCTTTCTTCCTAAGAAGTTCCTGCATGAAGTCAGCTTCATAATAATAAAGAAACAAGTCGGCAAGTAGAGGGACACAGTTTGTTCCCATTGGGATGCCGACAGTCTGTTGAAAAACACGTCCTCCAAACGTTACAAATATGTTGTCAATCAAGAAATCAAGCATCTTGATAATATCGGTTTCAGAGAATTTTTTGTCTGAATCAGAGTGATTCTTTACAAAGTATGATTTATCCCTCCCTAAGACAAGATACTTGTATCTACGTTGGCCATTCTTTTTTATGAAGCAAAGTAATACCAACTCTTTCGTCTTTTAGTTTGGAATGTGGAATACTTGTGTAAAGAGTAGAAAAGTCAAATGTTTTAACACTGTTACAATATGAAAGAGAGTTAGATTGTATGTACTCTAAAAGATCTTTGGAATTTTTAAGTATCCACATCTGATTCACGCCACCTCTAGAATAGGCAGTTTCACAATAACTTTGAAGCCCATCTTTGATTGCTGATAAAGTAGATGTTAATAATTTAGAAAGAGGTTTCGTTGAGCACTTGGAAGTTTTTAACAATAATTTCTGATGTCGTAAGTATGTATCTAAACAACAAATTAATGTAATTAAAAGATTTCAAAATCTAAGATTACGCACAGGTAAATTTGCTGTTCCTGCTAGCTCTCCATTGTAATAAAAAAAAAATGAATGTCCCTCATAATGGAGACAACTAAAAAAAAAGGTATCTAATTACAGGGTCGGGAATTGGCAAATAGACTATAATAATGCTTTTTTCTGCTTATCATGTTTGTGGCTTTGATCTTGTTGTACGTGCTTTAACATGATGATGATGGAAGTGTTTAACGACATTGACTGGATATACATCCCGCGGGCAATTGGTGAGCTTTAGATATTTTCTACAGACTTACTATACAAATCCTTGGTAATCAGCAACAGGTTGAAGGCCGCTATTTTGGTGCGCGGCCATCTTGGTTATGCTGAGTTATTTTTGGTTTGTTTACTCTTTTGATGTTTCTTTTGTACTTCACAACGGCTACTTTCAGGCCCAGGTTGGTTAGCTTGATAGCCCGCTAACAACGATGATGGCGTACTAGTCTACGAGTTTCTGACGTAGTAATAACGATGACAGGTAGCATAATCAGTACCAAAGTCGTGAGACAGTTAAATGAATGTCCATTATTCAACACCTCGGTTACAGCTCTCGAGCGTTTGTCGTCATAACACTCCCCCATCAAAAATGAATTTTGGAGTGTATGCTGACGCGGGTTGGTTTCTGTCATCGAAAGAAGTTAGTCGTTAATACATCTAATAATAAAAATTCCTAATTTTGAAGCAAGAATAAAACTAAAATTTTCATCGCACGAAATTGAAATAAAATATAGTGTACGAAAATCCATACAAATAAAATATTAAATAACGATATGTTTTGTTTCTATTAAGTTAATGAAATTAAATGAATAGACAACTTTCGAGTTCGATGCATTTCCGTCAAAAACTCTAGTTTTAGTGAACGTCATTTGTGCGTTTAGGGGCGTCGTCACTTCCATTCCAATATTGAACGAGTGGTTGGAAAACTATACTTCTATATTTTACGAATTATTCGGCAAATTGAATTCTCAAAATTGACAATCAGCACTACTGTCATTCGGAATTGTCATTAAGTACCTATATAACAAGCATTATTTCTAGTTTATCCTGCATAATGACGATCACTAAGACGCTTGATGAACGTTAATAGTGCAGGGATACAGGCGATCCCCTCTATCTGGTAAATGACGTCATAAAGGCGCGTATAATTGACGAGTTTTTTTCCGGTGACGGATGAACTCGAAAGTGGTCTATTGAATTAAAATTTCCAAACTATATATGTAGATTTCTCATATTTCTCGACTGTCTTCAATTATTACAAACAAAAAGAAAAATGTTTATTTAGCGGGTTTTTTCTAAAACAATATATCTTCATTGTTTTCTGATATTTCAAAAGACATCTTATTTTGTTTGTTTGCCAAGCTTACTTGTATGCGGTTAGTACCATCACTAATAACTCCTAACTATTAAAGACCAAATGACCTAATAAACAACAACAAATGGAAGTTTTTAACGACCTTGACTGGCTAGGCAAAATAAACCTGATAATTGGTATTCAATATATATAATCCTAGGTCATGCCTGACATATTTCACAAAAACGGCCGATGAAAACTTCGATAACTCCTTAAATGTTAAAATGTTAAAATGATTTT
This sequence comes from Mytilus galloprovincialis, assembly GCF_965363235.1. Classification (NCBI taxonomy): domain Eukaryota; kingdom Metazoa; phylum Mollusca; class Bivalvia; order Mytilida; family Mytilidae; genus Mytilus; species Mytilus galloprovincialis. The sequence continues at coordinate 29,442,654 of NC_134851.1, read as the reverse complement.
ATCAAAACAAAAATTATTAGATGAAGAGTTATATTATCTATCGAATGCATACCTTCACAACACACTAAAACATATATTTCATGTCCTGAGTGCAGTTTGTATGTCCTGCGTGCACTCATGACGTCCTGAGCGGTGTTTAGACGTACCGGTGTCTTTTGTTTAAGTGTTTCATTTTTTTACATTGTCATTTTGGTGTCTTTCTTAGCTGACTATGCGTTATGGGCTTTGCTAATTGTTGAAGGCCGTACGGTGACCTAAAGTTGTTAATTTCAGTGTCATTTTGGTTTCTTGTGGAGAGTTGTCTCATTGCATGGCAATCATACTACATTTTCTTTTTTATGTTTGTAAAAGTTAACGCACGACAAATGATGAGAATTATTCACCTAGCCCTGGGGTCAGGTGAGCTAAAACATTTGCATTCAAGTATGACTACATATTTTGGAATCAAAACCAGGACACTATTGACTATTGGGCGCGGTTTTTATATAATTATCCTTAAAAGTGTTTTGTGTATGTTCAGTGGAAAATATTACAGAGTAATGAAATGGAGTTTTGAAAACGATCTGTAAAATGTCGAAACATATACAAGAAAAACATACAATCTTCACGCTATACAATAATTTCTACGGAATTGGCTTGTACAATTTCTTTCGACAGGCTTGTAAAATTCTTCTTTACCAGTCAACAGAATTATAATATACAGTGTTAATTTCCATTGTTTAACGCAAGCGTACATTGTAGATAAATAAATTAAATTGTAGTGACCTGGGGTCGTGTCATCGAAGGTGTCTTAGGACTAAGACATGTCCCAAGACCATCGTAGGAGATTTTTTTGCTCTTAGCCATGTTATTGAAACGATCTTATTTTAAGAGATGTCCTAATGGTGGTCCCAACTTTAGGAGTACTACTAAGGTCTTAAGGACATTTTCACTTTAAGGATAACTTTATGAAGTCTTAGCATATAAAATTAAAGAACCTTGTTGAGCACGCTCACATACCCCACGTCCCCACATTGTCACTGGAGAAATTGAATAAGTGTAAGAAAAAAAAATTGTATAAGAAAAAATAATGACTAATAATTTCCTGTCAATATGCACATCTACATACAGTGAAACCTGGGTAAACTGAACCCTGATAAAACCGAATTTCAGTTTAAACCGAACAATTTTCAAAATCCCACACAATTTCCCTATTAATTAACGTTAATCTAACCTGAAAAAACCGAACCCTGTCAACACCGAATTCCGAACGCTTTTTGAAGGCTCGTTAGTAAATTTGTATCTAAAAATTACCTGTCAAAATCGATCAATACCAATCAAAACAATAAAATATAATTAATTATTTGCATGATTTAATTAAACAAACACAGGGTGGCAGAGTATCCCCGAAGGTATTTGAGGTTTAATGAACTTGTGAGTTGTTATTACAAACTAATTAGCATGTCTGTGTGCATGTATAAAGTGATTTTTTCGTAAAGAAACGTTAAACTGGTCAGTTACCCCCATCGCCGATAATGACAAGAAAGGAACTTTCCCTCAGATCAATTAAATGAACCTTACTCAAATAATTACGGCCACAAAATCGAAACTGCCATTCTGTAGCTAAACTGTTTAATTAAATAATAGTTTGAAAGCCTTTCACCGGATTAAGAAGTCGTGCAACACAACAAGGTCAATGGATTTCGATTGCTGGGTTCCCATTAGAGGCCCTATATATTTGATTCGAATGCTCCCGAAGACTTCCGTTAGTTATTTAGCAACGATAAAGTCCGAGAATAAACTGGACCCCTGCTGTTGTTTCACTGTTATCGTGTGCCGAAGTATCAATCAGCGGGTGACCAGTTTAGTCCGATAACTCGTGTGTACAATGACATTCCCGATTCAACTACGGAATCGTCATATGACAGTGACTGTGAATCTGAATTGGTCAGTGAATTAACGGATGAGAAAATAATTATAAAAAGCAAAATCGCTCCACGTCGGACATCTCCCAACGACGAGCGTGATTGACGGAGTGGCGTTTGTTTATCAACAAAAATGTAGCAATAGTTATCAAAGGTACCAGGATTATAATTTTGTACGCCAGACGCGCGTTTCGTCTACATAAGACTCATCAGTGACGCTCATATCAAAATATTATATAGCAAAACGTCTATCTTTTATCTTCTTTTATTTTCACATTTACATCTAAATCAACACAAAAATAAACTGTCGGCTGTTGTGTCACAATGTAGTATGTCCTTATTATCTACAAAATTTCATGAAATACTGTTGTGTGGTTTCAGAGGAGTTGAGATGACAAACTGTTGCAGAAGTACATTGAAGCAAATAAGTTCAAAGGGGCCTAACTCCTAGAAAAAAAATGAATCGTAATTTCCTGTCAATATGCACATCTACGTAGTATGTCCTTATTATCTACAAAGTTTCATGAAATTTTGTTGTGTGGTTTCAGAGGAGTTGAGATAACAAATTGTTGAAGTAGTAACTTAAAGCAAAAAAATTCAAAGAGGCCTAACTCCTATAAAAAAAATTGAATCACAATTTCCTGTCGATATGCACATCTACATAGTATGTACTTATTATCTAAAAAGGTTTCATGAAATTCTGTTGTGTAGTTTCAGAGGAATTGCGATGACAAACTGTTGCAGTAGTACATTTAAGTAAATAAGTTCAAAGGGGCGTAACTCCTAGAAAAAAAATTGAATCGTAATTTCCTGACGATATGCACATCTTATAGTATGTACTTATTATCTAAAAAGGTTTCATGAAATTCTGTTGTGTAGTTTCAGAGGAATTGCGATGACAAACTGTTGCAGTAGTACATTTAAGTAAATAAGTTCAAAGGGGCGTAACTCCTAGAAAAAAAATTGAATCGTAATTTCCTGACGATATGCACATCTAATAGTATGTCCTTATTATCTAAAAAGGTTTCATGAAATTCTGTAGTGTAGTTTTAAAGGAGTTGCGATGACAAACTGTTGCAGTAGTACATTGAAGCAAATAAGTTCAAAGGGGCGTAACTCCTAGAAAAAAGTTGAATCGTAATTTCCTGACGATATGCACAACTACATAATATGCCCTTTTCATCTAAAAAGGTTTCATGACATTCTGTTGTTTGGTTTGAGAGGAGTTGCGATGACAAGAAACAGGACTGACGGACGGACGGACGGGTCAAAAACATTATACCATCCGCAACTTCGTTGCGTGGGGTATAAAAATGAATCCTGCAATTAGCCAACTATTGTATAAATAACAGGTACATACAAATAAATGTTTGCTTTTTTGTACTTGTCCTGTTACCCCAATTCCACGTTGTGCAAGCAGTAATATGAACATTTCTGTTTCCAAACCAGTTCATTTTGGGGTCCTCTTCGCGGTCCGTTTTTCAACGATGTCGATTTTGTGAAATTAGAGACAATGATTTTGATTTTATAACTAAAGTTTTAAGTGTTGGGAGTAATTTCAGGATTCCTCTTATATGCGTTGCGGACTATATCGACTGTATACCTTTTGTTCCTCTGTTAAAAAGCTTTCGAATGAGATATAGGGTATATCTATAATTTGAGCTAAAAGGTCGCAGCAGTTCATTCCATTTTTCAAATTATTCATTTCATTATTCAAAATTTCTTAATTTTCACGCGTATTTTGGCATTTAGGTCCTCCTTAACCCCTCTAATAGTCAATGCTGCACATATCGTTTATACTCAGTTTATTCCATTACCAATAAGCTCTCATTTGGTGTATCAATTTTGTCTTGATTAGGGGCAAACGGCTTGCAACAATCCATTCCGTTATTCAAAATAAGCTATTTCTTAATGTTCAAACGTATTTCGATGTTTTGTTCCTTCTGTACTCCTCTAATATGCGTTGCAGAACATATCGTTTATCCTCAGTTTATTCCTCTATCAATAAGCTTTAATTTGTATACAGTTTGCCTTGATTAAAGGCCTAGGCCTTGCATCAGTCCATGTCATTATTTAAAATAAGCTATTTCTTAATGTTCGAGCGTATTTCGATGTTTAGATCCTTCATTATTCCTCTAATATGTGTTGCTGAACATATCGACTATTTATCTTGTTTTCCTCTCTTAATAAGCTTTCAAATGAGGTATAAGGTATATCAATAATTAGGGGCTAAATGGTGGCAGCAGTCCATTCCATAAATCAAGTGTATTTCGATGTTTAGGTCCTTCGTTACTCTTCTAAAATGCGTTGCGGAACTTATCAACTATATATATTTTGTTTCTCTCTTAATAAGCTTTCGAATGAGGTTGAAGGTATATCTATAATTAGGGGCTAAAGTCTCGCAACAGTCCATTCCATTATTCAAAATATTCATTTTATTATTCAAAATTGGCTATTTCTAAATTTTCACGCGTATTTTGGCATTTAGGTACTCCGTAACCCCTTAATGTCAATACGGCACATATCGTTTCAACTAAAATTATTCATCTATCAATAAGCTTTAATTTAGTGTATTAGTTTTGCCTACATTAGGGACTAACGGCTTGCAGCAGTTCATTCCGTTATTCAAAATAAGCTATTTCTTAATGTTCAAGCGTATTTCGATGTTTAATTCCTTCGTTACTCCTCTAATATGCGTTACTGAACATATCGACTATATATTTTTTTTCATCTCTTCATAAGCTTTTGAATGAAGTATAATGTATATCTATAATAAGGGACTAAAGGGTTGCACCAGTCCATTCCATTATTCAAAATATCCATTTCGTTAATCAAGATTGGCTATATCTTAATTTTCACGCGTATTTTTGAAATTAGGTCCTCCGTAACCTTTCTAATGGTCATTACAGCACATATTGTTTAAACTAAATTTATTCCTCTATCAATAAGCTTTAATTTGGTGTATTAACTTTGCCTTGATAAGGGGCTAACGGCTTGCAGCAGTGCATTCCATTATTCAAAATAAGCTATTTCTTAATGTTCAAACGTATTTTGCCGTTTTAAGGTTCTTCGTTATTCCTCTTATATACGTTGCAGAACATATCCACTATATATTTTTTTTCCTCTCTTAATAAGCTTTCGAATCAGAAATAAGGTATATCTATCATAAGGTACTAAATGGTCGCAGCAGTGTATTTCATTATTTAAAATATCCATTCATTATACAAAATTCGCTAATTCTTAGTTTTCAAGCATATTTTGGCATTTAGGTCCTCCATAACCCCTGTAATGGTCATTGCTGCACATATCATTTAACCTCAGTTTATTCAATTATCAATTATCTTTAATTTGGGGTATTTTTTTTTTTTTTGCCTTGACTAGGCTCTGACTGCTTATAGCAATCTATTCCGTTATTCTAAATAAGCTATTTCTCAATGTTCAAGCGTATTTCGAGGTAAAGTTCCTTCTTTATTCCTCGAATATGCGATACGGAATATATCGACTGTATACCTTTTGTTCCTCTGCTAAAAAGCTTTCGAATGAGATATAATGTATATCTATAATTAGAGCTAAAAGATCGCACCAGTCCGTTCCATTATTGCAATCATTCATTTTGTTATTTAAAATTTCTTATTTGTCTTAATTTTCAGGCGTATTTTAGCATTTAGGTCCCCCACAACCCCTTTAATAGTCAATGCTGCACATATAGTTTATACTCAGTTTATTTCATTACCAATAAGTTCTCATTTGGTGTATTTGTTTTGCCTTGATTATAGGCTAACGGCTTGCAACAGTCCATTCCGTTATTCAAAAAAAGCTAATTTTTTTTATGTTCAAGCGTATTTCGATGTTTAGGTCCTTCGTTACTCTTCTAATATGCGTTGCGGAACTCATCAACTGTATATATTTTGTTTCTCTCTTTATAAGCTTTCGAAAGTGGTTAAAGGTATTTCTATAATTAGGGACTAAAGTCTTGCAACAGTCCATTCCATAATTCAAGATATCCATTTCATTATTCAAATTGGCGATTTCTACATTTTCACGCGTATTTTGTCATTTAGGTACTCCGTAACCACTCTAATTGTCAGTACGGCACATACAGTTTAAACTAAATTAATTCCTCTATCAATAAGCTTTAATTCCGTGTATCAATTTTGCCGAAATTAGGGGCAAACGGCTTTCAGCAGTCCATTCCGTTATTCAAAATGAGCTATTTTTTAATGTTCAAGCGTATTTCGCTGTTTAATTCCTTCGTTACTCCTCTAATATGCGTTGCTGAAAATATCGACTATATACCTTTTGTTCATCTCTTAATAGGTTTTCGAATGGAGTATAATGTATATCTATGATTAGGGACCAAAGTCTCGCAACAGTCCATTCCATTATTCAAAATATCCATTTCATAATTCAAGATTGCCTATTTCTTAATTTTCACGCGTATTTTGGACATTAGGTCCTCCGTAACCCCTCTAATGGTCATTACGGCACATATCATTGATACTCATGTTATTCCTCTATCAAAAAGCTTTAATTTGTTGCATTAATTTTTCCTTGATAAGGGGCTAACGGCTTGCAGCAGTCCATTCCGTTATTCAAAATAAGCTATTTCTTCATGTTCAAGCGTATTCCGATGTTTAGTTCCTTCGTTACTCCTCTAATATGCGTTGCAGAACATATCGTTTATAATCAGTTAATTGTTTTATCAATAAGCTTTAATTTGGTGTATACTTGCTGCATTGATAACAGTCTGAGGGCTTGCAGCAATCCATTTCATTATTCAAAATAATCTATTTCTTAATGTTCAAGCGTATTTCGATGTTGAGATCCTTCGTTACACCTCTAATATGTGTTGCAGAACATATCGACTATATATCTTTCTTTCCTCTCTTAATAAGCTTTCGAATGAGGTATAAGGTATATCTATACTTCAGGCTAATTGGTGGCAGCAGTCCATCCCATAAAGCAATATCCATTTCATATTCAAGATTGGCTATTTCTTGATTTTCTTATGGCCATTGTCGCACATATCGTTTATACTCCGCTTATTCTTCTACCAATAAGCTTAAATTTGGTGTATAAATTTTGCCTTGATTAAGGGCTAATGACTTGCAGCAGTCCTTTCCATTATATCAAAATAAACTAATTTTTTTATGTTCAAGCGTACTTCGATGTTTAGGTCCTTCGTTACTCTTCTAATATGCGTTGCGGAACTTATCAACTATATATATTTTGTTTCTCTCTTAATAAGCTTTCGATTGTGGTTGAAGGTATTTCTATAATTAGGGGCTAAAGTCTCGCAACAGTCCATTCTATTATTCAAAATATCCATTTCATTATTCAAAATTGGCGGTTTCTACATTTTCACGACTATTTTGGCATTTAGGTACTCCGTAACCACTCTGCTGGTCAGTACGGCACATATTATTTAAACTAAATTTATTCCTCTATCAATAGGCTTCAATTCCGTGTATTAATTTTGCCAAAATAAGGGGCTAACGGCTTACAGCAGTCCATTCCGTTATTCAAAATAAGCTATTTCTTAATGTTCAAACGTATTTTGATGTTTAATTCCTTCGTTACTCCTCTAATATGCGTTGCTGAACATATCGACTATATACCTTTTGTTCATCTCTAAATAAGCTTTCGAATATATTATAATGTATATTTATGATTAGGGACAAAAGTCTCGCAAAGTCCGTTCCATTATTCAAAATATCCATTTCATAATTCAAGATTGGCAATTTCCTAATTTGCACGCGTATTTTTGACATTAGGTCCTCCGTAACTCCTCTAATGGTCATTACGGCACATATCATTAATACTCATTTTATTCCTCTATCAATAAGCTTTAATTTGTTGTATTAATTATTCCTTGATAAGGGGCTAACGGCTTGCAACATTCCATTCCGTTATTCAAAATAAGCTATTTCTTAATGTTCAAGCGTATTCCGATGTTTAGTTCCTTCGTTACTCCTCTAATATGCGTTGCTGAAAACATCGACTATATACCTTTTGTTCATCTCTTAATAAGCTTTCGAATGAAGTATAATGTATATCTATAAGTAGGGACTAAACGGTCGCACCAGTCCATTCCATTATTCAAAATATCCATTTCCTTATTCAAGATTAGCTATTTCTTAATTTTCACGCGTATTTTGGACATTAGGTCCTCCGTTACCCCTCTCATGGTCATTACGACACATATCATTAATGCCTGATATTCATATGATGAAAACATAATTTTTTTATCAGTTTAATTGAGATCCGGAGCTGGCATGTCAGTTAACTGCTAGTCGTCTGCTGTTATTTATGTATTATTGTCATTTTATTTATTTTCTTTTGTTTCATCTTCTGACATCGGACTCGGACTTCTCTTGAACTGAATTTTAATGTGCGTATTTTTATGCGTTTACTTTTCTACATTGGCTAGAGGTATAGGGGGAGGGTTGAGATCTCATAAACATGTTTAACCCCGCCGCAATTTTGCGCCTGTCTCAAGTCAGGAGCCTCTTGCCTTTGTTAGTCTTGTATGATTTTTTATTTTAGTTTCTTGTGTATAATTCGGAGTTTAGTATGACGCCCATTATCACTGTCCCAGTATACATATGTTTTAAGGGGCCAGCTGAAGGACGCCTACGGGTACGGGAGTTTCTCGCTCCAATGAAGACCCATTGGTGGATTTCGGCTGTTGTCTGCTCTATGGTCGGGTTGTTGTCGCTTTGACACATTCCCCATTTCCTTTCTTAATTTTATCAATTGATTCCTCTATCAATAAGCTTTAATTTCGTGTATTAATTTTGCCTTGATAAGGGGCTAAAGGCTTGCAGCAGTCAATTCCTTTATCTAAAATAAGCTATTTCTTAATGTTCAAACGTATTTCGATGTTTAGTTCCTTCGTTACTACTCTAATATGCGTTGCAGAACATACCGTTTATACTCAGTTAATTATTCTATCAATAAGCTTTAATTTGGTGTATACTTGTTGCATTGATTACAGACTGAGGGCTTGCAGCTATCCATTTCATTATTCAAAATAAGCTATTTCTTAATGTTCAAGCGTATTTCGATGTTGAGATCCTTCGTTACTCCTCTAATATGTGTTGCAAAACATATCGACTATATATTTTTCTTTCCTCTCTTAATAAGCTTTCGAATGAGGTATAAGGTATATCTATAATTAAGGGCTAAAGGGTGGCAGCAGTCCATTGCATAAATCAATATCCATTTCGTATTCAAAATTGGCTATTTCTTGATTTTTTTATGGCCATTGTCGCACATATCGTTTATACTCCGTTTATTCCTCTACCAATAAGCTTTAATTTGGTGTATAAATTTTGACTTGATTAAGGGCTAATGGCTTGCAGCAGTCCTTTCCATTTTTCAAAATAAACTATTTTTTCATGTTCAAGCGTATTTCGATGTTTAGGTCCTTCGTTACTCTTCTAATATGTGTTGCGGAACTTATCAACTATATATATTTTGTTTCTCTCTTAATACGCTTTCGATTGTGGTTGAAGGTATTTCTATAATTAGGGGCTAAAGTCTCGCAACAGTCCATTTCATTATTCAAAAAATCCATTTCATTTTTCAAAATTGGCGATTTCTACATTTTCACGCGTATTTTGGCATTTAGGTACTCCGAAACCACTCTAATTGTCAGTACGGAACATATATTTTAAACTAAATTAATTCCACTATCAATAAGTTTTAATTCCGTGTATTAATTTTGCCAAGATTAGGGGCTAACGGTTTTCAGCAGTCTATACCGTTATTCAAAATAAGCTATTTCTTCATGTTCAAGCGTATTCCGATGTTTAGTCCCTTCGTTACTCCTCTAATATGCGTTGCTGAAAATATCGACTATATACCTTTTGTTCATCTCTTAATAAGCTTTCGAATGAAGTATAATGTATATCTATAAGTAGGGACTAAATGGTCGCACCAGTCCATTCCATTATTCAAAATATCCATTTCATTATTCAAGATTGGCTATTTCTTAATTTTCACGCGTATTTTGGACATTAGGTCCTCCGTAACCCCTCTAATGGTCATTACGACACATATCATTAATGCCTGATATTTATATGATGAAAGTATAATCTTTTTATCAGTTTAATTGAGGTGCGGAGCTGGCATGTCAGTTAACTGCTAGTAGTCTGCTGTTATTTATGTATTATTGTCATTTTATTTATTTTCTTTTGTTTCATCTTCTGACATCGGACTCGGACTTCTCTTGAACTGAATTTTAATGTGCGTATTTTTATGAGTTAACTTTTCTACATTGGCTAGAGGTATAGGGGAAGGGTTGAGATCTCATAAACATGTTTAACCCCGCCGCAATTTTGCGCCTGTCTCAAGTCATGAGCCTCTGGCCTTTGTTAGTCTTGTATGATTTTTTATTTTAGTTTCTTGTGTATAATTCGGAGTTTTGTATGACGTCCATTATCACTGTACTAGTATACATATGTTTAAAAGGGCCAGCTGGAGGATGCCTACGGGTACGGGAATTTCTCGCTCCAATGAAGACCCATTGGTGGATTCCGGCTGTTGTCTGCTCTATGGTCGGGTTGTTGTCGCTTTGACACATTTCCCGTTTCCCTTCTAAATTTTATCAATTGATTCCTCTGTCAATAAGCTTTAATTTCGTGTATTAATTTTGCCTTGATCAAGGGCTAATGACTTGCAGCAGTCCTTTCCATTATTCAAAATAAACTATTTTTTTATGTTCAAGCGTATTTCGATGTTTAGGTCCTTCGTTACTCTTCTAATATGCGTTGCGGAACTTATCAACTATATATATTTTGTTTCTCTCTTAATAAGCTTTCGATTGTGGTTGAAGGTATTTCTATAATTAGGGGCTAAAGTCTTGCAACAGTCCATTCATTCCATTATTCAAAATATCCATTTCATTATTCAAAATTGGCGATTTCTACATTTTCACGCGTATTTTGGCATTTAGGTACTCCGTAACCACTCTAATGGTCAGTACGGCACATATCGTTTAAACTAAATTAATTCCTCTATCAATAAGTTTTAATTCCGTGTATTAATTTTGCCAAGATTAGGGGCTAACGGTTTTCAGCAGTCCATACCGTTATTCAAAATAAGCTATTTCTTAATGTTCAAGCGTATTTCGATGTTTAGTTCCTTCGTTACTCCTCTAATATGCGTTGCTTAAAATATCGACTATATACCTTTTGTTCATCTCTTAATAAGCTTTCGAATGAAGTATAATGTATATCTATAAGAAGGGACTAAATGGTCGCACCAGTCCATTCCATTATTCAAAATATCCATTTCATTATTCAAGATTGGCTATTTCTTAATTTTCACGCGTATTTTGGACATTAGGTCCTCCGTAACCCCTCTAATGGTCATTACGACACATATCATTATTGCCTAATATTTATATGATGAAAACATAATCTTTTTATCAGTTTAATTGAGGTGCGGAGCTGGCATGTCAGTTAACTGCTAGTAGTCTGCTGTTATTTATGTATTATTGTCATTTTATTTATTTTCTTTTGTTTCATCTTCTGACATCGGACTCGGACTTCTCTTGAACTGAATTTTAATGTGCGTATTTTTATGCGTTAACTTTTCTACATTGGCTAGAGGTATAGGGGGAGGGTTGAGATCTCATAAACATGTTTAACCCCGCCGCAATTTTGCTCCTGTCTCAAGTCAGGAGCCTCTGGCCTTTGTTAGTCTTGTATGATTTTTGTTTTAGTTTCTTGTGTATAATTCGGAGTTTTGTATGACGTCCATTATCACTGTACTAGTATACATATGTTTAAAGGGACTAGCTGGAGGACGCCTACGGGTAAGGGAGTTTCTCGCTCCAATGAAGACCCATTGGTGGATTTTGGCTGTTGTCTGCTCTATGGTCGGGTTGTTGTCGCTTTGACACATTTCCCATTTCCCTTCTAAATTTTATCAATTGATTCCTCTATCAATAAGCTTTAATTTCGTGTATTAATTTTGCCTTGATTAAGGGCTAATGACTTGCAGCAGTCCTTTCCATTATTCAAAATAAACTATTTTTTTTATGTTCAAGCGTATTTCGATGTTTAGGTCCTTCGTTACTCTTCTAATATGCGTTGCGGAACTTATCAACTATATATATTTTGTTTCTCTCTTAATAAGCTTTCGATTGTGGTTGAAGGTATTTCTATCATAAAGGGCTAAAGTCTCGCAACAGTCCATTCCATTATTCAAAATATCCATTTCATTATTCAAAATTGGCGATTTCTACATTTTCACGCGTATTTTGGCATTTAGGTACTCCGTAACCACTCTAATGGTCAGTACGGCACATATCGTTATATATATACAAGTCTATATATATATTCTTTTATATGTTATCTCATCCGAAATTTTGAATTTTATGCATTTTTAATGCATTTTTTCTTTTTATGTATACTATTTTTTTAACTTCTCTGTAACCTTTGTACTTGCATGGTTTTATGAGAATAAACTATCTATCTATCTATCTTTAAACTAAATTAATTCCTCTATCAATAAGCTTTAATTCCGTGTATTAATTTTGCCAAGATTAGGGGCTAACGGCTTTCAGCAGTCCATACCGTTATTCAAAATAAGCTATTTCTTAATGTTCAAGCGTATTCCGATGTTTAGTTCCTTCGTTACTCCTCTAATATGCGTTGCTGAAAATATCGACTATATACCTTTTGTTCATCTCTTAATAAGCTTTCGAATGAAGTATAATGTATATCTATAAGAAGGGACTAAATGGTCGCACCAGTCCATTCCATTATTCAAAATATCCATTTCATTATTCAAGATTGGCTATTTCTTAATTTTCACGAGTATTTTGGACATTAGGTCCTCCGTAACCCCTCTAATGGTCATTACGACACATATCATTAATGCCTGATATTTATATGATGAAAACATAATCTTTTTATCAGTTTAATTGAGGTGCGGAGCTGGCATGTCAGTTAACTGCTAGTAGTCTGCTGTTATTTATGTATTATTGTCATTTTATTTATTTTCTTTTGTTTCATCTTCTGACATCGGACTCGGACTTCTCTTGAACTGAATTTTAATGTGCGTATTTTTATGCGTTGACTTTTCTACATTGGCTAGAGGTATAGGGGGAGGGTTGAGATCTCATAAACATGTTTAACCCCGCCGCAAATTTGCGCCCGTCTCAAGTCAGGAGCCTCTGGCCTTTGTTAGTCTTGTATGATTTTTTATTTTAGTTTCTTGTGTATAATTCGGAGTTTTGTATGACGTCCATTATCACTGTACTAGTATACATATGTTTAAAGGGGCCAGCTGGAGGACGCCTACGGGTAAGGGAGTTTCTCACTCCAATGAAGACCCATTGGTGGATTTCGGCTGTTGTCTGCTCTATGGTCGGGTTGTTGTCGCTTTGACACATTTCCCATTTCCCTTCTAAATTTTATCAATTTATTCCTCTATCAATAAGCTTTAATTTCGTGTATTAATTTTGCCTTGATTAAGGGCTAATGACTTGCAGCAGTCCTTTCCATTATTCAAAATAAACTATTTTTTTATGTTCAAGCGTACTTCGATGTTTAGGTACTTCGTTACTCTTCTAATATGCGTTGCGGAACTTATCAACTATATATATTTTGTTTCTCTCTTAATAAGCTTTCAATTGTGGTTGAAGGTATTTCTATAATTAGGGGCTAAAGTCTCGCAACAGTCCATTCCATTATTCAAACTATCCATTTCATTATTCAAAATTGGCGATTTCTACATTTTCACGCGTATTTTGGCATTTAGGTACTCCGTACCACTCTAATGGTCAGTACGGCACATATCGTTTAAACTAAATTTATTCCTCTATCTATAGGCTTCAATTCCGTGTATTAATTTTGCCAAAATAAGGTGCTAACGGCTTACAGCAGTCCATTCCGTTATTCAAAATAAGCTAAATGTATTTCTTAATGTTCAAGCGTATTTTGATGTTTAATTCCTTCGTTACTCCTCTTATATGCGTTGCTGAACATATCGACTAGATACCTTTTGTTCATCTCTAAATAAGCTTTTGAATGTAGTATAATAATGTATATTTATGATTAAGGACTAAAGTCTCGTAAAGTCCATTCCATTATTCAAAATATCCATTTCATAATTCAAGATTGGCTATTTCCTAATTTGCACGCGTATTTTGGACATTAGGTCCTCCGTAACTCCTCTAATGGTCATTACGGCACATATCATTAATACTCATTTTATTCCTCTATCAATAAGCTTTAATTTGTTGTATTAATTTTTCCTTGAAAAGGGGCTAACGGCTTGCAGCAGTCCATTCCGTTATTCAAAATAAGCTATTTCTTAATGTTCAAGCGTATTCCGATGTTTAGTTCCTTCGTTACTCCTCTAATATGCGTTGCTGAAAATATCGACTATATACCTTTTGTTCATCTCTTCATTAGCTTTTGAATGAAGTATAATGTATATCTATAATTAAGGATTAAAGGGTCGCACCAGTCCATTCCATTTTTCAAAATATCCATTTCATTATTCAAGATTGGCTATTTCTTAATTTTCACGCGTATTTTGGACATTAGGTCCTCCGTAACCCCTCTAATGGTCATTACGGCACATATCATTAATGCCTGATATTCATATGATGAAAACATAATCTTTTAATCAGTTTGATTGAGGTCCGGAGCTGGCATGTCAGTTAACTGCTAGTAATCTGCTGTTATTTATGTATCATAATTGTCATTTTATCTATTTTCTTTTGTTTCATGTTCTGACATTGGACTCGGACTTCTCTTGAACTGAATTTTAATGTGCGTATTGTTATGCGTTAACTTTTTTACATTGGCTAGAGGTATAGGGGGAGGGTTGAGATCTCACAAACATGTTTAATCCCGCATCAATTTTGCGCCTGTCTCAAGTCAGGAGTATCTGGCCTTTATTTGTCTTGTATATGCTTTTTAATTTTAGTTTCTTGTGTATAATTCGGAGTTTAGTTTGACGTCCATTATCACTGTACTAGTATACATATTTTTAAGGGGCCAGCTGAAGGACGCCTACGGGTACGGGAGTTTCTCGCTACATTGAAAATTCATTGGTGGACTTCGGCTGTTGTCTGCTCTATGGTCGGGTTGTTGTCGCTTTGACACATTCCCCATTTCCTTTCTAAATTTTATGAATTTATTCCTCTATCAATAAGCTTTAACGTCGTGTATTAATTTTGCCTTGATTAGGGACTAAAGGCTTGCAGCAGTCCATTCCTTTATTCAAAATAACTATTTCTTAATGTTCAAGCGTATTTCGATGTTTAGTTCCTATGTCATCCCTTAATATGCGTTGCGGATCAAATTGACTTGATAACTTTAGTTCCTCTCTTAATAAGCTTTCGAATGAGGTATAAGGTATATTAATAATTAGAGACTAAAGGGTCACAGCAGTCCATTTTATTATTCAAAATATCCATTTCATTATTCAAAATTGGCTATTTCTTAATTTTCACGGATTTTTCAGGCCCGGGCCCCCACTCTTATCGAGATATATATATATAGTGAAGCGCCGTAAACACACACAGAGTTGAGTTTTTCAAATGCAAATAATGAAGTTTAAAGATCTTATATATGTGGTATTTTACTTTATTTCTTTAAAGACTGCCAGGTATATTACTGTAAATTCTTAAATTATTGCGAGGTTTTTAATTATTGCGAAAATTGCGACAGAGTTGTAAACGCAATAATAAGATTCGTAAAAGTTAAAAATCGCATTTAAGTCTAAAATGACAAAATCGCAATTATAATAAATGCACGCAATGATTTCTGAATCTACAGTAAGTAGTTATATAAAATCCATAGTCCAAGTTTAAACCATTTTCACTCATCACACCATTTGTTAATAAACAAATAGTTAAAACCCAAAAGTTTTGTGTTGTTAGATTGCTGTCTCGTCGATGTATACTCAAACCACCTATTATTCAGATCTCTAAAAGATATAAATATGCTAAAAGGTCATGTGTGTTAGAAGTCACCTTAAAACAAATGTCTAAATATTAAAAGAAATAAGAAATGCATGCATCTATTTGTTTTAATTATATTATAATTGTGCAGATCAGAAGATCTTTCTATATAATGATATTTCAAAGTCTTTTATTAAAACCATATATTTAACACCAAAACGAAATTGTTCTCCAAATTAATACTCAGATACATGTACAAACACTTTGGTTTGTTTTGAGACTAAGAAGGAGCGGGAAATGTAACTGTAAGCTATACATTATAAATCAGCATGTGTTAACCCAACTAACATGTTTATTTAGATAGTGTCCAAAATTGTTAAATGATGATAGGGCGAATGAAGCGGGAAATATAACTGTAAGCTATTATACATAACATGCTGATTACGCATTTCTCACGGATATTTGATACAGGGAAGGTCGTTGTTTTATCATCTCTACCACAAGTACACATTCCATCCTCTAGTTTCCGCTGCAATTTATAATTAATCTGACAGTGCTCGACATCATTCTAAAGTATTTTGCTTCACCGATAAAGGATTAGATATAAAAAAGAATCAAAAAATTATTAATATGATACTTTAAATTGCAACAGTCTTTTTTTTTTTTAACTATTTTTAAACATCGACCATCTTTTCATTTATAAAAGGAACCATGTATATTGAAAAAAGGGAATATGTTAGTTTGTTCCAGGGCGTTTTATCCTTCGATTTGGAAAACAAATGTTTGTTCCGAGCAAATATAACTATACCCCCTTGAAAAAATGAATGTTGGGGCTAAACAAATATTTGGTTTTCATTTGGAAAAAAAAATAATTATGAAGTTCATTTCATGATTCAAAATAAGCTATTTTATAATTTTTACCCGTATTTCGATTTTTAGGTACTTCATTACTCCTCTAATATGCGTTGCGGAACATATTTATTGATCATCTTTTAATAGGCTTTCGAATGAGGTAAAAGGTATATTTGTATTTGGGGGCTGAAGTGTTGCAGCAATCTAATCCATTATTCAAAATATCCATTCCATTGTTCAAAATTGGCTATTTCTTAATTTTTACGCGTATTTTGGTATTTTGGTCCTATGTAACCGTCTTGAACGTAATTGTGGGTTTTCTATCAATAGCTTTCACATGGTGTATTTAAAGTTTTTCTTATTTAGGGACTGAGTTACTGCCTCTAAATAAAGTTTTATTACTGACGAGTCACAGCAATTCATTCTTTTCTTAAAAAGAACTATGTCTTAATTTTTATATAAAAAAGAAGATGTGGTATGATTTCTAATGAGACAACGGTCCATAAGAGTTTTAAATGACACATAATATGCATTATGTATTTTTCGACATGTTAGATCCTCCGTTTCTCCTCTAATATGCGTTGCGGAACATACTAACTACATATATTTTGTTCTTCTATTGATAGGCTTTCGAATGAGGTATCTTGTAAATATGTAAGTATGGGTTGAAGGGTCGCAGCAATCCCTTGCATCATTCAAAATTGGCTATTTCTTAATCTTCACGGTTATTTTGGCATTTATGTCCTCCGTAATCTCGAGCTCTCTAATGGTCATTGCGGCACATATTATTTATAACCTAAACCATTTTGTTTCTCGATCAATGAACTTTCAAATGGTTATAACGTTTTCCTTAATTAGGGGCCGACAGTCTCAGCAGTCCATTTCATTATTTAAAAAAAGCTACATTTGTACTTCTTAATGTTCACATGTATTTCAATTTTTAGGTACTTCGTTACTCATCCGCGTTGCGGAACATATTAGCAATATACATATTATATACCTTTTGTTCCTCTATGATTAAGCTTTCGAATGAGCTTGAAGTTATTTCTGTAATTATAGGGCTGAAGGGTCACAGTAGTTCATGTCATTATTTCAAAATATTCATTCAATTATTCAAAATTGGCAATTTCTTTCTTTTCACGCATTTAAGTCCTCCGTTACCTCTTTTATGGTCATTGAGGGACGTATTATTGATAAATTTTGTTTCTCTATCAATGAGCTTTCACGTGGTGTATAAAGTTGTCCTTCATAAGGGGCTGACAGGTCGCATCAGTCCATTCCATTATTCAAAGTAAGCTTTTCCATAATGTCCACCCCCATTTCGATTTTTAAGTCCTTCGTTACTCCTCAGATTTGCATTGCAGAACATATTGACTATATATCTTTTGTTCCTCTATTAATAGGCTTTCGAATGAGATATAAGGTTCATATGTAATTAGGGGCTGAAGGTTCACAGCAGGCCATTGCATTATACAAAATATCCATTCCAATTTTCAAAATTGTCTATTTCTTAATTTTCACGCGTATTTTGGTATTTAGGTCCTCCGTAACCCTTCTAATTGTCATTGGGGCACATATTATCAATAAAAATTTTGTTCCTTTTTCATAACCTTGCAAATGGTGTATAAAGTTTTCCTTAATTATAGGGCTTATGGGTTGCAGAAGTTCATTTCATGATTCAAAATAAGCTATTTTATAATGTTCACCCGTATTTCGATTTTTTGGTACTTCATTTCTCCTCCAATATGCGTTGTGGAACATATTAACTATATACATTTTGTTCCTCTTTTAATAGGCTTTCGAATGAGGTAATTTGTTTATTTGTAATTAGGATCTGAATTATCGAAGCAATCAATTCCATTATCTAAAATTGGCTATTTTTATTTTATTTTCACGCGTATTTTGGCATTTTGGTCAACTGTAACCCTATTAAACGTCATTGTGGTTTCTCTATCAATAAGCTTTCACTTTGTCTATAAAGTTTTCGCTAATTAGGGCCTGAGTTACTGCCTCTAAATAACGATATTGTTACTGACGAGTCGCAGCAGTCCATTATATTATTAAAAAAGCTATATTTCATAATGTTTATGCATATTTTGACATTAAGATCCTTCGTTACTCCTATAATATGCGTTGCGGAACATATTAACTACATACATTTTGTTCTGCTATTTATAGGCTTTCTAATGAGGTATTATGTATATCTGTAATTAGGGGTTGAAGGGTCACAGCAATCCATACCATCATTCAAAATTGGCTATTTTTAAATCTTCACTGTTATCTTGGCATTTATGTCCTCAACCTCTTTAATGGTCGTTGCTGCACATATTATTTATAATCTAAACCATTTTTGTTTCTCTATCAATGAACTTTCAAATGGTTACAACGTTTTCCTTAATTATGGGCTGATGGGGCGCATTCATCCATTTCATTATTTAAAATAAGCTACAATTGTATTTCTTAATGCTCACATGTATTTCGATTTTTTGTCTTTCGTTACTCCCCGCATTACATTTTAGCTATATACTTTTAGTTCCTCTATAAATAAGCTTTCGAATGAGGTTAAAGGTATTTCTGAAATTAGGGGATGAAGGGTCACAACAGATCATGTCATTATTCAAAATATCCATGCTATCATTCAAAATTCTTTCTTTTCACGCGTATTTTTGTCATTTAGATCCTCCGTAATCCTTCTAATGGTCATTGCGACAGCAATGAACTCTCAAATGGTACATAAAGTTTTCCTGAATTAAGGGATGAAATGTCGCAGCAGTTCATTTCATCATTTAAAATAAGCTATTTCTTAATGTTCACGCGTATTTCGATATGTAGGTATTGTTACTCCTCTAATATGCGTTGCGGAACACATTAACTATGTACCTTTTGTTCCTCAATAAATAAACTTTCGAATAAGGTATAAAGTATATCTGTAATTAGTGACTGAAGGGTCGTTGTAGTCCATTCCATTACTTAAAATATCCATTCCATTACTTGAAATATCCATTCCATTACTTAAAATATCCATTCCATTATAATCAAAATTGGGCATTTCTTCCTTGTCTTGCGTGTTTTTGGTATTTAAGTCCTCCGTAACCAATGTAGTAATCATTGTGGCTCAATCGACATGTTTTATAATCAGGGGATAAATAACAGCAAATACATAAATAAAAATAACCTTAATTATATGGGCACAGGACGTTTGCGCTTTTTCACCTGTAAAACGATACGACATTTGCGCTTCAAATACTATGGACATTTGCGCTTTAAATTTTGATTCACCAGTATTAAATTGACCGGACATTTGCGCTTTTGCATCTATTGTCGTCTATCTGTAATTTTAAAGAGAAGTAATTATTGCGTAAATAAATTTAACTTATATTTGGCATTAGTACGACAAATGGTCCAGAATAATTCCCTGTACATTATAATGAACAGTTCTACTCGACTCATCCTGATATTTTTTATCTTTTTAAAGAGCATCATTGAACAACAGTATGTCAATCACATTAGATTCGTTATATTGATGAACAGGCACCCCTGTCAAGAATTGGGAAAGAGAATATTGAATATATATTTGAAATGTATGCGAAATGCCAGTCTGGACAGATAAACAGAGCTAAATTTGTCCAATCCTTGGTCTTCATATATCAAGCGAAAACTGACCTGTGATGACTGTACGTGTTTTTAGGTCTTTAGAATGTTTACCTTTAGCTCAGTGTATATAGACTTTTAAACACATATCAATGTGCTATGAAATGAATGTGCTATGAAATGTGCTATTAAATGATTTTTTTAAACCTTTAACCATAAAGAAAAAATATTATTCTGCCAGTATTAAAGAGGAAGATATGATAGTCATAAAAATCAAATATTGCAAAAGGGCAAATGTCCTATGTTAACAGCGCAAATGTCCTTTTTTAAAAAGCGCAAATGTCCTATGATTTGAAGCGCAAGTGTCCAAAAAAATAAGCGCAAATGTCCTATGAAAAAGCGCAAACGTCCCGCGCCGAATCATATATATGTCTTGGTTTTCAGGTTGTCCATACATTGAACCTTCACTTTTTATCTTGAAAACAGAAATACAAACTATATATCATTATTCAATATACATCACTTAACATTGAATTTTGACTACTGAAAAATTAATAATGGACATACAATATTTGTTTTTATGACTTCCTTCCTCTTTTATACTGGCTTGGGACCGACAAGTCATATTTTTTTAAATGTTTAAAAGTTTATATAGAGCTAAAAGTTAACATTTTAAAACACATAAAACACGAACAGTCATCACAGTTCATGTTTCGCTTAATATCTGAAGCCTAAAGAGTCAAAATAAGTAGCTCTTGTTATCTATTCTGACTGGTATTTTGTCCACATTTCAAATACAAAAATCAAGTTTTTCTTTCACAGTTCTTGACTGGAATGCCTGATCATCAATATAATGAATCTAAATGTAATTCACTGAGTGTTGTTCAATGATACTCTTCAACAAGATAAACATAGCAGGATGAGTCAAGTAAATCGTGATTCAATTGTCACATAATTTTTGCAGATAGTCTGCAAATTTGGAACATCCAAGTTCACTTATACAAAGGTAAAAAGCGCAAATGTCCAATCAATTTAATACAGGTGAATCAAAACATAAAGCGCAAATGTCCATAGTATTTGAAGCGCAAATGTCCTATCGTTTTACAGATAAAAAAAGCGCAAACGTCCCGTGCCCATACCATAAGGTCAATATTAATCATCGATGTAATTTGCTCTATTGGATGTTTGAAATTTCAACGGAGGCAATTTCTTGGCATGACAAGCCAGCCTCTTAGCGATAAAAGAATATTTTTGAAAGAACTTAGCATTTTGCTACCTTTTTATTCTTCAGTTCGTTTTTAAAACCTCTTTGTTTCTCCAATTTGAAAAATTCAAATAAAACGAAAACTGAATTTTCTTTCATTAGTGAATTCGAAAAATACTGCTTCATTACTTATTTCAGAGTTTGAACACTTGGTGCTTAGTTTCACTTCATTCGTAGTTGACAAGGATGGACAGATTCCATGTCGAAGGTCAGTGTCTCTCTCCAGGCTTCCCAGTTTTTCTCTACATGCCATGAAATAGCGAATAATGATAAAAGTGGCGTTAAAGACCAACAATGAACACACCAATCATTATATATCCTTCACGTTTCACAAACAGATCATAGTTTTGTTAAACATAAATATTATTATTTGAAATTGAATTTGACAATAGAAATTTCGCCGAATCGTTTAATAGTGAATCCGGATTACACTGTAATATGTGCCGCTGGATATGAAAAAGCTCAAACTCTAATAATTTTGAACAACTAGTGGAATAGATAATTTTAAAGCAAAACTATCTTAATATTGTGTCAGCTACCTTAAGGGAAAACAATAAGTAATGAGAAGATATATAACATTTCCAAGGATAAGGTTACATTCCTTACTTAAAGTCGACACCTAATAATGTAGAATATCTATTTCCAATAGAAAAGAGTAATTCTGAGAATAAAGAGAGCAGTCGCTATTCAAAAGGAGCATGTTTGGAGGGTTGAGATCTCTAAAAACATGTTTAACCCCGCCGCAATTTGCCCCTGTCCCAAGTCAGGGACCTCTGGCCTCTGTTAGTCTTTTATGATTTTTAGTATTAGTTTATTGTGTATAATTCGGATTTTAGTATGACGTCCATTATCACTGAACTAGTATACATCTTGTTAAGGGACCGGCTAAATGACACCTCCGTGTGTGGAAGTTTCTCGCTACATTGAAGACCCATTGGTGGCCTTCGACTGTTGTCCGCTCTATGGTCGGGTTGTTGTCGCTTTGACACATTCTCCATTTCCATTCTCAATTTTATGTCTTTGACAAGCAATGCTTTAAACCACTGACAGTCTCTTTAACGATCCCATGCACAAAAATGACAAAACTAAATAACAAAGTATATTGTCCCAGCTAACCTGAATAGTGTAGGTTTCAGCTCGAGAGTTCCCACTAAAGGCATTTCGTTTTTTTTTAGATAAAAAGATTTGAGATACCCAGTCTACAAAATTAAACAAAAGTTCAAAATCTGACTCTCGTCTGTACTAATTGTTTCATTGGCAATTTTACTACATTTTCTCATTATTATGTTGCTTCATAAATGTCTTTAAAGATGAAACTTCTGTTGGTGGTTACGGTTCGGAGATGGGCTGTTCTGTCCTTGTCAGATTTCTCATACATGTTTTTCTATATTAATACTCTAGTTAGAAGAAAATAGCTTGCAGTTATCCGCTATCTCAAGAAGTTTAGACATTTGCTTTAAATAACATGCGATGAAATAAACACTTGAAATGAGTGAAATTCTAAAGATGTCGTAGACATATTGATTTATTAATTGATTAGGATAAGATATCTTGGTTTTCAGTTGATTGCATCCGTTTCGTTCTCTCACAAGTACAAATGAAGATCTCGATCATTGATTATACTGTTCTGTTAATTTCTGTGTCATTTTGTCTCTTGTGGAGAGTTGTCTCATCGGTAATCGTACCACATCTTCGTTTTACAAGTACAGAAAATTTTGGAAAGCTCATTTTTAATTATTATTTTTTTTTTAATCGAATATTCCAATCGTTACACCATTTTCCAAGGTCATGAATGCTTGGCGCCTTTAACATGATTTAACCCTGTCACATTATGTATATAAATATAAATATATATGCCTGTTCCTACTTAGGAGCCTGTAAACCAGAGGTTGTCATTTGTTGCTGTATATCATATTTGTTTTCCGTTCATTGTTTTAGTACATATTTCATTTTTTTCATTTGTCATTTTGAAGCCTTTTATGGTTGACTATACGGTATGGGTTTTACTCATTCTTGAAGCCCGTGCGCACGTGGCGACCTAATGTATATCTGTAAATTTCTGTGTCATTTGGTCTCTTGTAGAGAGTTGTCTCATTGGCAATCATACCATGTATTCATTTTTATATTGATACCAGTTTATAGGTATTCAATTGCACCAAAAAAAACTTAATATGGGAAACCTTTAACCTATTTTCAATACAATTCAGAAAGGGAGCTTCCCGTTTTGATAAGATCTGTATTAGATATTTTTTTAATTATTTGTTATTGACTTTGAACTAACTGTTAGTAACTGCGAGTAACGTTATGTGTCTGTTGTTGTTGTGGGGTTGAATAAATCCCTGGCACGTCCAGGATGTGTTCTGTTAGTTGTTTTGTGCTTTCGATCAATCTGATGAGTTAAGCCCTTTTCAATGATTTTTTTTTATAGTTTGTTCTTATGTTCTATGTACTAGTTCACCATGCACTGTCCCAGGTTATCAGGGAGTTCTTGAGGCAGCAAACTAGTTTAAATCCGCGTCATTCTAAATGTGCATGTAGCAAGTTAGTAGCCTGTATAAATCTGTATGCTTGCATTTATTGCTATATATCATAATATTTTTCCGCTGTTGTTGTACATAAGTCAGGCCGTTAGTTGTTTTATATTTGTCATTTGAGGCCTTTCATAGCTTGCTATATGTGGTTTGGGTTTTGCTCATTTTTGAAGACCGTACGTTAACTAATAGTTGTATAATTCTTGTGCATTTGTTCTCTGACCATGTGGAGATTTGTCTCATTGGCAATCATACCAAATCTTCCTATATTTATATATATAAATATACTAGTTAAGCATTTTTTGTAAGGGAAACCCCGAAAGATTACACGATTAAATAACTGGTGAAAAACTTCATTGATTGTAGAGTAAAATTATCTCAGTGAATTGAGATATGTCGATGTTAATCCAATTGCGTACCATATATCATTAATATAAGGGACCTATAATCATGATAATCATAAATTAAATCGTGCCAGTACCATAGAAGAAAAGTTCCAGTCGGTGAACAGTCCATTATGCGGACTGTGGCGACTTGGCAGGCGCGGATCCAGAGGGGGGTTCCGGGGGTTGGAACCCCCCTTTTTTTGGACGATCAATGCATTTGAATGGGGACATGTAATTGGAACCCCCCCCCTTTTGTCCTGGGTTAGGAACCCCCCCTTTTTAAAATGGTTGGATCCGCCCCTGCTGGGCCATGTACTATGCGGCAAAGAAATGAGATGTTCTAATATTATTACACCTGCATACCAAATATTAAGACTGAGCAGCTTTATATGGGTCCATCTTTGATTGACAGACATTCCATCACAAACTTCAACATAGAAAGTATATATAATATATAAGCAAAAGTTTCAAAGTCGACCATGCATTCATATAATATTCATAATATAGCTCATGCCAGTGGAGTGCATGCATATAGTGTTTATGCCTGTTTTATTTTGCTTTTATTTTTTGTGTAACTATATGATTTGTGCAATCTTATTATTAACTTGTGCTATGTTTTAAGTGTACTATATGCTTTTAACTTATATATGTCATTTATGGTATCTTACTATGCATTATATGTTTAAAATTGTGTTGTTTTTCATGACTTTTGTATGTGTGTATTGTATTGTGTATGTGTGTATTGTATTTTGTTATTAAGTCTAGAGCTTGTGTTATGTAGTTTATTGAATATCGACTCTAAATAAAACTTTGAATCTTGAATCTTGAATCACGGATATGAGTTTTGCTAATGCTAATACAACTGAGTGTTTTTGTTAATTAGTATCGTCCTGAATATCATGAAATATTGTCCATTGGACGTGAAGCAAACAACTTATATCCATACATTGTTTTTGATGTTTGGTCTATTATATCATAACGCAGGAAAACGAAACCATCCAAATTCATGTTTTCGGTATAAATCTTAACGTCATTCTTGTGTTGGTTACAGTTTGACATTATTACATTGAAAAAAACAAAACAACAAAAATTAATTAAGTTAATTAATTAATTAAGTCTCATTATAGGTTATTAGAAAAAAATGAGTATGGCTAGATTATTAAATGCATGTAACCCTAATATTATATGTAAAACTGAAGTTTCTTTTCAATTTCCTTCATTCTTTTTAATGCATTAAATGTATGTTTATAGATAATCTGTCAAAGTTGTCCCATTTTTAGAACATGTACTATATTTTTCTATCTTTGAGTGGTTATTAGAAAATCCCAAAACCTTAGAACTTGTTGTTTTAGCATGTTATTATCTGCATGCCATAACAGATTAATAGCTTTATTTTGCCTTTTTATAACTGAGAAAAAAATCTCCACGGCTTAGATCATGCAGGACTGTATCCTACTGATGTAAAGTTTAAAAAAAATACAAATCATAATACTAAATTACATCTTTTCGCGCCTTTTGATAAAACTGTTGCATATAAATGTTTCACTCAATTGATGTATTTACTTTGGCGTTGCTAATGATATAAGTGCGAGAACTATTAGACGGTGCATCATTGAACTGAATTGACCTGCGTAGGCGTAGGTGCAATAAAGTTGTCATTTCACTTATCAAGCTTTTAACCACATAACGGTAACCAACTCATCATGCATGCTGATTTTGAGCACGCGTCTAATCGTTTCAGTCCCTTTAACAAATACCGCTGTTATGAAAGACCTTTAATAGATACTTTCAGCTTCCTTTTTTTAATCATTAATTAAAATATTAATTCTTCCGACTTGGGTATCTTGTTATTTAAAAAGATGCCTTTGGTCTTTGTTTTAGATTGCATTTCTGTAATAAATAGGATTTTACCGAAAAGCACTAAACTTAAATATTTTGATATACGTAATTCCAGAAACATCTCTTATTATCATATATATGGGATGTGATATGACTGTTGTTTCTCTACTATCTGATACTATCTAATATTTGAGACCATTCAGGTAAATGGTATTTTTTTCAATCAGATTATTAATCGGTTTTGTCTAAAACTACTACATATAAATTCAACATATAAAAATACAAATCATAATACTAAATTGCATCCTCAAGATTGCATCTTTTCGCACCGTTTGATAAAACTGTTGCATATAAATGTTTCACTCAATTGATGTATTTACTTTGGCGTTGCTAATGATATAAGTGCGAGAACTATTAGACGGTGCATCATTGAACTGAATTGACCTGCGTAGGCGTAGGTGCAATAAAGTTGTCATTTCACTTATCAAGCTTTTAACCACATAACGGTAACCAACTCATCATGCATGCTGATTTTGAGCACGCGTCTAATCGTTTCAGTCCCTTTAACAAATACCGCTGTTATGAAAGACCTTAAATAGATACTTTCAGCTTCCTTTTTTTAATCATTAATTAAAATATTAATTCTTCCGACTTGGGTATCTTGTTATTTAAATAGATGCCTTTGGTTTTTGTTTTAGATTGCATTTCTGTAATAAATAGGATTTTACCGAAAAGCACTAAACTTAAATATTTTGATATACGTAATTCCAGAAACATCTCTTATTATCATATATATGGGATGTGATATGACTGTTGTTTCTCTACTATCTGATACTATCTAATATTTGAGACCATTCAGGTAAATGATATCAATTTACACTAGTACAAAAACTGTCTTTAATAATAATAAAAAAAAAAAAAAAAAAAAAAAAAAAAACAACCTCTATATCTAAATAATCGAGGTCCCGAATTTAAAGAAATTTAATTCCCGACATCCCGAAATTAGAAAAAAATAAATCTTGGATCCCGAAAGGGTCAATCCCGAAATCAGGCCCGAGCTTAAAAACACCCGATCCCGACGTCCCGAAAAAGTCCTGCCCCTCCCTCTGCCATGTAGTTATCAAAATTTTCGTGCTTATGCTGCATACATCAGATTTTTTTTTCTTTCTCGATACTCAATCAAACAACTCAGACTAAATGATCTTATTAAACATATTGCGGATAGCCATTTAATAAAAAAAAGTATAGAAACAAACTAACTAATTTTATTCAGTATAAAACCCAGCACAAAAGGATCATCGCTGAAAAACATGAGCACATATCATACAAAAAATTATCAGTTTCCCTTTATGAGGGGGGATAGGAGGGGTCTTGATCCCGAAATCCCGGACTTGAAAAAAATCCCGAGGTCCCGAATTTAAATAAAGCAAATCCCGACATCCCGAAATCCGAAAAAAAGGATTCCCGGATCCCGAAAGGGTCAATCCCGAAATCCCGAGTTTAAAAACACCCGATCCCGGAGTCCCGATAAAGGTCCTATTCCCCCTCCTTTATGATCCTGTATGTATCCATACCAAAATTGTAAAAAAACAAAACACAATTCTTTGATTTGCAAAGAACGACAATAAATTCTAGGTTATCATTATTTGAACTGAAGAAGGTTATAAAAAAAAACCAAAAAAAAAAACAAAACACTGTAAGTCAGAAAAATAGTCGTGAAACATTTTCTGATTAGCTGAAGGGTGGTTTGCATTCGACAATCCTCGGTAGAATCCGATACTCTAGCTCCTTCCTAGATGAGGGTACGGAATCGGCCGAGTTGAGACGAAGACAAGTTTTTAAGTTTTAGATCTAAGTAAATAAAAACATGACAATTGGCTTTACATATACAGTGCGTGCCTAGATCGTAAACGTCACACAAAGTGCTAATATATAGATACGATGAAATCTTAAAAACCTTTTAATTAGATGTTATGATGTAAAACGACAAATTCTATGCGTGGATTAAGTATGTAGACACTATGAACGTTTTATTCGATTTTAGTTAATGAAAACAGAGTCTCTGATGAAAAGAAGACAAAGTGTTTTAGCTTTTAGATCCTTAGTCTATATTGTGAAAAGCGAACTATTTTTAGATTTAAATGCTGCAAGCTTGTTATTCTTTTTACCCGTGTGAATGTGAGTGAAGTAATTTATTTTACAACATTTATCTTTTACTATTTTACTACGTAAACATATATAACCCATAGGCGGATCCAGGGGGGCCTGGGGGCCCGCCCGCCTTTTGTGTGGGAAAAATTGGTTGCTTATATAAGGAATCACTGACGCATGACTGGAGCCCCCCTTAGGTCAGTCAACGGGCCCCCTTATGAAAAGTTCTGGATCCGCCACTGTAATCCCCCCTGTATATATGTCCGGTAACTAGCCTAACAATTTTTAACGCAACTAAGAATCACGGCATACTACAAGCTATGTGACCTACCGAATTAGACTATTTACTGGATTTGTTATCTCATACGCAACACGACGGGTGCCAAATGTGGAGCAGAATCTGCTTACCCTTCCGGAGCACCTGAGATCACCCCTAGTTTTTGGTGGGGTTCGTGTTGTTTTTTCTTTAGTTTTCTATGTTGTGTCATGTATACTTTTGTTTGTCTGTTAGTATTTTTCATTTTTAGCCATGGCGTTGTCAGTTTGTTTTAGATTTATGAGTTAGACTGTCCCTTTGGTATCTTTCGTCCCTCTTCTATACGTCCTCAATCCTCAATCTTATGGCCTGTTGGCACGAATTGTCCCAATGTGCAGTTTTCCTCTCTGGTGCGTTTTCCTCGACGTATTTTCTCAAGTTCTCTGTGCTTTAAATTTGGTATGCGCTGGTTAAGATTGGGATTGAGGAACAGCAGTATTAAATCTGCCCGTTCTGTGCAACTAGAAAGTGATCCTGTATATATTAGTGGAGGATATCATTATTCAATATATAGTGTACATATTATATTCCTACATTCATGGTGGTGGGTTTTGTTCTACACGCCGTAACGGTGTGGTTGTCCTACAAAGGATGTGAAAATTTGGAAGAAGAAGACGGTCCTACTAAAAAGCGCCCGGGAGCGCCCGGGAAAAGAAAAAGCGCCCGGGGAAAAGAAAAAGCGCCCGGAGAAGGAAAATTAGCGCCCGGAGAAGAAAATTAGCGCCCGGGAGAAGAGAATAATAATATTTTATAACAATTTTTTTTTCCCCTTAAAAAATAACTAATCATTGCTTGTTTTGTCCTTAATATAAATGGGGATATATGTACGATGCTACATCTAAAGTGTTGTTGCATTTTTACATTTTAGATTTCAAAATTGTATATAAGTAAGTAAATAAATATAAATAAGAGTATATAGAAGAATCATGAAAGACATGGTCCTCGATCAAAATGTATATTTTGTTATTTAAAAATAATCGGTGCCTGAGGTCTAATATTTTCGCAACTGCATGGTGAACACTCTTTTATACAGATGCTGAGATAGATTTATTATATCATTTTATAAAACTAAAACTGCTTCAACATGTTCAATGGCTATGCTTATCAGGGTTTTAATGCTTAGACTTAAATTTTATAAATCTTCTGCATAAACTGTGATCCATTGTTATCAATCTTTCGAAAAGTATTCATATATTATTGTTAAAATTGAAATATTCATACTTGTTTTTGTGCTTTATTACAAATGTCTATTATCTGAATTTGCAAATTAATTGTCTAAAAAAAAAAATCAATTTTCATATCTTAACAAATTTGTCTCATGCCAATAAAATATCTATATATTTTCCCCGGGCGCTTTTTCTGTTCCCCGGGCGCTATATTTTCTTCTCCGGGCGCTTTTTCTTTTCCCCGGGCGCTTTTTCTTCACCCGGGCGCTCCCGGGCGCATTTTAGTAGGACCCGAAGAAGAAGAAGTTTACCTTATCTCCCTTTAGAACTATTTATAGATGGCGCTGTATACAACATGGATGCTGTCTGTAACATTATCAATTTATGTTTTATGTTTACATCTTCATGGCACACATTTAGTAGAGTTGTTTGATTGCCAGGGGGATGTTACATCACATTTCAAAAGGTTAGGACTGAAATGTGGACAGAGACGAGATTTTACAGCCGAAATTCTGTCGGAAGGCAATTTATAATGGGTACAACTTCAAGTCAAATCGGCACCTGTTCAAATCGGCACCTTGTTAAATCGGAACTAGTCAAATCAGCACCTATTTAAAGTCAATTCGGCATCCTATAATATTTGATAAAATAAATATAAATAATTCTAAAAATGTATAAATTCATGATCTATTATGGGGGTTGGATTTCTTCTTCTCTTCTTTTGTTACAGAAAACCATCAACGTACAGACTACAGATGTTTACTTTCCGGCGCATGCCTGGTAAATGTTTTTTAATAAATTTATGTTGATAATTTTTGTCAAAATATAAATTAACAAAATATTTCTTATTCAAAGTTGTTTTTGGTCATATATTTTCATATTTTCAATTTTTACAATTTTTCTTTGTTTTTAATTTATACAATAGACCACTTGCACATTAAATGGCGTTTCGCTTTCAAATCTTCAAAATATATCGACCGGAAATAGGTGGGGCAAAAGACGTCACAGTTTTTGCTTGTTTACCATAGCGATTGCCCAACACAACTTGTTTCATTCTGCTATAATACTACTATAACGATGTTATCATTTAAATCTTTGACAATTCCAAAGATTCAGTTGTATTTGAGAGATAGAGGTATAGTGGCAAATGGTTACAAACAGAAAGATTTGGCCAGTTTAGCTGAGGCGGTGGAAAAATTGAACATTCCGTATGACCCCAATTTTCTAGCAGACGACGTAGACTCTACCATACAAGATCGCCTGAGAAGAGCCGGTTGTAGTTTTTCTGACTCGTTTACCATATGAGGGTAATTTAGATAATTTTTCATTCATTTCTATGACTTTTACGCCCCTCTGCATACTTCTTTAAACCGGCTTTTTCACCTTTTCTTACTAGGGGGTCCCAACGAGGGGCTATCAACGTAGAATATGTATGTCCTTAATACACTTGTCCTAAAATTAACCAAAATTCGTACCTTTACCTGACTAAGATTTTTTATTATATCCTTTATCGTTTGAATGAGTTATACTGACAAAATAAGTCAGAAAATAATATTTTCGGCTTTCTTTTAATTGAAGAGCCCCCAACCTATATAAAAATGTACCCAACTAACCCATATTCCTACCTTGACAGTATCCCTAAATATTAAACCTTACTTTAAACTAGAAAATCATATACAGTCGATTCCACTTAATTGCATACCGCTTAATAGCATAATTCGGTTAATTGCATACTTTTCTCCTGCACAAAACCATTTCCCATTCATCTAATGTTAAATTGTACGGTTATATGCATAGCCCCACAAGTGGCATTTCGGTTAATTGCATAGAAAATAATTGCCAGCTAGATATGCTTAGTTAAAACTGACGAGATTTTTGACCGGAAACAGCAATTTGTAAGTATATTTTTCTTGAATGCATCATAATTTTTGATATTATTTCACATTTACTTATGTGTTATTTGAATAAAGTTTTAAAACAGTTTCTTTCGTGTTTATATGATTATAAAAAAGCCTCGATGTGTACACAGGTAAAGTTTCCCATATTCTATTTTAAGCCTCGAGGTCATAAAAATGTCAATCAGCTGATTGTTGTAAAAACACAATCATTCTATGATCTTCTATCTCAAAAGGTGTTAATTATTGATTGCATTTCAAACATTGTTCATAGATTACATTTTGGGTGTATTTTAAAAACATTAACGCCTGCTAATTATCGATCATTATCCAATGTGCAATCTCGTAATTTGTCTAGGGGTGATCTACATTTATGTTAAATATTACAGGGCATTTATATATGGTTGAAGAATTTCATACATCAATCTTTCACTTTTAATATTTTTTGAAAAGAACATTAACTAAAAATTATTATATTTTCTCACTTTCAACACTCGTGTACAGCAAATAACCCGTGTAGGGCCCCATTACCTGCTGCTTTGCATATATACGAAACTAACGAGGTTAAAGTAACAGTGTTACATCACTGTGCAATCAGTAAATACTGCATATTAAAGGCAGTTCATTACACATTTATTGTATCAAATGATTATAAACTGTGTAACATTGTTCAACAGTTTGTTTTAATCAAAGCGTAACAATATAATTTGTACATCCGGGTCATAGAAACAAATCTATTTTTAGAACAATTTTATTTTCGTATCTCAGGTAAAGGAAAAGTCGGTACATAAATAAACTAAAACTAAATGTGTTCATAAACTTTATTGAAAGAATAAACAATGAAATAAAATGCATGACACTAGACAAATAACTTTTATTAGAATAAATAATCATTCATGTTGTAAGTGGATTATGGACGTTCATCTTTCTTCAGGATTTCCTTTACTGATCTGCACTATCGATGTTATTTAAAGTGTCTCCGTATTTTGGCATTTCGGATATAAGCATACTCCGCTTTATTGCATAATTTCATCTGACAAATAGGCTATGCAAATAACCGGAATGTACTGTAATATGCTAACAATACAAACCATAAATGAACCCTAAACCTTACTGTATTTTTTAAATTTGCCTAACCCATAAAGGCATGACCTGAAGTAAACACTATTCCCTAGAATCTAACCATTTGAACTTAGATCCAATCCTTCTCACAATTTAAAAGTACCTGAAAATATGTTAACTTACACAATACTTTCATATGTAGGGTCATACCCTAGTCCAAATAATAATGACATCTGGCAAAGCTATTTTAATTTTTTTTTTGGCAGTCCAAATTATTATGATGTCTGGTAAGGCTGTTCTAATTTTTTTTTGGACTGTCCAAGAAAACCATTTAAAAAGCGTTGCCAGAAGTCACAATTATTTGGACTAGGCCATACCCCAACCATATACAGCATAGTGCTCACCAGTCTTCTACTCCAATCTTAAAACCCTCACTCTTACATTAATAGTACCCAACTGTACATATTGCATGTTAGTCCATTAACTTGAAAACCTACAGTTATATCCCTAACCATAATCAAACCATAACCCTCAAGTAATGGGATTCCTAAAGTAAAAGGAGTCAAAATGAGGGTCATGCTTCTTTTTCTTTGTGTCTGAAGCAAATTACTAAAATATATTTTTCTATCTAGCAGTAAGGCAGCAACCATTTGATTTTCGGGGGGGGGGGGGGCTATGGATTTTTTTGGAAAAAAAGTTTGTTTCCAGTCTATGGAGAAAAAAAAATTGTTTTTGACCCTGAGAAAAAAAATTGTGTGTTTCACCCTCAACTGCCACTTAATGTAATGCTAAAATTGAAAGAAAAAAATTGTTTTCGCCTTGTTGCCAAAAAAATAAATTGTCTTTGGCCGAAGATGAAAAAAAAAACCATAGCCCCCCCCCTCCCGAAAATGAAATGGTTGCTGCCTATTAATGAAATTATTTCTAAAACTCATATTATGGCACCTTTTTAAAAATATGATTATTCCTGTCAATCTGAAACAATACTATAAAGGGAGATCCCATTTGACAAGACAATGGTGAAATTTAAAAAAAGGCATTCAAGACAGTATGGATAAAAATGATTTATAAATAAAAGAAAAGGGGGGGGGGGTTGAGACACTTTGCCAAAAAACTCAACTCATGGAACAAAAATGTACGGATAAACAAATTTCACGGTCCACTGAACAAAGAAAATGAAAGTGGGAGTTTCAGGTTAAACTTAGTACACATGTTCCCTATGGTATGATTTTCTAATTTAAATGGCAAATTTAGATTTTTTACCCCATTTCATGGTCCATTGAACATGGAAAATGATAGTGCGAGTGGGGCATCCGTGTACTTAGGACATATTCTTGTTTTACTAGAAAAATCCATTAATTTCTTACCAGCAATGCATTATGTAGTGTTGATTTGTTAAACTTTTATTTTTTTCAGATATGATGAAGATTTTTCTGGTATACCTGACTTTTCCTTGTACGACATCTTCAATTATTTGTTGTTGCAACGTTCAGATTATGATAAGAGGAAATTGAAAGCTTATAAGAGTGCAGAGGACTACCGCTTGTTTTATGATGGACATGTCCAGGAACTGAAAGTCAACTATCTTAAGGTTAACAGCTCAGTTTGTGTTTTTATTGGAAAGGTGAGACCAACACTGAGGGCAAAGACTTTGACTGGGAAGATGACCTACCAGTGCTGGTTTGTTGTAGACAAGACTCTAGGTGATGTTAAAGCAGCTTACTGTGAATGTCCAGGAGGGTAAATATAAAATTATTATATTTGTCAAATTCTTGACCCACTGTATTTTCTATTGTTATATGAAAATAAGAAGATGTGGTATGATTGCCATTGATAAAACTCTCCACAAGTGACAAATTGACAGCAAAATCATCATCTTACTATAGATACAATCTTCAACATCTAGAAAAAAACTAAGGGAAGTCAGCTATAAATTTTTTGATATGACAAATGTAAAACAATCCATAGAATACAGCTCATGGTCTGATTTATTTTAAAAAAAATGAAGGAAAACCAAATATGAAATATTTCAACAAACAATGACCATTTTATTAAATATTCCTGACTTGGGACATGCACAGAAACCAAGTGGTGGGGTTAAACTATTTTGTAAGAACATTTGTATAACAGCCTTAAGTATAGGTGGATTTAAAGTCAAAACTCAAGGTTGGTTTTCAAGCTTCTGTGTCTTGTATTAGGCAGTTGGAATTTAAAAATTCTGCTGATGTAATTTGATGACTTTCAATAAAAAATGCCAATGTTTAGTTAACCTTAAAAAATCTATAATGATTATAATATATGTATGCATGTGCTAACTTTCTTTAATACAATTTAATTGCAGTGCTGATGGAGCTTGTCGTCATGTTGCAGCATGCTTATATGAGTTGGAGGCATTTGAGAAGAAGTCTGTTACTGATGGTCCTTGCCAGTGGAAGAAACGAAAGAGGGAACACGATGAGCCAGTAGAAGTGGAACGAATGAAAATTATCAAACCAAGGTTTTTAACTTAATCATGTTCATCTTTAGCACTGGTAAAATTCAAACATTAATAAAAAAATATTCTAGATTTCACTCATATATTACAGTATTAGTATATGTATATACATGTATTTATAGAATAACTAACCAAAGAATTCAAATGGAGAAAAATATTCAACAAGTGACCGAACAACACATTAATTCATGAATGCGCACAACGAGTTGAATATTTTTTTATATTTGATGTCTTTAATTAGTTATTCTTTTCATTACATTGGCAAATGGCATTTTTTTACAGAAATTAATGCAAAACATGTTAAGAACTATATTTTTTTCTACGCATTCACAATTTGTGTTCATCGCCTATTGTTGTATGACGTCAGAGAGTGAAATAATAACAACTGTTATTTCACATGTGAAATTTTTCGGTTTTTATTTAACTGAGAAATCAATGTAATTCATTGCAACCAATGTAATAAATATATATGTTACACAAGGATCCAGACTGGCCTCTAATCTAAAAATAACCATTTTAATTCATTTTTTTTATTATATTTATTAGGAATAAGTTATTTTAATAACAATAATAATTAAGAACTTTGTTTTCATTTTTCTTCTCTGAAAATAGACTCCTCATTAAATATTCATCTTGTCGCTTCTGGAAGTTTCTTGTTGCTACTGAAAAACTTGGAAATCCTAAATACCGGGCACATACAATGCCAATATTTAATGCCTGTCCAATAAATACATTTAAATGTTTAATATTCCAAATTAGGAGGATGGAAGCATGTGTATCATCAGCAGACCATGTGGTTTCCAGTTTTGATCCTAGACAGATGGTTGACAGAGCTGCAGAAGACGAGAAGATAAAACAGTTTGCAAGTAAATTAGCACAGGTATAACAACAATTCTTATGCATTGAAATTTAATTATGAACTTGTTTTGCCTTAGAGTAGCGATAACTGTATTGTAATTGAAGCTTTGCGGCATCCATAGGTACTTTTACTGTCTCAAATACCCATTTACCTGTCTCTGCTATGCATCGCCAGGTAAACTAAATTTGCTACAGTAAAACTACCGATGGACGTCCTGAAAGCTTCAAATACAAAACAGTTATTTCTTAAATAATTTAACAACACGCCCACCGGTTTTATTGGTGGATACACTATACTTCAAGTACAGCGCCCTCTAGCGACTCCTCTTGAGGTTTGAAATCATATTGTACAGATATCTTTTTCCTATGTAATTTTAAAACCTCAAAATGAAGTCTTGAGCAGAACTCGTGTCCATTGAAAATAGGTATCAAGGTGCTTACACTTGGTGCATAGTTATAACATACATCAACCATTCTTGAAAAGTTTAAGGATTGATAAAATTGGACAGTAACAATTACATTTTCAAAAATATAAAAAGCAAAAAAAATATCAAAATAATTACTTTTGTGCAAGACCTTTTTTAAAGTCATAAGAAACGAGTGACTGGTGAAAAATAATGTTTATCCAATTCTTGAACCAATGCATGTATATATCATAAACTTAGTCCTCTGTGCACGATTTTATCATTTTTTACGCAAATATATCGTATAATCGTCAATTTTTTTTTCCTCTGTCTGTTATGATTTAACAAATATGGCTACTCATTAAATGCCGTGTTTTGAAGCCGAAGTTTACCGATTGTCACCTTATAGTAAATAATCAACAAAAAGCATGGGTTTTAGCACGTGTTTAACATATACAATCAGGTAATTGTTTATTTTAATGACAGATTCATGCGTATTGCTACCACCGGATTTTTACGAGGAGGGTCACGCTTAGGTCACTATGCATACGGAAAATATGTCGGCGAATTGCTTCCTGGCAGCAAGCAATTAAAAATAAGTAAACTTCTTCTAAATGTGGGCAAATTAAAGAATTTTCCTCAGAAAAAAGTATATGTACATAAGTTGTATAATGAAAACTATCCATTTAGTTTTAAAAAACATATGCATATTTTTTTTTAATTTGAGGTTTCATATGACTTTAAACAATAAACCATACTTTAATACTTAAATATTACTCCTATTATAATTTTTTTTTTGTTAACAATGAAAGCTTAAATTTATTTATTATGGCATTAGTGTTCTTTCTTAAATGTTCAATGCAATATCAATTATTATTTTAAATTTTTGCACTTCAGTCTGCAGCATATATATTATATATATGCACCAAGTGTCACCTTTTTAATTTATGAATTTAAACAACATTAATTCTTATTTAAAAAAAAAATACTACAGAAAATGGTGACAATTTACCTTGTGAAATTTATGCTTTGAATTTTGTTCAAGTATATAATCATTAATAGGATTTTGCAATCATTTCATTAATTTCAAAACTAATATAAATGTTTTTTAAGAAAGTTACTGAGTTCATATATAAAAAAAATAAGTTCTGCTCCTGGCTTTAACAAAACACCACAAAGCCAGTAAAGGTAAAAGTAAAAATTGTAAACAAAAACAAAAATATATCAACAAATACCAACCCTGAAAAAAACCCTTATTAAAACCTTGTGTAATTTTTTCATACTTAATTTTCTTTTTCAAATTTTCACAATTTACTTTTAAGAAAATGCATCATATAGTGAACACAAATATTGAAGTCATTAAAATGCCAAATTCACATAATTAAAAAAATATACTTAATATCTTTTTCCATTGTCCATATATATACAGTTAATATTTTTCTTCAAATTCTTAAATTCAAAATTGATATTTTTTCTTGAAAAACATATAATTAATACTTTTGTTTATAATTCAACTTGGTTTTTGAATAGATAAATCCAGAGGCTAGAGCACTAGAATTTCTACCCCATGAACCAGTAGATGTGGCAAAGATGGACTATTCAGAGGCAATACAGGACTTAACAATTCCTACTAAGGCTAAGTATTTTAAAGATAAGTATGTATGTTTAATTGATAATGAAGAGGACATAATTGATAAATTTATGGCTAGCCTATCATTCAGTTCAGATGATGTTAAGCTGATATCAAGAGCAACTCAGGGCCAGAGTAGCAACAACTTATGGTTCACTATGAGGAAAGGTTTAATTACTGCTTCTAACTTTCAGGCTATAATGAATAATGAGGACCCAGATCATATTTGCAGCCGAATTATAGGTAGTGAATCACTTTCTGTAAAGAATAAATTCCAAGAATTGGCCTTAGACTGGGGTAGACGCAAGGAATCAAAAGCCAGGAACCTATACCAAACAGCTCATGGTTTGAAAAGGAATAAATGTATAACTGAAACTGGTTTGGTGGTAAATCCGAAGTATCCATGTATAGGTTGTAGTCCAGATGGAGTGATCACATGTAAATGCCATGAGAGTAAAGTTATTGAAATTAAGTGTCCGTTTTCACTAAGAAATAAATCTGCTAAATCTGTATTACACATGAAAACTAATTCTGATGGTTATATTGATTTTTCTTCACAGTATTATTGTCAAGTGCAAGGACAAATGGGAATTATGGAGATGAAAAAGTGTGATTTGGTATTCTACACCAAACATGGAATAGAACATGTAGAAGTCAATTTTGATGAAGAATTTTTTAACAGAATGCTGGTGAAACTGCAAAACTTCTTTACAGATTATATTGCACCATTTCTTCTAGAAATAGTGAGTAAAGAGAACTTATAAAAATAAGACCGTTAATTTCCCTTTTTGAATGGTTTTACACTAGTAATTTTGGGGCACTTTATAGCTTGTTGTTCGGTGTGAGCCAATGCTCTGTGTTGAAGACCGTACCTTGACCTATAATGGTTTACTTTTATAACTTGTTATTTGGATGGAGAGTTGTCTCATTGGCCCGCATACCAAATCTTCCTATATCTAATAAAAATAAATTTACTAAAAATTGGTCCATGGGTACTTTAAATATTTTACTAAATATTAATTTGATATCTATAAAATTTTTCAATCCAAAATACTATGCAACTCAAAATAATGGTTCTTGGTACTTAAACGATTAATTTAAAGCAAAAGATTAATTTTTCTTCTGGGTGGTGGGTTTACTTAGGTACATTGTAGATGCATGAATTTATGTATTATAATATTAATATATTTTTTAACAATTTTCAATAGATTTCTTCAAAATTATTAAAAGCACTGACCAGATCTCACACTATGTATAATTTCGACCTAGCCTACTTAAGAGTAATTCCTGCGTCAAGTACAGTCTAGTATGTTAACTTTTCAATGGTTATTGTTTCATGCATATTCCGGAGAAAGCATTTGCTTGTCCTGGCTTTGTCATCAACATCAACATTTTCAAACGATATAAAACAAACAAATAGAACTAGACAAATTTTCACTCACCAAAGGTTTTTTATTAAAACCTATTAAAGTTGATAATCTACAATATTTTTAAGACCTTGTAAAAGATTGTAATTTTTTATACACCCATGTCTACAGATGATACTGCATGTCTATATGAAGGACATATGATACAGTTACAGGGGAGGTAACTTAGTAACGTACAATGTTATTTATGGGACACTTAAAACTGTGACATATTGGGAAAAGATGCATTTCAACTGGTTTTTTTTATGATTGAGAGTTATTTAACTTGGAAATGAGTAGAAGGGCCCCCCCCCCTTTTTTTACAATGGCATATTAATTCAGTTTGATTAGGTTTGAAGAGTAAATTCTATTAATTTAAATGAAAAGTCCACATTCATTTTTTTAGAATTCATAAATATAGTGTAAAGTACACTGAATTATTTTTTCCAAAGAACTGTTTAACAAAAAGCCCATATTGTTTATCTGTTTTTTAAGAGATTTCCCCCCCCCCCCCCCCTTCTGCAGCACATTAAGGTATATTTTTATCTGACATATTTAAATTGCTTAGGTGAAAACTAGTTTGTATCCAAATTTTCATAAAACATTTATCATGGAATCATAACTGTATCATATGCCCTTAAAATAAGTTGTATTACTGTTGTTGTCGTTGTTGTTAGTTTGATGCCTCATTGAGGGTTAACATGTGTCCCTTTTCATTCATGCCTATTTAATTATGCTTGTTGTGCTGATGCCTAATTTAGGTTTACCCTGTTACATCCTTTAATTTACTGTCAATCTTGTTTGGCTGATGCCTTTATATAAATAGCCAAATATGTACCAAATTTACTTTTTGAATTAATTATAAATTTTGTAAATCCAAGTAGATAAGTAAATTATAATGATTCAGATATACCCATTTGACCCACTTAAATTAATATTGTTTAACCCTTTTGCTGACAAATGAAGGTTTAATAGTAGATATGAATTTTAAAAGTTTTTGAAAATTCAGCACAATTTTAATTATACCTATTATTCTATAAAACTGGATGTTTACTTTATTGTTTCCATTGGTTGCTTTCGCTCAAATTTGTGTTGTGTCGGGATCTGATAATTATCTTCCTAAATCTTGTTTCTGGTAAATCAATATAACTACACAGTGCCATACATGTATAGTTGGTTATATTTACTTCATTACAATTTGTATCCACAACTGACTCATTGACAAATATAACACATCTCATTAACTTAAGATGGAATACTTTGTAGTTATTTAAAAAAAATTGGTTCTCTATAGATGATTTAAGGTAGTTCAGGGGTAAACTGCCATCTTGAATTGTACATTCACAGTAAATAATCAATTATTTGGTATTTCTTTTTGCCCAAATCTGAAAAATTGGAGAAAGATTTGCAATTTATTCTTTACACTGTATTTTTTAATTTAAGGAAACTTAGTTACCGGTATTTAGTTTTTAAATATTACATTTTTATACGACCGCAAAATTTTTCAAATTTTTCATCGTATATTGCTATCACGTTGGCAAAGTCGTCGTCGTCGTCCGAATACTTTTAGTTTTCGCACTCTAACTTTAGTAATCTATGAAATTTTAACACAAGGTTTATGACCACAAAAGGAAGGTTGGGATTGATTTTGGGAGTTTTAGTCCCAACATTTTAGGAATTAGGGGCCAAAAAGGGCCCAAATAAGCATTTTCTTGGTTTTCGCACTATAACTTTAGTTTAAGTAAATAGAAATCAATGAAATTTAAACACAATGTTTATGACCACAAAAGGAAGGTTGGTATTGATTTTGGGAGTTTAGGTCCCAACAGTTTAGGAATTAGGGTCCAAAAAGGGACCCAAATAAGCATTTTTTTTGGTTTTCGCACCATAACTTTAGTATAAGTAAATAGAAATCTATGAAATTTAAACACAAGGTTTATGACCGTAAAAGGAAGGTTGGTATTGATTTTGGGAGTTTTGGTCCCAACAGTTTAGGAATAAAGGGCCCAAAGGGTCCAGATTTAAACTTTGTTTGATTTTATCAAAAATTGAATAATTGGGGTTCTTTGATATGCCGAATCTAACTGTGTATGTAGATTCTTAATTTTTGGTCCCGTTTTCAAATTGGTCTACATTAAGGTCCAAAGGGTCCAAAATTAAACTTAGTTTGATTTTAACAAAAATTGAATCCTTGGGGTTCTTTGATATGCTGAATCTAAAAATGTACTTAGATTTTTTATTATTGGCCCAGTTTTCAAGTTGGTCCTAATCGGGGTCCAAAATTAAACTTTGTTTGATTTCATCAAAAATTGAATAATTGGGGTTCTTTGATATGCCAAATCTAACTGTGTATGTAGATTCTTAATTTTTGGTCCGTTTTCAAATTGGTTTACATTAACGTCCAAAGGGTCCAAAATTAAACTAAGTTTGATTTTAATATAAATTAAATTCTTGGGCTTATTTGATATGCTTTATCTAAATATGTACTTTGATTTTTGATTATGGGCCCAGTTTTCAAGTTGGTCTAAATCAGGATTCCATATCAAGTATTGTGCAATAGCAAGAAAGGAGAAGGGGCTATAAGGGGCAAAATTGGCCCCACTTCAAAATCTATTGGTATTTCTTTCAATTGATCTCTATGATATGGAGCTTATAAAACACCAAAAAGTATATAGTTATCTCTTGCGGTTTTCTTGTTAGGACGTCGTAAAAATAGTAGGCCGACTTATCTTAAATATCAGATTTTTACGTATTTTATCCTTTTTTATGTATTGTGTACATTTTACAATAGATTACACCTTAAATAGTCAACGTGCATACATAATTACTAGTGAACCATTGTATTAATACAATGAAGAACAAAATTGATATAAAGTTTAGCTATTTAATATCGGTAAAATAGTTGCTATGGTAACAACAAGTTAACATTCGTTCTATGTACATGTATGACCAAATTATAGAAATTTTTCACCAGAGAAAATCTACAGTTATTGTTTGTATAAAAAAGAAGATGCGGTATGATTGACATTTAGATAACTGTCCACAAGGGACCAAAATAACACAGACATTAACAACTATAGGTCACCAAACAGCCTTCAACAATGAGCAAAGCCCATACTGCATAGTCAGCTGTAAAAGGCCCCGATATGCCAATGTAAAACAATTCCAACGAGAAAACTAACAGCCTTATTTATTTTTCTTTTAACTTGAATAACCAAAAATGAGTTTGTGTGTACTTTAATGTACTCGGCTGATAAAAACACATTAAGGTGGGACATATTACGCACTAGTATACATATATAA
Source organism: Mytilus galloprovincialis (assembly GCF_965363235.1). NCBI lineage: Eukaryota > Metazoa > Mollusca > Bivalvia > Mytilida > Mytilidae > Mytilus > Mytilus galloprovincialis. The sequence goes on along the minus strand of NC_134851.1, from coordinate 29,399,672 downwards.
TCAAAGACACAATTACCGGCTCAACCTTAATAAAACTGAAATATTGTTAGCACATTTTTTATTTTTTGTTGTTTTAAAACATGTCATTTTGTAAAAGGTGTCTTTACAATATCATGATAATGTGATTTAAAACGACAAATGTAAAAAATTACGAAACGATGAAAAAACAATTGGATTTGATGGGACTCGAACGTACACCATCATGCCCAATGCGCAGCGTGTAGGCGATTTGAACCACATTGACACAACTATTTGAAGTTAATAACTCATATTGATCATTTTGATTCATAAACGGAACTTAATATTACCGTAGGAACAAATTTTTTTTTCATTTCTTTACTTCTTATTCAACTAAATTGTTTATATCAATGATATGGCCATTTCATCTTTGTTGATTATGTCGTGGTGTAAATTATTTTTGTTTTACCAAACAGACGTTAATAGTGCAAAATGGAAACTGAGTTTTTTCGTCTGGGGCGTGTTTTATTGGTCTCTTCTGCACATCTCCAGAATGTCTTCTGGTGAAGAGTAAAATAAAAATTAATTTTGACGTCGAATTTAGCAGATTTTTGTTATGTTGGATGACATAAATCAAGTTTTCGATGACCTTTTTTTTTTTAGAATATTAAGATACGTCCCGTAGACATGCATGACTGTAAAAGTGTGCTCTGTTCGTTACAATTTTCTTTAAAGTGCTTTCCTATGTCTCAATTTTTCTAAACAAACCAGGCTTAATCTCCCACTATTTGATTTTTACGATTTATCTTAAAGTGCACGAAAAATCGTCAATGTTTGTCAATATGACTGATCAAAAAGTACATCTCAGTCTATACATTTTTTTAAAAAGAAACCGAACTGGATTTTTTTTGTATAAAGCTAAGATATCTGGAAGTTCTAAATATCGTTTTTCTATGGTGCTCCATGAAGAACATCTTCTGGTCCTAAATATTATTTTTAATGCACAATTTTGATGGTCAAAACCTTCGGATCTACCATTTTTCTACAACCTTCATTGTATATGGATCTATATGTAAGTATATAAGGTATACCAGACGTTTCTTAATAAATAAATCAGTTGGCCCGAGAACACAGTTATTTCGTAGTGCATTTCTTTTAGACAATAAATTCAAATTTAAAAAATCGCAGCTGCTCTTTCTCAAAAAGATTTTTACAGTGTAGTGTTCTACCAGTGGGACAAATAATATCAAAATTATAGAAACTTCTACCAGCTCTAACTCAAAATATTGACAATTCTGTGTTAAGGAGGTGTAAAATTCAGTTTGACAGCTTCAGGCGTGATAAAATTTGACCTTTTTGAACTGGACCAAATCACTACTAATAACATAAAGATTCAGCACCCAATTTTTTTTAACATGTAAATACACCCCCCCCCCCCTTCTTAATATTTCATGCATTTGATATCAAGAAATAAATTGGGAAAGTGTATCAAATAAAACATGTAAGTTATACACTGTTTACACTAGGGACTATAGACAACGAAAAAGGACCAGTTGGTTGTGTACTGATTGATACTTCATTCTGGGAGAACAAGATTTATCTCAGTACTTGTTGCAATTAGTTTTGAACACATTACCAGTAATTGCAAATACTCTTAGTTCAATACTCTATTGTCTTAATTCTAGTTTGCTGGTTTTATTTTGTGTTTGTCTGTACCGATATTTTGAGTTAATCTAATTGCAACTGATTTGTGCCGGTTGTTTTTATATTGTACTGCTACGCTACTGTTTCAGCTTCGGGGAGGGTTGAGCGCTCACAAACATGCTGTTGTGCTGTTAAACCACTGTACTAGGTTAGGGGATGGTTGGGATCCGCGGCTTACATGTTTATCCCCGCCAAATTATGTATGTAAAAAACTATATGCTTGTCCCAAGTCAGGAGCTTGTAAGTCAGTGGTTATTGTTTGTTGCTGTGTTACTTACTTGTTTTTCGTTCATTATTTTGTACATTAATTAGGCTGTTCGTTTTCTTCTAGTGATTTCGGGGCCTTTTATAGCTGAATATGTGAAACGTTGTCTCTTTGACACATTCCCCATGTCCTTTCTCAATTTTATTATGCTTATGTTGAAGAGCGTATGGTGATATATGGCTGTTAATTTCTGCGTCATTTAGTCTCTTGTGAGAAATTGTCTCATTGGCAATCATACCACATCTTCATTTTAATATCAACCCCTGCCATATTCTTTATGAACCTGTCCCAAGTCAGCAGCCTGCAGTTTAGTGGTTGTCGTTGGTTCATGTCTCAACTCATTTTAGATATTTTTTAAATTGATTTGTTATGTATAATTAAACCGTTAGTTTATTCGTTTAAATTGTTTCACACTTTTCATGGACTTCACGGCTTAACAGTATCGGATTTTGTCATTATTGAAGGCCTTACGGTTGCCTGTAATTGCTTACTTGAACTCCGGTGGATAGTTGCCATATTATCAATAATAACACATCTCTTAGTTTTTATATTATATATATCTGATGTTTAATCTCGTTTTTCCTGAATATGCAATTGCATGAAATATGTGTCACTGTGCGTTAAAAATTAGCATCAATTTAAAGTTGTGTTAAATAAGAGAAAACCATCTGATATTTAATAACTTCGGTTGGGGTGGGGACAGGAGTATTTCGTATATAAATATGGTTGCCTGCTAAGAGTTGAAAAAAGGCATGTTTAGCGACATATTAAAATGATCAATAATACCCTCTTTCCTTCTTCATTCCTCATCTAATGATTTCAACTAACCACTAGCCAAATCATGAGTGATGAAAGTAGAGTTTAACAACAATAAATTTAAAATTCCTTCCCTAGAATATTAAATAGTTGGCCCTTAACTGTTATTGTCCGTGTAGTTCTTATATTCATCTAGCTTATCATCCTACAGAGATGTCCTACTAAGGCTGTCGTACCATAAAAACATGTATAACACAGCTCACATTCTAATATATCTACATTCATAATAACATTGAGAAAGGAAATGGGGAATGTGTCAAAGCGATAACAACCCGACCATAGAGCAGACAACAGCCGAAGGCTCATAATCTAGTATAATATAAGAGCATAAACCTTAAGCACGGGGAGGCTCTCTATTTATTATTGTCATTTCGACAAAACAACGCCATTTTTGTTTTGTGCCTCTGCTGTCTAAACCACCTATTTCAAGGGAAGAGGTAGAAGAGAGCCAGAAGATCTTCCCAATGCAAAAAAAAAAAAAACAAAAAAAAAACCAACAGAAATGGACCTTTTCTGGCTCACAACCAAAGAACAAAAAAAAAACACTCCCCTGCTGTGTTGTGGAATTTTTTACGTGTTAAGTTTAAATATTGAAAGTTTTTTTAATTCTGTCTGTTTATATCAAGTATTTAACGAATGATACACTGATTTCTATTCCGCTATAAAAAGCTTCTTAACAACAGAAACAAGTAAAATTCTGTGTGTCAGTTCCATAATCACTTACAATAAATATAAGACGACAAGGGCTAGGCTGTACTTGAGAGGCTATGTTATGTACTTTAATATGAAGAAAAACACTTTATAATTTACTTTCTATAATGAAACTGTTTTATTATCAACCATTGACTAATAATATGTTAAACAAATACAACTGTTCCTGGTCAACCTTATTCCGATAACGGTATGTATGAAAAACGGACGAAAAATTTTGGAACTTTGATGCCGGTTTTGAGCAAGTTTTTAATTAAAATTCAGTATGAGCGCAGCTTTGCCCCACTGAAATATTTGAACATAAGATGCTTTATGTTGATATTATTGCTCTGATTAAATATTTCGTTGGGGCAAGAATGCGCTGGTACTTTTTTCGTAAAAAAAGTTAGTGAAAATGAGTAAAAAATTGTGAAAAGCCAACAAATATGCACGTGAAGTGTTGTCAAAACACGGCATTATGACGTCATAACTACAAAAAAACATTTTTTTCATAAAATGAATATGTGTAACGGAAAAAGAAAGCCATACACATACGAATAAGTAGAATTTGAAAAATTCTCGAAATTGAGGCCAATTTTGCCCCTTATAGCCCCTTCTCCTTTTCAATTGCACAGTATTGCACAATAGCAAGAAATATCTAATTGCACAATATTGTGCAATAGCAATTAATTTTCAATTGGAGTTATCTTTCTTTGTATAGAATAGTAGTTGATAATATATGTTGGAAATTTACCAGACTTGACTATGATGTCATTTTCTATTTTTATTTGCCAATAACTTTATGTAAATAACTTCATTGGAAATTTGCCAATATAAAATGTTGTTGATGAAGCTTTTTTTCCTTATCTTATCTAAAATGTTTTTTGATAATGTATGTTGGACATTTGCCAGACATGACTATGATGTCATTTTCTATTTTTATTTGCCAATAACTTTATGTAAATAACTTCATTGGAAATTTGCCAATATAAAATGTTGCTGATGAAGTTTTTTTTATTGTTTTATACAATAAACAATGTATATTCACTTTTACTACCAACCAATCTTTACCATTCAGTGATAACAAGCACTTTATTTTACATTTTAATATCTTATGATGTATTTAAAAGAGTAGTTATTGTTGCAAACTCCATTAGAAATTTGAATTGATATCAGTTTTGGAAAAAGGGAAACGGGGATGTGAAAAAAAGGGGGGGGGGGTTTAAATTTTTCTCATTTCAGATTTCATAAATAAAAAGAAAATTTCTTCAAACATTTTTTTGAGAGGATTAATATTCAACAGCATAGTGAATTGCTCAAAGGCAAAAAAAACCTTTTAAGTTCATTAGACCACATTCATTCTGTGTCAGAAACCTATGCTGTGTCAACTATTTAATTGATTTGTAAAATCTTGACATTTGTTTTGTGTAAAAAAAAACCATATAATGTCAAAAATTTGATCACAATCCAAATTCAGAGCTGTATCACGCTTGAATGTTTTGTCCATACTTGCCCCAACTGTTCAGGGTTCGACCTCTGCGGTCGTATAAAGCTGCGCCCTGTGGAGCACCTGGTTTGACATAAAATGTCGTTTTATGTACAAAACACTTGGGATGGACATTGTTCAGTGTGAGGAATTTGTACAGCCTCATAAAATTTTTCAAAAGTTTGCCGTTTTGGGTTAAAAAATTACGATTTGGGGTCAAATAGCAGAATTTTGAGAATTTCACCTAGATATAATGCCGAAAATTTGAAAATTTGAATATTTTATGAGGAAAAAATGATCAAAACATGAATAAAACTGTGAACACGGTGTTAGTGAATGAAATAAATACACAAATAACTACAAACAAGTTTTTATTGACATTAATTATGAAGATCTCCCACTTGAGCAATAGTAGCCAGGGAAGCCATCGTCTCAGAGTAGCTTCTGTCTGGGCAGCAATCGGTGAAAGGGTTAAAAGAAATATTAGATTTATTAAGAAGAAATCAATAAGAATTTATAACCCATGATATTATGTCCTCATTTTTCAGTATGTTGCAAAAATAGAGAAATATGTATTATGGTGTGCATATTGGTTAGGTCTTGGTGTACTATCATCTGTAGGTCTGGGGACAGGATTACATACATTTCTATTATATCTGGTGAGTATATCTTGGTGTACTATCATCTGTAGGTCTGGGGACAGGATTACATACATTTCTATTATATCTGGTGAGTATATCTTGGTGTACTATCATCTGTAAGTCTGGGGACAGGATTACATACATTTCTATTATATCTGGTGAGTATATCTTGGTGTACTATCATCTGTAGGTCTGGGGACAGGATTACATACATTTCTATTATATCTGGTGAGTATATCTTGGTGTACTATCATCTGTAGGTCTGGGGACAGGATTACATACATTTCTATTATATCTGGTGAGTATATCTTGGTGTACTATCATCTGTAGGTCTGGGGACAGGATTACATACATTTCTATTATATCTGGTGAGCACTTTATCTAGGTGTATTAACATTAGTCTGTCATGAAACACATGATTACAAACATTTTTTGAGTATCTTGTGATTGACCAGGATTACATGCAGTTCTGTTGTGTTTTGTAAACTTGTATATTTTGTCTTATCTCTAAGTCTGTTAAAAAGATTACTTTGTGTTTTTCAGAAATTCTAGATTCAGAGTTTATTTTTACAGGAATTTAGATGCCATCCTCTACAACTCCATATACACAATATCCCATGTTAAATGTTATTATACCCCACGCAAAGAAGTTGCGGAGGGTATAATGTTTTTGACCCGTCCTTCCGTCAGTCCGTCCGTCAGTCCGTCCGTCAGTCCTGTTTCTTGTCATCGCAACTCCTCTCAAACCACACAACAGAATTTCACGAAACCTTTTCAGATAATAAGGACATACTATGTAGTTGTGCATATCGACGGGAAATTGCGATTTAATTTTTTTTCTAGGAATTACGCCCCTTTGAACTTATTTACTTTAATGTACTACTACAACAGTTTGTCATCGCAACTCCTCTCAAACCACACAACAGAATTTCACGAAACCTTTTCAGATAATAAGGACATACTATGTAGTTGTGCATATCGACGGGAAATTGCGATTCAATTTTTTTTCTAGGAGTTACGCCCCTTTGAACTTATTTACTTTAATGTACTACTGCAACAGTTTGTCATTGCAACTCCTCTGAAACTACACAACAGAATTTCATGAAACCTTTTCAGATAATAAGGACATACTATGTAGTTGTGCATATCGACGGGAAATTACGATTCAATTTTATTTCTAGGAGTTACGCCCCTTTGAACTTATTTGCTTCAATGTACTTCTGCAACAGTTTGTCATATCAACTCCTCTGAAAAGACACAACAGAATTTCATGGAATTTTGTAGATAATAAGGACATACTATGTAGATGTGTATATTGACAGGAAATTATTATTCAATATTTTTTCTTATACCATTTTTTTTTTCTTGTACTTATTTAATTTCTCCAATGACAATGTGGGGACTTGGGGTATGTGAGCGTGCTCACTAAGGTTCTTTAATTTGTATTATTTCAGGGACCACATATTGCAGCAGTAACGTTAGCAGCTTATGAATGTAAATCTACAAACTTTCCAGAACCACCATATCCAACAGAGTATGTATAAAGTTTATTATATTCCACGCAACGAAGTTGCGGAGGGTATAATGTTTTTGACCCGTCCGTCCGTCCGTCCGTCAGTCAGTCCTGTTTCTTGTCATCGCAACTCCTCTCAAACCACACAACAGAATTTCACGAAACCTTTTCAGATAATAAGGACATACTATGTAGTTGTGCATATTGACGGGAAATTGCGATTCAATTTTTATTCTAGGAGTTACGCCCCTTTGAACTTATTTACTTTAATGTACTACTGCAACAGTTTGTCATCGCAACTCCTCTCAAACCACACAACAGAATTTCACGAAACCTTTTCAGATAATAAGGACATACTATGTAGTTGTGCATATTGACGGGAAATTGCGATTCAATTTTTATTCTAGGAGTTACGCCCCTTTGAACTTATTTACTTTAATGTACTACTGCAACAGTTTGTCATCGCAACTCCTCTGAAACCGCACAACAAAATTTCATGAAACTTTGTAGATAATAAGGACATACTACGTAGATGTGCATATCGACAGTAAATTACGATTCAATTTTTTTTCTAGGAGTTACGCCCCTTTGAAATTATTTGATCAATATACTACTGCAAGCTTTTGTCATCGCAACTCCTCTCAAACCACACAACAGAATTTCATGAAACCTTTTCAGATAATAAGGACATACTATGTAGTTGTGCATATCGACGGGAAATTGCGATTCAATTTTTTATGCAGTTAATCTGCATTATGCGAGCACCCTAGATTTGTGGTCTACCCAATAAATGCTGAAATACTTCCCATTGTTATTATCTAGCTGGCTACTATGTTATATATAACTAATTGAACACTTTTTTAATACTTTTAATCCTGAATTACAAAAAATATGACTAGAAAAACCTTAAATGATCGTCGAATCACCCAAAACTTTTGAAGTTGCACATAGGAAGTAGTGCTCATTAGGAATTTTTATGTAGTTTATTATCGCCTGTGCTTTTGGCTAAGATGTCAAAAAACAATTGTACGAAATATTTAATCGCCGAAAATCTTTTAAGACAAGTAGTTTAAATTTCCCAAATGGCAAAAGTCGTAGGAATATTGTTTGTCGTCAATATGTAGTACAACTACGTCAGTAGTCTATTATATAATAAGTTCAACTGTTCATGCTGTTGGCGGCAATTTCAAATTAGAAGACGAAATTCCTATCTTTTCAATTTGGAGGCAGGGGTTCAAATTAGGGGTGGTCTGAGGTCCACGACCTTCCACTTTCGACTTGGTTACTAGCCACGCCCGACGGGCCTTCCATTCTGAGACAACTATATCACAGTTATAGTAGTCTTAGTTTGACTTAAAAGAAGAAAATAAAAAATAGCTTTGCAAACCTTTTCACCAAAGTCTCCAAATAAACGATCTCAAAACTTATTTTAATCATTATTATTCATGACAGCGATGTCAATTTAGTTCAATCGCTAGCTATATACAGAAAATTGCCAACAAAAAATGTGTTAATACGAGTAAAATCGTATCTGACTGACAAAAACAACATTGGAACACAATGACAATGGCGGCCGTGAAAAGACAATTTCAATTTCGGATCCTATTCCGGAAGCTGATAAGGGTAATTGGCGAATCCAGGCAGGTGACAAAATACATCTATGCATGGTAAACAGAGGCGTCTTTAGAGGGGGGACCAGGCCCCCCCCCCCTTTTTGGGAAAAAATTTGGTTGCTTATATAGGGAATCATTGAAGCGTGACTGGAGCGGGCCCCCTCTTAGGTCAGTCAGTGGGCCCCCACTTATGAAAATTTCTGGATCCGCCACTGGTAAATGAATATAAACACTAGAATTGAAAACCAAAAGATATATGTAAAAGAAAGAAAAAGCAGAAAATATTTTAAACAGAAACTCAAAATTACTTTTGACAAATTTTTATGTCAAAATCCAATACAATGTGACAGCTGGGAACAGTATATCTAACAATATATATGTTCCTGGTCACAGTATAAATTTTCTTTCTCAGTGATAAATGTTGATAATGCATGTAAGATGCTTTTAAAGTGTAAACATATTACTGCAATTTTGAAGGGGTATTTTTTTTTCTCAATTTTGAAGGGTCAGTTAAAGTAGCTGGAAGATTCTTACTTTATTTTCACAAATAACTACCTGAATGTAGGCAAATCATATGATATATAGATGGCGTCCTTTGGGCCACTCTACCCCCTCCTGTTTGATAACTTTGAAACGGATGAGATCCCCACCTCTCAACCATATACATTCATGTATGGGACTATATATATAACTAATCAAATGAAATATAAGGGGAGTCCATGGGGTGACCCACCCCCTCCTGTTTGGGAACTTACGAAACGGTCGAGATCCCCACCCCCTAAACAATATATATTCATGTATGGGTCAATATAACTAATTAAATGAAATATAGGAGGAGTCCCCCTACCCCCTCCTGTTTGAGAACTTACGAAACGGTCGAGATCCCCACCCCTAAACCATATATATTCATGTATGGGACAATATAACAAATCAAATGAAATATAGGGGAAGTCCCTGGGGTCATCCTATCCCTTCCTGTTTGAGAACTTGAAAACCCTCGAGATCCCCACCCCTAAACCATACATGTATATATTCATGTATGGAACAATATAACAAATCAAATGAAATATAGGGGAAGTCCCTTGGGTCACCCTACCCCTTCCTGTTTGAGAACTTGAAAACCCTCGAGATCCCCACCCCTAAACCATATATATTCATGTATGGGACAATATATATAACAATTCATTTACATTTACTATGGGCAGGTCAGTCAGACCTCACCATATCCTTGTAGTAGTGAACATTTGTCTGATTTGTGTCGCATAACTATTGTACTATAAAACACATACTCAGTTTTCTTTCCAGGGAAACCAGTCCATTCACAATATTATATGTTCGTACTAAGTCAACACGTACTACTAACAGTCAACTAAAACCAACGTTAACTACCAACTAGAACAACTACAATCATTGCGAACTTGTACCACTGCAGACTCACCATAAACAATATACATTTATATATTCATTGCTATTGAAACCTTGATAACATATAAATTATTTGCCTTAATAATTAATTCATTAGATAAACATAAATGTACAATATATGAATGTTTAATGCCACATCAAAGCGGATTTAGAGGGTTTTTCAGTGCCCCCCCCCCCCCTCCATTTTTGAAAAAAAAATAGGTTGATTATATAGGGAATCACTGAAGCATGACTGGAGCAGGACCCCTGTTAGGCAGGCAGTGGGCCCACACTTATGAAAATTTCTGGATCCGCCACTGCACATAATTACGTTTGCCTGGTTTTTGGTTAACTGCCTTCAGCGCTTACAGCGCTTTGATTTTCTAGGAGTTATGCCCCTTTGAACTTATTTACTTTAATGTACCACTGCAACAGTTTGTCATCGCAACTCCTCTCAAACCACACAACAGAATTTCACGAAACCTTTTTAGATAATAAGGACATACTATATAGTTGTGCATATCGACAGGAAATTACGATTCATTTTTTCCAGGAGTTACGCCCCTTTGAACTTATTTACTTTAATGTACTACTGCAACAGTTTGTCATCTCAACTCCTCTGAAACCACACAACAAAATTTCATGAAACTTTGTAGATAATAAGGACATACTACGTAGATGTGCATATCGACAGTAAATTACGATTCAATTTTTTTTCTAGGAGTTACGCCCCTTTGAAATTATTTGATCAATATACTACTGCAAGCTTTTGTCATCGCAACTCCTCTCAAACCACACAACAGAATTTCATGAAACCTTTTCAGATAATAAGGACATACTATGTAGTTGTGCATATCGACGGGAAATTGCGATTCAATTTTTTTTCTAGGAGTTATGCCCCTTTGAACTTATTTACTTTAATGTACCACTGCAACAGTTTGTCATCGCAACTCCTCTCAAACCACACAACAGAATTTCACGAAACCTTTTTAGATAATAAGGACATACTATGTAGTTGTGCATATCGACAGGAAATTACGATTCATTTTTTTCCAGGAGTTACGCCCCTTTGAACTTATTTACTTTAATGTACTACTGCAACAGTTTGTCATCTCAACTCCTCTGAAACCACACAACAAAATTTCATGAAACTTTGTAGATAATAAGGACATACTACATAGATGTGCATATCGACAGGAAATTACGATTCAATTTTTTTTCCAGGAGTTACGCCCCTTTGAAATTATTTGATCAATATACTACTGCAAGCTTTTGTCATCGCAACTCCTCTCAAACCACACAACAGAATTTCATGAAACCTTTTCAGATAATAAGGACATACTACGTAGATGTGCATATCGACAGGAAATTACGATTCATTTTTTTCCAGGAGTTACGCCCCTTTGAACTTATTTACTTTAATGTACTACTGCAACAGTTTGTCATCTCAACTCCTCTGAAACCACACAACAGAATTTCATGAAACCTTTTTAGATAATAAGGACATACTATATAGTTGTGCATATCGACAGGAAATTACGATTCATTTTTTCCAGGAGTTACGCCCCTTTGAACTTATTTACTTTAATGTACTACTGCAACAGTTTGTCATCTCAACTCCTCTGAAACCACACAACAAAATTTCATGAAACTTTGTAGATAATAAGGACATACTACGTAGATGTGCATATCGACAGTAAATTACGATTCAATTTTTTTTCTAGGAGTTACGCCCCTTTGAAATTATTTGATCAATATACTACTGCAAGCTTTTGTCATCGCAACTCCTCTCAAACCACACAACAGAATTTCATGAAACCTTTTCAGATAATAAGGACATACTATGTAGTTGTGCATATCGACGGGAAATTGCGATTCAATTTTTTTTCTAGGAGTTATGCCCCTTTGAACTTATTTACTTTAATGTACCACTGCAACAGTTTGTCATCGCAACTCCTCTCAAACCACACAACAGAATTTCACGAAACCTTTTTAGATAATAAGGACATACTATGTAGTTGTGCATATCGACAGGAAATTACGATTCATTTTTTTCCAGGAGTTACGCCCCTTTGAACTTATTTACTTTAATGTACTACTGCAACAGTTTGTCATCTCAACTCCTCTGAAACCACACAACAAAATTTCATGAAACTTTGTAGATAATAAGGACATACTACATAGATGTGCATATCGACAGGAAATTACGATTCAATTTTTTTTCCAGGAGTTACGCCCCTTTGAAATTATTTGATCAATATACTACTGCAAGCTTTTGTCATCGCAACTCCTCTCAAACCACACAACAGAATTTCATGAAACCTTTTCAGATAATAAGGACATACTACGTAGATGTGCATATCGACAGGAAATTACGATTCATTTTTTTCCAGGAGTTACGCCCCTTTGAACTTATTTACTTTAATGTACTACTGCAACAGTTTTTCATCTCAACTCTTCTGAAACCGCACAACAGAATTTCATGAAACCTTTTCAGATAATAAGGACATACTACTTAGATGTGCATATCAACAGGAAATTACGATTCAATTTTTTTCCCAGGAGTTATGCCCCTTTGAACTTATTTGCCCAATATACTACTGCAACCTTTTGTCATCGCAACTCCTCTCAAACCACACAACAGAATTTCATGAAACCTTTTCAGATAATAAGGACATACTATGTAGATGTGTATATCGACAGGAAATTATGATTCAATTTTCTTTTTTATACAATTTTTTTTCTCATACTTATTTTATTTCTCCAATGACAATGTGGGGACGTGGGGTATGTGAGCGCGCTCACTAAGGTTCTTTAATTTAAAAATGTTGTGTTTAAAATTTTTATACCCCACCTAGGGGCAGTACCTTTTTAGGTCTGTGCGTCGTTTATTTGTCTGTCTATCCTGCTTCAGGTTAAAGTTTATGTTCAAGGTAGTTTTTGATGAAGTTGAAGTCCAATCAACTTGAAACTTATAGCATGTTCCCTATGATATGATCTTTTTTTATGTTAATGCCAAATTAGAGTTCTGTCCCCAATTTCACAGTCCACTGAACATAGAAAATGATAGTGTTAATAGGGTTTCCGTGTACTATTGACACATTCTTGTTTGCTAATACTTCCCATATTTCTTAATTTAGTAAGATACATGTATCAATGGATTCAGTGAATGCTTTATAAAATTTTGATTTAAAGTTTCTGAAAGACTTGCTTACTCTTAAATTTCACGGAATAGTATGATTGTGTTAATCTTCCTAAATTTTTAACCTTCCAATATAAACAGTATCTTTAAGTAGTTGGAAAGTTATTTTTCATTTGATACTTTTCTACTTCATCAAAAACAAAGTTTTGTGTTCAGTAATATTTTGAAGATTAATTTTCCTGTTTGAATTGTTTTATTTTGTGAATGATAGGAATCAATTCTGAATTTTATAATTTTCTGGATTTTTTTTAATAAATTTCTTATGTTGAAATAGCATTTTTCTTTAATTTGCTTGTGTTTCTTTCCCTATTAGTTGTATGACATATAGTTTCTTAAATATTTATTATAAAAAAGAAGATGTGGTATGATTGACAATAAGACTACTCTCCTCAAGAAACCAAAATGATACAGAAATTAACAACTATAGGTCACCGTACGGCCTTCAACAATGAGCAATGCCCATACTGCAAAGGCCCGAAATGACAATGTAAAACAATTCAAACGAGGAAAACTAACGGCCTATTTTATGTAATTTATAAAATATATTGATGAACAGATTTAATTTTTAAACTGTGTTAACAAATAATGTCATATATGAATAAATGTATATAGATCCCTTATTTCATACACTAGATTAAATTTAAGTAATCTTGTATTTTTAGAATTGTTTGTCCGGAAGGTGTTACAGATGGCAGCACAGTATCATTATGGACTATAATGAATAAAGTCAGACTTGAAGCTATTATGTGGGTATGTCATATATTCAACCTTTATGAAAATGATATTGTCTCCTAAACTATCATAGCAAATAAATAAACTCATCATATATATTTAGATAAAATTGAGAATGGATATAGGGAATGTGTTAAAGAGACAACAACCCAACCTGAGAGCAATATTCACCAAAGACCACCAATGGGTCATCAACACAAAGAGAAAAATCCCGCACCCATGGCATGCTTTAGCTGGCCTCTAAACAAAAATGTGTACTAGCTCAGTGATAATGGATGTTAAACCCGAAATATATAAATGAACTAAAATTAAAAATCATACAAGACTAACACAGGCCAGAGGCTCCTGACTTGGGACAGGCACAAAAATGCAAGAATATTTTTTATACCACACCATACAAGAAGTACTAATTATTGGATAATTTATATTATAGAGTGAGAGATTAAAAAAATATATCTTTATGTTTCAGGGTGCTGGGACAGCACTTGGAGAATTGCCGCCCTATTTTATGGCAAGGGCAGCCAGGCTGTCAGGGGCAGATCTTGATGACGATGAGTTTGAAGAAATAGAAGAACTCATTCATGAGAAAAAAGAGCATCCTGAAGAATTAGTAAGTCTCACAGGTTATGGTCCGAGTGAGAGTGTGTACTGTTATTTTTGGCCTTTCATGTTTTTGTGGGTGCCTTCTAGTAATCACTCTGTTTTTTATGCCCCACCTACGAAAGTAGAGGGGCATTATGTTTTCTGGTCTGTGGCTCCGTTCGTCTGTCCGTTCGTCTGTGCATCCATTCAGGTTAAAGTTTTTGGTCAAGGTAGTTTTTGATGAAGCTGAAGTCCAATCAACTTGAAACTTAGTACACTTGTTGCTTATGATATAATCTTTCTAATTTTAATGCCAAATTAGATTATTACCCAATTTCACAGTCCATCGAACATGGAAAAGGATAGTGCGAGTGGGGCATCTGTGTACTTTGGACACATTCTTGTTCTGTCTATTTTATAATTTTTACTTTTGTCCTTTGTGCATTTTGTGTCAACTTTTGTGAAACCATTGACACGATTTAAAATGTAAGTGGCATTCTATCTTTTTTAAACTCCCCTTCCAACAACCTAAGCTTTTGAGGTTTAAATCTAGGAATCAGACTACCTATCTGTCTGTTGGTCACTTTACACAGTTGTAGAACTCTACCTGACAATGTACATGAAGGAATATAATCTTGGTCGTATTATGATAGGGGAGATAATTGAACCTACTTCAATATTACAATATGTGGCACCGTACTCGGGCTTGCAAAATCAATAGTCTTACTGCAAATCTCAAATTGCTGGGCAGCAGTGCAAATTTTGAAGTACTTAAGGCAAGAATTTTGTGATGTTTGCTTACTTTGCGAAATGTTCTGAAAGAGTAGAGGGCACCTTTATTTCTTTTCAAATTCTTTAATGATTATCTGTTCCATACTAATATTCAATTAAAAATATTTACTAATAAATATCAAAATGTAATATAATTCATTAGACATTTCTTATTTCTATTCATAGCATTGCATAATGATGTATAAACTACATTTTTACGTAAGAAGTTATTTATTGGATTTGGTGTTTCAGACAGCTGCTGGCAGATAATTTGGCTACGGTCATCACACGTTCAAGCCATGAATAAATTTAACAGTAATTTACTAAAAGCTAACACCTAATATCAAGTTGTATTTTTTCCCCAATATTTATTATGGATCGGATTTCTACATGTTTTACATACTTACAATGAAATTGTTTACAATTTACACAAAAACTTTCCAATATTTTTTATTTTTTTATTTTGTGTTTATTTAGCATCTGTACAGTCATAACAGTGTTCTAGAATCCTTTTCAACATTTTGAACTATAAACATTTTAAATGACCATGATCTTGAAAGTTGAAGAATTTCACTGAGTGACAAAAAGGTTTTTCTGAATTCCTGTTGCAAAAAGGGAATGGGGACTTATCATACTGAGCTTTTTATGGTAATTGTCTCTTGTAAGTGTAACTCCTCTTTAACATCTATGCACAGACATTGATGATACTTTCTCTAATTTTTGTGCTATTTTCACATTTCCTGACCGGTGTGAGAAAAATATTTCTCCTCACTAGTGAAAAATCTGTTCTCGGCAAATGATTAGTCGAAATTTGATTATGACATCTAAATGTTTTTTTTTTCTTCTGAATTGTCCTATTGTGACGCCATGAAAAAAGGCGGCAATGCCTGATGACGTCGCATATAAAGAACACAAGTTTCTGAAAATCTTTGAAAAAGAAGGATAAAAATCATTAGAGAAACAGATTCCGACACTATAACTCGTGTATTACGATATTTCTCCACTTGAGACAGTTAAATTTTAAGCCTCGTGCTTTAAATAATAAAATTTAACTGTCTCGAGTGGAGAAATATCGTAATACACTTGATGCAGTGTAGGAATCTATATAGATACAGTTGTTGAACACTACTTGACGGTGTAAACAAAGAAACGTTATCTTGTTCTTACTGTCCGAGTGAAGATAATATTATTTATGGTTTTGGGGATATCCATTTTAAAATTCACTAACAGTGTAGGTATTATACCTCCCTTTTTAAGGGAGCTGTATATAGTAATTGTATGTTTAACTTGTTGGTCTGTTTGTCTGTTCATTCTCATGTCTCATATTTGGACTACTATATCTTCAGAAGTTTTTAGGCATCTTGTTTCTGAACCAGCATTGAAATGGATTTCATTTAAAAAAATTAAAGAATTTTTCTTGCATAATGATATTGAGCGCATAAATAACCATATGCTACGTCTTAACAAAACTCACGACTTTGCTTCTTTGTTATGTTGGCTTGATTTGTCAAACTTTTTACAGTGCTTAGAGGGTATGACTTTGTTAGCTTTGTTCACTGTGTTTGTTAGTTATTACTGTAATTAATAACATTAAAGGTACCAATTTTTCTGCACCAGATGTGCATTTTGACAAGAAATGACTCTTCAGCAATGCTTTAGGTGGAAATATTTGAAAATCCAAAACTTATAAAAAAAAAAAAATAAGAGCATATGACCTAAAACGAGGAAAATATAGCTAGAAGCAAATTAGCAACAAAAAATTTATCCATTATTTTAAATCAGTTCATATTTCAAGTAGATCTAGAGTTAACAATGGTTAAAAAGTAGAATTAAATGTGTCCAAATGCATTTAAATAGTAAACAAACAAGAAGGATTTGAAATTTCTGTTATCTCAAGCATGATAATTGGAAAAGAATTTTTAATATATTCTTGTCTATTGTTTTATTTTTTATTTTCAGGGATTTATGGAAAAATCTAAATTAGCTGTACATAACCTTGTACAGAAAGTTGGATTCTTTGGTATCTTAGCCTGTGCATCGGTAAGTACTGACCCCCAAGGGTGACTGGGGAATAGAAATATGGTCACTTGGTCTTCTCTCGACTGGCAGTAAAACGCTTGCTGAAGTGGGGTGTCCGTTTGGCTGTGCGGGATATATCAAGTTCACAGTCACGTCCGGTCAGAATGGGGACGTTAAATCCGATGTCTCGTGTAGAGAGAGTGCCACGCTCTTTGCACGTAAAGAACCCTTGCAACAACTCTTTGAGGGGTCCGTAGGTGGCCTGTTGCAAGGCAAAATTTCTTTCCCTATCCAATAAACCCTCATTTTCCAGTGGCAGTCCAAATTTCCCCGACCATCATCCCAGATGGCCTCTATTGTGACAAGACCTACCTATTGTATTTATTGTGAACTTGTTCTCGTCCTGAATATGCATGAAATATTTGCCACTGGACGTTAAGCAACCAACAATCAATCAATCAATCAATCGGTAAGTACTAAGCTAGATAAACATTACTGGGGTTTCTATGTAAGGTTTAATCTTAATAAATGGTACTTTTAATTTGTGTCTGAAATTCTGAATACTGTAAACCAACTTAATTTCGCGACCGATTAATTTTCGCGACTCTTGGGGGAAGAAAAATAACGCGAAATTAAATCGTCGCGAATATGTATAACTTGGATCTTTCCTTATTAAACTATATCAAGTTAACTAAAAAATCGCGAAATTAAATCGCCGTGAAGTAGACTAGCTGGAGATAAACGCAAAATAAAGTATCCGCGAAAATAAGTTGGTTTACAGTATGCAGTATATTAATCTTAAAAACATCACTTCTGGAAAAACTTTTCCAAACGACAAAACATTTTTTCTATAAACATGGTCAATTTGTCCATTATCAGACAAAAAAACATGCTTTATTTTAATCTGTGCCTCTTTGTTCTTTAATTCTATTTTTAAATCTGTATAAGAAGTCTGTCAGTTAAATATATGAGTTGCAGATGCTCAGATGTTGGTTCATATCTATTGATAAAATATTAAATATAGGCTAATTTTAGAAATTGGTATTGTAATCTTTTAAACATTGAAAAAGCATAGATTTTATTTAAGCTTACTTCATTGTGAAACTGGATTGCCTCTGAATTTGTATAAATTCAATTTTGATTGTTTTGATTATAAATTTTACTTTTTTTTACAGATACCAAACCCTCTGTTTGATTTGGCAGGAATAACATGTGGTCATTTTCTCATTCCATTTTGGACATTTTTTGGTGCAACATTAATAGGAAAAGCTGTTATTAAAATGCATATACAGGTAAGTTCTATGTTATGTTGTTGGGTAGCTATATCATAATGAATACTCATTTATTGTAATTCATACACATTTGCAGTGTACTATAGAACTAGAGGCTCTAAAGAGCCTGTGTCGCTCACCTTGGTCTATGTGAATATTAAACAATGGACACAGATGGATTCATGACAAAATTGTGTTTTGGTGATGGTGATGTGTTTGTAGATCTTACTTTACTAAACATTCTTGCTGCTTACAATTATCTCTATCTATAACAGTACTTTCTGTGGAAAATGTTATTGAAAATCTTCAAATTTTAAGAAAATTGTTAAAAATTGACTATGAAGGGCAATAACTCCTTAGGGGATCGTCGTCGTCGTCCGAATACTTTTAGTTTTCGCACTCTAACTTTAGTAAAAGTGAATGGAAATCTATGAAATTTTAACACAAGGTTTATGACCACAAAAGGAAGGTTGGTATTGATTTTGGGAGTTTTGGTCCCAACATTTTAGGAATTAGGGGCCAAAAAGGGCCCAAATAAGCATTTTCTTGGTTTTCGCACTATAACTTTAGTTTAAGTTAATAGAAATCTATGAAATTTTGACACAAGGTTTATGACCACAAAAGAACGGTTGGGATTGATTTTGGGAGTTTTGGTTTCAACAGTTTAGGAATTAGGGGCCAAAAAAGGGCCCAAATAAGCATTATTCTTGGTTTTCACACAATAACTTTAGTTTAAGTAAATAGAAATCAATGAAATTTAAACACAATGTTAATGACTACAAAAGGAAGGTTGGTATTGATTTTGGGAGTTTAGGTCCCAACAGTTTAGGAATTAGGGGCCAAAAAGGGACCCAAATAAGCATTTTTTCTTGGTTTTCGCACCATAACGTTAGTATAAGTAAATAGAAATCTATGAAATTTAAACACAAGGTTTATGACCATAAAAGGAAGGTTGGTATTGATTTTGGGAGTTTTGGTCCCAACAGAATAAGGGGCCCAAAGGGTCCAAAATTAAACTTTGTTTGATTTCATCCAAATTGAATAATTGGGGTTCTTTGATATGCCGAATCTAACTGTCATGACTGTGTATGTAGATTCTTAACTTTTGGTCCCGTTTTCAAATTGGTCTACATTAAGGTCCAAAGGGTCCAAAATTAAACTTAGTTTGATTTTGACAAAAAATGAATCAGTTAGGTTCTTTGATATGCTGAATCTAAAAATGTACTTAGATTCTTGATTATTGGCCCAGTTTTCAAGTTGGTCCAAATCGGGGTCCAAAATTAAACTTTGTTTGATTTCATCAAAAATTGAATAAATGGGGTTCTTTGATATACCAAATCTAACTGTGTATGTAGATTCTTCATTTTTGGTCCTGTTTTCAAATTGGTCTACACTAAAGTCCAAAGGGTCCAAAATTAAACTTAGTCTGATTTTAACAAAAATTGAAATCTTGGGGTTCTTTGATATGCTGAATCCAAAAATGTACTTAGATTTTTATTATGGGCCCAGTTTTCAAGTTGGTCCAAATCAGGATCTAAAATTATTATATTAAGTATTGTGCAATAGCAAGTCTTTTCAATTGCACAGTATTGGGCAATGGCAAGAAATATCTAATTGCACAATATTGTGAAATAGCAAATTTTTTTTTAATTAGAGTTATCTTTCTTTGTCCAGAATAGTAAGCAAGAAATATCTAATTGCAAAATATTGTGCAATAGCAAGATTTTTTTTTAATTGGAGTTATCT
Source organism: Mytilus galloprovincialis (assembly GCF_965363235.1). Lineage (NCBI taxonomy): Eukaryota > Metazoa > Mollusca > Bivalvia > Mytilida > Mytilidae > Mytilus > Mytilus galloprovincialis. The sequence continues at coordinate 29,379,259 of NC_134851.1, read as the reverse complement.
TTCTTTGTCCAGAATCAACTTAAATCTTTGTTATATACAATATACAATGTATATTCACTTTTTACTACCAACTGATAAATTAAAATAATCTTTACCATTCAGTGATAACAAGCAGTTTTTTTACATCTTAATATTTTATGATGTATTTAAATGAGTAGTTATTGTTGCAAACTCCATTAGAAATTTTAATTGAGATTAGTTTTGGAATAAGGGAAAGGGGGATGTGATTAAAAAAATTGGGTTCAATTTTTCTCATTTGAAATTTCATAAATAAAAAAGAAAATTTCTTCAAACATTTTTTTGAGAGGTTTAATATTCAACAGCATAGTGAATTGCTCTAAGAGAAAACAAAAATTTTAAGTTCATTAGAACACATTCATTCTGTGTCAGAAACCTATGATGTGTCAACTATTTAATCACAATCCAAATTTAGAGCTGAATCCAGCTTGAATGTTGTGTCCATACTTGCCCCAACCGTTCAGGGTTCAACCTCTGCGGTCGTATAAAGCTACGCCCTGCGGAGCATCTGGTTTTTCTGATGAACACATGAAGAAGGAGCTCACTTCTTTCAATGCATACATACACATTCTCAGTCAAATTCAGTGTTTACAGTCAAATATGCCAGATTACGTACATGTATATAATTTATTTGTTAAGCATGAAGGATTATGATACAAAATGTGAATTGTATGCAATTATTCATATTTGCTAGACAAATAAATAGCTTATACTGCAAAAGTATCTGTTTTCACCACATAAATGTCATTATGGTGTCATTTGTTTACATCACAACACCATTTGTATTTATATACTATACATGTAGATAGTGTAAAAAAAATAAAACTCTGGAACGATGAACAGAAAATGGAACATTAACAATGATTAAAAAAACAATGGTATTTTTACCTAATAGTGATATGATAGTGGGATTTTGTATTGACAGTTTTTATGGACATTTACTTTTAGATATACCTTGGAGTATGGAACATATACCTTTGTTATACATGTATCTTTCTTTTTTGTTACAGTATCGAGAAAAACAGAGTGATTGGTTTGGTCAGCATGGTAAGAACTGACATGTGACAGTTTGCATCATGGGGGATCCTAATGGAAAATTGTGTGTAAGTAAAATAAAATCTCTTATGTCTGAGATTTTTATTTCATGTACATTAATTATAACCCATGGATCAAAGTTCTGTAGGGTATAATGTTTTTGACTTTGTCCATCAGTCCTGTTCTAGTCATCCCAACTCCTCTGAAACCACTCAACAGAATTTTATAAAACTCTGTAGATAACAAGAACAAAATATGTAGATGTGTTTATCGACAGAAAATTACGATACACTGTTTTTTCTTTCATTACAATACATTGCAATATTAAAAAAAAAAATGTCAGATTTTTATAAATAAGCAAGTTATAATATAACTTCTGAATGAATTAAAATAAATCTTACACAATCGTCTTTGGATGCGTTATACAGTCTGCATGGTTAGGCACTAGTCCGATGCCCCAGACTAGTCAAATTTGGTTCGGACTATAAGTGTTTTTGCAAAACTTCGTTTGGCCCAATAAGAAAAATGTCAGAATATCGGTCTTCGGACTAGTAGTTTTAAAAGTTTTTGGTGCAGACTGGTTATATGTGGGCACACTGTGACCATGTGATTGTTTCAAATCATCAATCATTTGATTCAAATGTCATGAATGTGGGAGATTAATAAATGATGTAAAAAAATCTGTAAACACATAAACATGATAAAGACAAGAAGAAGAATTTAAAATTTGCAAATCCAAAAACAAACAAAATTTGCAGAGTTTTCTCCAGCTGGGATGCGTTGGTTTTTATTAAGTCCTAAGTTAAATTATGACCATATTTGTTGACCATTGTAACAACTAGATATGGCTTTTTATTCCCTCTATGTCATGTGTGCGTTTTTGAAATTTGCATGTGAATATTAACAGAACTTCTCATTATTACCATGTAAATATTTTTTGTAAAAAATGCAAAATAACTTCAAAATGTATGTACACATTATACTTATGATACTTTTTTTTCTTGTAGCACAGAACCTTTACTCATTTGTTTAAATCCGAGAAATAAGATTGGTTTACTGTGGCATCAATTCTAGAAAACACCTTTTCCACTGTTAAGCTACAAGTTCCAAATATAAGAGATACTTTTGTCATCCTACTTACACCTGAAATATACTTTTATTAATTGTTGCAATGCCAATGGCGTCTTTGCAGGGTTACTCACACTAACAAAGAAATTCACTTATGTTAAATCAGGGTACTCACCATTTGACCATGACCTTAGGATAAAGACAACAGCCAAAGCACCCTTCCTTTGCTTTTAATTTTTTTCCCCAATAATACATGTACATGTATGATTTTGTATACATTATTGTTCTTCTAAAACTTCATGCAATGAAAATAGCATGAAATATATGCTTTCAAAATGTTGCTAAACATTTCTTTGTTCATATCTCGCAAAAGTGTAATTATCTTCTTTTCATACTGGAACCATTCACATGTGCTTCGATACAATGACCATATTTCTGGCGACTACATGATGTTTGGCTAATTAAAATGATTAAAATCTGTTTGTAAGTGCTGTTATACATAACAAAAAAAGTAGAATAACAGAAATACTGAAATCCAAGAAAAATCCTACAACAACCATGACAACTGACAAAATCTAATCACCAAATTCATCAAGCAACATAATCCAACGTTAACAGTTCTGAATATAAGTTACACAATACTTTACAATTGTTAAGCACTGGTTATGTTTCATGCTATTTAAAATCCTAATAATTATAAACAACCTTGGCTTATGTAGTTAGGATTAATTTCTGCAAGCACTTAGTATAATAAACATACTGCCCTCAATTGATGCAATTCTGGGCTGGCAAACAACTGCATTCAGAAATATTAATTCAACACTTGCAACTTCGTCTTAACATGCTTAATGTTAATTTATTTTTCTTTATTGGATATTGTACCTCAACACTTAAGACAGTATATATATTTACTACATATTTATTTTTGTATTTTTTTTCTTTTCTAGATCAGATAACACAGGATGTTACCACTGTGGTATGGCTATCAATTCATGGCATTAGTGAGCCGAAAGGTTTGTAAATATTGTAGCTTTGCCTTTTATTTTTCAACCTTTTATTTTTAATTTTGTGTTAAATGAGGTCTTAATTTCCATTTAAGTTAAATATTTCTTTACAATTATGGAAACAATGCTGAATTTTCTGTTTCCATTCTCTAACTGAAGTTTGCATCAACCAAATAATATAAAAAATGTATACACAATGCTTATTCACACAAATTTTTAATGAAGCATGAATTTGGGTACATTCACTTTTAACGTTATGGGTTTATATGTCCGTTTGATACAACCGCAAAAATAATTAAAAAAAATTTAGTTGATATTTGTTATACGTTGTTGTCATCTGCCTTGTTGAGGGTCATCCAAGACCAATGATTTCGGGATAATAACTTTAGTATGTATAAGTAAATAGAAATCTATGACCACAAAAGGAAGATTGGGATTGATTTTTAGAGTTTTGGTTCCAACAGTTTAGGAATGAGGGGCCAAAAGGGTCCAAAATTAAACTTTGTTTGATTTCATCAAAAATTGAATTATTGGGGTTCTTTGATATGCCGATTCTAATCGTTTATTTAGATTTGTGATGCCTGGGCCCCTTTATCAAATTGGTCCACATTGAGTTCTAGAGGTTCCAAAATTGAACTTTCTTTGATTTCATAAAAAATTGAATTGTTGGGGTTCTTTTTAAAATATGCTGAATCAAATCATGTATTTAGATTTTGTATATTGGACCATAGCAGGTAAATGTCCAATTTAATTTTTTTAAGTTCTAACACAACATTCATTGTGTGTCAACTAGCTATGTAGGCCAAAAATTAATTATTGTTTGTTTCCCTTTCCACGACTAACCCTGTAAAATCACTGCAACACGAAAATTTTTATTGGCCATTCTTGTCCAAATTTTTTTTTTCTATGTTGGTTTTTAGTGATATCTTTCCGATGCGTTGGTTTTTTTAGCTCACCTGGCCCAAAGGGCCAAGTGAGCTTTTCTCATCACTTGGCGTCCGGCGTCCGTCGTCGTCGTCGTCCGTCGTCGTCCTGCGTCCGGCGTTAACTTTTACAAAAATCTTCTCCTCTGAAACTACTAGGCCAAATTAAACCAAACTTGGCCACAATCATCATTGGGGTATCTAGTTTAAAAATTGTGTCCGGTTACCCCGCCAACTAACCAAGATGGCCGCCATGGCTATAAATAGAACATAGTGGTAAAATGCAGTTTTTGGCTTATAACTCAAAAACCAAAGCATTAAGGGCAAATCTGACATGGGGTAATATTGTTAATCAGGTTAAGATCTATCTGCCCTGAAATTTTCAGATGAATCTGACATTCCGTTGTTAGGTTGCTGTCCCTGAATTGGTAATTTTAAGGAAATTTTGTTGTTTTTGGTTATTATCTTGAATATTATTTTAGATAGAGATAAACTGTAAAAAGCAATAATGTTCAGCAAAGTAAGATCTACAAATAAGTCAACATGACCAAAATGATCAGTTGACCACTTTAGGAGTTATTGCCCTTTATAGTCAATTTTTAACCATTTTTCGTAAATCTTAGTAATCTTTTAGAAAAATCTTCTCCTCTGAAACTGCTGGGCCAAATTATTTGAAACTTGGCCACAATCATCATTGGGGTATCTAGTTTAAAAATTGTGTCCGGTGACCCCGCCAACTAACCAAGATGACCGCCATGGCTATAAATAGAACATAGGGGTAAAATGCAGTTTTTGGCTTATAACTCAAAATCAAAGCATTTAGAGCAAATCTGACGTGGGTAAAATTGTTAATCAGGTGAAGATCTATCTGCCCTGAAATTTTCAGATGAATTGGACAACCTGTTTTTGGGTTGCGGCCCCTGAATTGGTAATTTTAAGGAAATTTTGCTGTTTTTGGTTATTATATTGAATATTATTATAGATATAGGTAAACTGTAAACAGCAATAATGTTCAGCAAGGTCAGATTTACAAATAAGTCAACATGACCAAAATGGTCAGTTGACCTCTTTAGGAGTTATTGCCCTTTAAAGTCAATTTTTAACCATTTTTCGTAAATTTTATATATCTTTTACTAAAATCTTCTTCTCTGAAACTGCTGTGCCAAATTGATCCAAACTTGGCCACAATCATCTTTGGGGTTTCTTGTTTAAAAAATGTGTCTGGTGACCTGGCCATCAAACCAAGATGGCCGCCACGGCTAAAAATAGAACATAGGGGTAAAATGCAGTTTTTGGCTTATAACTCAAAAACCAAATAATTTAGAGAAAATCTGACATGAAGTAAAATTGTTAATCAGGTCAAGATCTATCTGCCCTGAAATTTTCAGATGAATTGGACAACCTGTTTTTGGGTTGCGGCCCCTGAATTGGTAATTTTAAGGAAATTTTGCTGTTTTTGGTTATTATATTGAATATTATTATAGATATAGGTAAACTGTAAACAGCAATAATGTTCAGCAAAGTAAGATCTACAAATAAGTCAACATGAACGAAATGGTCAATTGACCCCTGTAGGAGTAATTGACCTTTGTAGTCAATTTTCAATCTGCTTCCTTTGTTTAATATTCACATAGACCAAGGTGAGCGACACAGGCTCTTTAGAGCCTCTAGTTTTATACCTTTCTGATGCTGCAGTCATCAAACGTTTTAAATCAAAGCTTTTTTGCTTTGAAGCTTCTATATGATTTGGAATCAAGGAAAACAAACATAATGCCTTGCCACATGATTTGTGTTGTGTGCAAGGGTGATCTTAAATCTGAAGCATCTTTCAACCCACTGAGTGCACCTTGATTGGATTTGTCTTTAACCTCTGTTCCTGTTTAAAGGATAAAATCTTTTAAGTAAAAATAGTCTGAGACGTCTGAACAGGTTGAGCACAAGTCAGGAAATATATTTCCTGCTTTCAGAGAACGTCCCTGATTTCTGGTGTAAAAAAAAAGTTTAAATGTGATTTCATTTTTATGCCCCACCTACGATAGTAGAGAGGCATTATGTTTTCTGGTCTGTGCCTCCGTTCGTTCGTTCGTTAGTTCGTCCATCTGTGTGTCCGTTCGCTTCAGGTTTAAGTTTTTGGTTAAGGTAGTTTTTGAAGAATTTGAAGTCCATTCAGCTTAGTACACATGTTCCCCATGATATGATCTTTCTAATTTTAATGCCAAATTATAGTTTTGACCCAAGTTTCATGGTCCACTGAACATAGAAAATGATAGAGCAAAGTTCAGGTTAAAGTTTTTGATCAAGGTAGTTTTTTAACTTTAACTTTCTTAAACTATCCTAGGTTTGTACCAAACTTGGACAGAAGCTTGTTTATGATCATAAGATAGTATCTAGAACTTAATTTTGTAAAAAATTAAATTCATTTTTTCGGTATTTTTCGGGCGTCAATCAAATGTTGTCCGTGCATTAACTCATGAACCGTTCAACCAAAGCTTTTAAAATTTTAATATGTTGTTACTGACAACTAAATGAAGGTCAAGTTCAATAATGGCGATTTTGACTTTTACCGTTCAGGAGTTATGGTTCTTGAAAGATTGAAAAATGGTTTTTCCAGTCGTGTCCGTGCATTTACGTATGAACTGTTCTACCAAAGCTTCCCAAATTTTAATATGTTGTTACTGATGACAAAATGGAGGTCAAGTTCAATAATGACGATTTTGACTTTTACCGTTCAGGAGCTATGGTTCTTGAAAGACTGAAAAATGCAGTTTCCAGTCGTGTCCGTGTATTTACACATGAACTGTTCTACCAAAGCTTCCCAAATTTTAATATGTTGTTACTGATGACAAAATGGAGGTCAAGTTCAAAATGACGATTTTGACTTTTACCGTTCAGGAGTTATGGTTCTTGAAAGATTGAAAAATGGTGTTTCCAGTCATGTCTGTGCATTTTCTCATGAACCATTCAACCAAAGCTTTTGAAATTTTTATATGTTGTTACTGATGACAAAATAGAGATCAAGTTCAACATGTTCAATAATGACGATTTTGACTTTTACCGTTCAGGAGTTATGGTTCTTGAAAGATCGTAAAATGGCGTTTCCATTCACTTTATTGCATTTACTCATGAACCATTCAATCTAAGCTTTTCTAATTTTAATATGTTGTTACTGACAACTAAATGGAGGTCAAGTTTAATAATGGCGATTTTGACTTTTACCGTTCAGGAGTTATGGTTCTTGAAAGATTGAAAAATGGTTTTTCCAGTCGTGTCTGTGCATTTACACATGAACTGTTCTACCAAAGCTTCCCAAATTTTAATATGTTGTTACTGATGACAAAATAGAGGTCAAGTTCAATAATGACGATTTTGACTTTTACCGTTCAGGAGTTATGGTTCTTGAAAGACTGAAAAATGGAGTTTCCAGTCGTGTCCGTGTATTTACACATGAACTGTTCTACCAAAGCTTCCCAAATTTTAATATGTTGTTACTGATGACAAAATGGAGGTCAAGTTCAAAATGACGATTTTGACTTTTACCGTTCAGGAGTTATGGTTCTTGAAAGATTGAAAAATGGTGTTTCCAGTCATGTCCGTGCATTTTCTCATGAACCATTCAACCAAAGCTTTTGAAATTTTTATATGTTGTTACTGATGACAAAATAGAGGTCAAGTTCAACATGTTCAATAATGACGATTTTGACTTTTACCGTTCAGGAGTTATGGTTCTTGAAAGATCGTAAAATGGCGTTTCCATTCACTTTATTGCATTTACTCATGAACCATTCAATCTAAACTTTTCTAATTTTAATATGTTGATACTGATGACAAAATGGAGGTCAAATTTGATATTGACGATTTTCCCTTTCACCATTCATCAGTAATGGTTCTTGTGATATTGCTAGGACACAAATAAATGTTAATAAATCCGGTTTGCTGTCGTTGTGACAGCCTCTTGTTTTCCTTTTTTTTGTTCAGCCTGCGATTTACAGCAAAAGTAGGTGAGACACTGGGTTCCGCGGAACCCTTACGAATTTTTTCATTACAAATTTTATTCATCACACTATTAGTTATTGCTTTATGATATGGTACAAAAATCAACTAAAAAAATCAATTTTGTTTGCCCCCAGGTGACTTTTAATATGTTTATAGCATTGAAAAAGCTCCAAATTATCTCCCTTTGATGCAAAAATACATTTTTTTGGCATTAAAGTTGAAATATCTTTTTTAAATCATCGATGACCTATATTTTTTATTATTGTTTTCAAAAAGCTGTACATAAACTAAATACTTGTAAAATTTAAGCGATTTCTGTAATTTAGTTCTTTTTTTATTTCGATATTACCTCTTTTTCTCCTATTAGTTCAACAGTAAATAAGGACATTAACAAAAAATTATGCTTCTTTCAGAGGCAGATTGTTAGCGTAAATGAACGGTGACCCAATTTTTTTATTTCATTTTTAGCTCACCTGGCCTAAAAGGCCATGTGAGCTTTTCTAATCACTTGGCGTCCGTCGTCGTCGTCTGTCGTCGTTAACAATTTTTCAAACATCTTCTCCTCTGAAACTACTGAATGGATTTGGATGAAACTTAGCATGATAGTTCCTTAGATTATCCTGCACAAAGTGTGTGCTTCGATTTTTGATCCGTCAAAAAACATGGCCGCCCTTACTTTAAATAGAACATAGGGGTCAAATGCAGTTTTTGGCTTATATCTCAAAGACGAAAGCATTTAGAGCAAATCTGACGTGGGGTAAAAATGTTCATTAGGTCAAGATCTATCAGCCCTGAAATTTTTCAGACGAATCAAACAAACCATTGTTGGGTTGCTGCCACTTAATTGGTAATTTTAAGGAAATTTTGCAGTTTTTGGTCATTATCTTAAATATCATTATAGATAAAGATAAACTGTAAACAGCAAAAATGATAAGCAAAGTAAGATCTACAAATAAGTTAAATATGACCAAAATTGTCAATTGACCCCTTAAGGGGTTATTGTCCTTTAATGACAATTTTTTCACAATTTGTTCATCATATTTGCTAACTTTAAAAAATCTTCTCCTCTAAAACTACTCAACCAAATTCAACCAAACTTCAACTGAATGATCAGTAGGGTGTATAAAATAAAGTTTGTGTTTTATTTTCTATTTTGTCTAAAAACATGGCCGTCATGGCTAAAAATAGAACACAGGGTAAAATGCAGTTTTTGGCTTATATCTAAAAAACTCCAGCATTTAGAGCAAATAAGACTAGAAGTTAAAATATTTATTAGGTCAAGGTCTATCTGTCCTGAAATTTTCAATTTGCAATTTGCCAAAAAAATAATTTGTTGTGCTACTTCCAAAAAATAGAAAATATTCTGACCAGAAAAAAAACCATGTCCCCCTACAAGTTAAATGGTCCATGCCTAACTGTTATTAATGAAATCATTTAACTGTTTTGCTGTTATTGGAGCCCCTTGCCCCTTCTCAGCAGTGGAATAAATCCAAATCATGAATGAAGAAATTCGAAAGAATAACAATTTAATAATGTAACAATAACAATTTTATTGTTAAAATTCTTTTATTGTAACTATAATGTAATAAAAATAACGTCCTGCCGCTCTTCTTGTATGCATATTATATTAGAAGGAAACGTGTAAACATGGTAGAACTTGTATTTCTAATATTGAAGAATTGTTAGCTGTACATGTTTGCCTGGCATGGTTCAATATGTTCAATAAGGCATTGTTTACCAGGTGAGCGATTCAGGCTCTTGAGAGCCTCTTGTTCTATTAAGTATATGATAAAGTTCATTTATCATGTTTATAGAAAAATATAAAGAAATCATATATTAGAAAGAAAAAAAAGATTTATACTGGAGAGCCCCCTTAATATAAACATATTTTATTTGTAATCATCAAAGGGAATGAGACACAAGCTAAGACTTATGATGTCTTCTTTGGTATCTTTTCTTGTCTACATGAAATTTTATTTTGCTGTTATCACAGTCCAGGCAATTACTGAAAACTGTAATATTACTTTTTTATATAATATTACAAGTAAAAGTAATATTACAAAAAATAGTAATATAATTCTTATATTACTAAAACCTGTAATATTGTTATATTACTGAAATGTGTAATATAGTCTCCATATTACATAAAACAGTAATATTACTAGAAAATGCCTATATTACATAGAACTGTAACATAAGGCTAAAAATCACTAGGTTTTCATACTTTAATTAGGGGCCCGCCAAAGGCGGTCCCCTATAGTGATCAGTCTGTCCGTCAGTCCGTCCGTCTGTCCGTCCGTCCGTCCGTAACACTTTGTGTCCGCTCCATATCTAGAGAACCATTATGATTTCATACTTTATACTTTACATGTTTATTAACCACCACCAGAGGGCGTGTCATGATGTATGTACAACTTCCTAGGTCAAAGGTCAAGGTAAAAAAACTTTGGTTTCAGTTGACAACCCTGTGTCCTGTGGTGAAGATCGTGTCCACTCTATATCTTGAGAACCGTTATGATTTCAAAGTTTATACTTGACATGTATATGAACCAACACCAGAGGGCGTGTCATAATTTATGAACGACTGCCTAGGGCATAGTTCAAGGTCAAAAACTTTGGTTTCAGTTGACAACCCCATGTCCTATGGTAAAGATTGTGTCCGCTCTATATCTTGAGAACCGTTATCATTTCAAAGTTTATACTTGACATGTATATAAACCAACACCAAAGGGTGTGTCAAAATTTATGTGCAACTTCCTAGGTCAAAGGTCAAGGTCAAAAACTTTGGTTTCAGTGGACAACCCCATGTCCTATGGTAAAGATCGTGTCCGCTCTATATCTTGAGAACCTTTATCATTTCAAAGTTTATACTTGACATGTTTATAAACCAACACCAAAGGGTGTGTCATAATTTATTTACAACTTCATAGGTCAAAGGTCAAGGTCAAAAACTTTGATTTCAGTTGACAAACCCATGTCCTATGGTAAAGATACAATTTTTTAATGCACATTATTCACAGCGGGGCCCACAGAGATGGCTCCCATCTCAATGATATCTAGTTACTATAATAATTTAGACGTATGATGATAATAAATCAATTATTAAACAATTGATTATTCCAAATAATAATAATAATCCAATTAAAGTACATAGTATCAATTCAAAATAAAAAATCCAAAGTAAAACTATTTTCTCCTTACAATGTAAAATATAAAATAAATGCCAAATTTACTAAATCATAAAATGAACTTAATCTCAAAATCAAAATATAAAAGTCTTAAAAGTATTTTCTAAAATTAAATTATGATTCAGAGATAAATTTTGTCTCAACACTGCACAGTCAACTAGTAGACTGGTAAAACAATCTTTTAGGTCTAGTATAATGACATGAGCATGACGAGTAGTGTGAGGTTACGCTTCCAGAACACTGACTGCTATCTTAAATTATTCTCAAAAATAAAAGGGGAGTCAAAAAATACATTTTTGTCCAAACACTACAAAGTCAACTGGAAGACTGATCGTCAGTCCTACAGGTCCAGTATAATAGACTTTAGCAGTGCAAGTTTGGGTTTCCGAAGGGTGACTGCTCTTCCAAAATTTTGCAACGATATTTATACTAAAACACAAAATAACTCAATTTATCCCCACATGTTAATATTACTCTCATTAGCAAAAATAGACTTTAATTAACAACTCCTAATCATATAATGTTTTGATAAAATCTGTGGATGCTAATTGTCGAGCCTGCAACTTTTGTTGCAGAAAGCTCGACATAGGGATAGTGATCCGGCGGCGGCGGCGGTGTTAGCTAACTTCTTAAAAGCTTTATATTTTAGAAGGTGGAAGACCTGGATGCTTCATACTTTGTATATAGATGCCTCATGTTACGAAGTTTCTGTCAGTCACATGTCCAATGTCCTTGACCTCATTTTCATGGTTCAGTGACCACTTGAAAAAAAGTTCAGATTTTTTGTAATGTTGAATTCTCTCTTATTATAAGTAATAGGATAACTATATTTGATATGTACGTACCTTGAAAGGTCCTCATGTCTGTCAGACAGTTTTCACTTGACCTCGACCTCATTTCATGGATCAGTGAACAAGGTTAAGTTTTGGTGGTCAAGTCCATATCTCAGATACTACAAGCAATATGGCTAGTATATTCGGTGTATGGAAGGACTGTAAGGTGTACATGTCCAACTGGCAGGTGTCATCTGAACTTGACCTCATTTTCATGGTTCAGTGGTAAGTTATATTAATCTGAAGATCTGTTTACTTTATTGTGATGATTCTTTATCTTATTTTAGAGTGATCATGTTTATTAAAAATACATGTTGTGCCGTATCTCAGAAACTATTTATGATTATTCCATAAATCTTCACACACTTTTTGGTTATATTAAAACCACAAAAGGAAGATTCAGATTTTTTTTTGGTGGTGATGGTCCAAACTGTTTAGGAATTACGGGCCAAGACCAGTATTTTTCTATCTATATCTATATAGTCAATCTAGACTTCAAAAAAAGAGTGACGAAAGATACCAGAGGAACAGTCAAACTTATAAATCAACTAAAATAAATTGACAACATGCACCTGGCTAAAAATAAAAAAGACAAACAATAGAACACATGACACAACATAGGAAAATGAAGAATAAGCAACACGAATCCCATCAAAAATTGGGGGTCATCTCAGGTGCTCCGGAATGGTAAGCAGATTCTGCTCCACATGTGGCACCCGTCATGTTGCTTATGTAATAACAAGTCCGGTAAATAGTCTAATTTGGTAGGTCACATTCATGAAAGGGAATGGGATTGTAGTAACAACATAAGGAACATATCCGATATCATTTGTGAAACAGTTATTTCATAACTTCAACTTATTAATACCTCAAGTAGAAGGTTGCATTGGGATTTTCACACCAAAATGTATGTCGCTTGAAAAATGTCTCACTGAGTCATGAAATGTTTACAGATATGGTGTGTCTGAATGATCTTGATGTGAATGTTTCTTTAAATTTAATTTCTTATTGTATGTTGATAAGTTTATCTTGCTGTTAAAAAGTGTTATACAATAGTATATATACATGTGTATATTTAAAAAACTGACTGCATGACAAATCTCAAGTGACTTAAGAAAATAATGTGATTCTAATTGTCTAGTTTATTGAAATATTTTCTTCTTTTTTCACTTTTTTTATAATTTATTGTCTTAGTTCACTTTTTTGAAAATTTTGCTTTTCAATGTTTTATATACTCATCCTCTAATGCTGTTTTATTTGATTTTTTAGCAATCCATGGTGAATTTAAGTCACCCAGAAATACTGACAATAAAGAATGTAACAAAAGATAATGCTGGATGGTATGGTTGCTTGATTTCTAATCCACTTGGTAGATATTACCAGACTGCCTGGCTAACAGTTTTAGGTAAAGGCTTAGATAAGAATGAGAAATGTTTGTTTTTCACCAAGAAATAATACGTCTTAGAGCAAAATATTCACATAAAAATGATTTAATCGTTTGGAGAATTTAATAATCAATTTTCGATTACATCATTATCAATAAATTTTTTATAGACTGTCATAAAAATAGAAGGTTTGGCATCATGAAAATTGGAAATGTACAGTTTTTTCTAAAAAAATTAATTCTTTTAATGCCGCCACAACTGAACGTCATATTATTTTACCCCTGTCAGTGTCTCTCTGTATGTCCTTCCCATTATGGGTGTACAGTTATTCCACTTAACTCCTCCTACAGTTTGAATTCTAGGAAGTTTTCACTCTGATGTCTGTTTGTAGTCTTTGTACATGTATTGAAGGTGTGCATGTGGTCAGGGTTTTGATTTTGTTTAATATTTGCTCTTAATCATTTTTTGTAGTAGTTACTTGCATAAGGGGAGCTCGCATACAGATAATTGTCCTACAGTTTTATGCTAGGAAGTGTTCACTTAGTTTGTGGTTTTTCCATTTTTTGTGCATGGGGTCAGGATTTTGATTCTTATTTATATTTGCTCTTTTGGGTGATAATATAATTTACCTTTGTCATATTTAAGGTAAAGTGTTAGACAGTTATTTTTAAATAAGACTTTGCATCTGCAGGGGCATCATTTGTGTCTGTCAAAGAAATCCAACATTGACTTTGCTATAAAACAGTTTCAGAGTGAAGTGTGGCCAGGGATTTCACTTAGTCTAGTTTGTATTGTGTAATAATTAAATTTTGTATGTCATACATGTGATTCTTCCGATGGGAGTCGAAATCTCTTGTTTTTCAGACCCTCTTCCATCCCTCCCATTAAAATTTGAAATCTACAACTTTTGAAAATGTCAACATCGAAAAAGTTTCAGTAAACATTTTTGTTTATAGAATTAAAACTGACAGGGTAAAACTCTTGAGAAACTCGAAATTGATATCGGAAAAGTCTGTAAAAACAGAAGGTCACCATTTCTTTTTCTTGTTTTTGTGTCGTAAGGTAAATAGCTTCGAGTAATCAATGAAGGTGTTTATTATTAGACTATATATACAGCAATAACAAATTATTGGCAATTACCTGGTCATCAACTAGCTAGTTTAAGACACACGTCTGGATGATTAAAAGTGAAATACTGACAATGGATTAAGATGTAAAAAAAAAGACTTTAATTTGATGCTGTTGAAAACATTGAACAGTTATAGTACTGAGCCTCAAAGACAAATGTCTTAATGAAATCAAATACGATATTTATGGCTTGTTTTCTATCTAAACCAATGGAATACCTAAGTATAAGTATGTTTGTCTTTGAAAATTCTAAATTTTTATAATTTGATGAAATGCAAACTATGTTATCCCATAGACATATAATGTATTATACATGTATGTCTCTGTTATTACCAAATACCCTAGCAGCAAATTAAAAACAACCAATTATCTAGCCATATTTTCTCTGCCTGGAGATCTGATTTTAAATTGTACAAGTCCAGTGCCATTGGGTCAAGATCATGCTTACTACACTTCTTGCCAAGCTGACTATGGTGACCCTAATGACTTTATTAAACATATTGAGACAGCTACCTACCAGAAAGCCACTGCTCAATAGTGTTACCAAAGTTGACATTATGTAGCTTAAGCAGAGATACTTTTTACCAACTATATATGATGGTTGATCACTTTATCTTAACTTTATATATGTAATAAATAAATATTTGAAACCCCCTTATCTTATATTTCTATCAAGTAAAAATGGCTATGCAGGTGCTTAAAGTATAGAACACTTACAAAAAAGGAGAATAAGCAGTTTTAACACCAAAAATAATCATGGCGTTCATCGTTAAAAATGTTGAATTTGATACACACTTTAGAGTAACTTATGTAGTGGGTTATTCAGTGTGCACCACATTTTTTTTAATGATATTATTCCTTCATAGACAGAAAAAAATATTACAATCATTCCTAAAATAAAGACTTTGAACAATTAAAAGTTTGATGAGGAGGAAAAAAGGATTGAATTGGTTATAAATATTGTAGATAAGCCAACTATTGAGCTGACACATATTTACCATTTCCTTTCAAACATATTATTTCATCTTTTGAAAACTTTTTAATTACAAATACTTTAATTGCAGATGAACAAGCAGAAGCAGTAGACATTAGGTCAGGAGGAACAAACGATAAAGAGCAAATAGTAATCTACATTATCGGTGGTGTCGCATCAGTAGTTGTTCTCTTCCTGTTACTCCTGATATTTATATGTTATAGACGTTACAAGAGGGTTCAGTCCAGCAAATATAGAAATGTCAAGAGAGTAATTGTCATGACACAGGCTAGTTTCAATATTCAAACATATTTTATTACTGATAAGTTCAAATACAAGTGCACAAAAAAGAATATGTTTGACTTATTCGGTTATAATTAGGAAATGAAGTTTTATGAGGAAGTTGTCTTTATATGGTGTAAAAGTTACAAAGTAAGTCTTAAGAAAGGAAGATTATTGAGATTCATTAAATGTTCATCAGTAATGTTTAGATTATGAAAATAGAGATATTCAATCTAGACAGAATCTAATTTAGTTTTAAGGAAGTTTTTGTCAATTTTAGATTTGAATATTTATAACAGCTTTGCATATGGACTTGCTTCATTTATTATTAGCGATAGTCTGTGTGCTCTTCAAACTTTTATGATGTTTATTTCTATTACAAAATCATGATAATTAAAAAAATGACATGGATCTGCACACAAATTTGAAACAGGTATACATTTTAATTTCATATCAGAATGTTTTGCATCAATTCCAGAATGAGAATTACCATCCATACAAATCTTATGATGGTACACAACCATTTGTTTTACCAACAATCAGAATTGAACCTGGTCCAAGAAGACGCTTGTCATCTGATTTGACCATGATGTCAGAGTATGATCTCCCTCTGGACAAACACTGGGAATTTAGACGGGAACAGTAAGTTAAAGCATAACATTGACCATTCCATGAAAGTTATCATACTGTAAAGACATATATATTGACTCATGACAACATTTAAACTTATATCTGTCGACCCACAAATAGCATTGCTCACTGTTTCTGACATCCAGATTGTTTCTTTGGTTAAAAGCTGTATAATGACCTGATATTTGATTGGTTGTATCAATTTTCAGATGAATTCAATAGATATTGTAACCACTGTAGTATGAAATATAACAAGAAGTTTTTCCAAAAACTCTTTTTTTCCAAGGTTTAACATTTTCTCATATATATACTGGAATCATTAGGGCTCAACAATAACACTTGTCTGATTGTCTTGTACTAGAGGATAAAAAGGTCAGACAAGTAAAAGCTATATCAATATTAATTTAATTTAACAGGTTTATATGCTCTTATAATATACTAGATTATGGAGTGTGTGTCCGAGCGAGAATATTTAGTCAGACGTCAGTCGCTACCCTGATATACCCTATCTTTTTTGGGTAATTAATACAGATAGCTTTTGACATCTTTAGCTGAACAGATTTATCATTTTTTCATAACTTAATTCATTGTATGCTGGTTCATATTCTGGACACCAGTCTTTGCTCCTTTCTAATATAATTCACAAACAAAAAACAAATAGGAAGCTTAGAAATGGAAAAATATTAAATACTTAACTCGTTCAAAGGGTAATTACACGTCTCAATCTTCAAAATCGCCTATCTAAAAATACTACCATCGCTAACATTTTTAAAAATAAAAATCGTGGTTACCCTTCTATCGATAAGTGTCATGCCAAAAAATGAGTAACATGTCCCTGTCTTTCCACCAACAATACGGTAAGGTCCACACTTAATGGTCGCTCATTTTCTTTAAAATTTGAAACTGATATAACTTGAAAAACAAACAGTCTTATTTATTTACTCACATGAAACAAACCAGGATGCGGTATTCAGTACGTAGGTTAAACTGGTCGATATTTATCTAAACGCACTCAAGAAAATAACCCAATAAATTCAAAAGTATCATTTATTAACACCTTAAGAAGCACAGTCATCCTATCAAATATTTAGCAGTTCAACCTTTGGAAGAAGTAAATAAGCAGCCTGGTGAATCTCATTCAAAGTTTGTACAATCACGGAAAATAATTGAATTAAATTAGATTAAAAAATATCAAGAACCGATACTGTTAACATTTTGGATATTGTTTCTAAAACTGTTCGAAAAAAAACATTCTCATGGTCGTAGAAAAAATCACAATCAAAGAAAATTTCGGACCAATCACACCAATATTTCGGACCTAATTTCTATTTAAAAAAACAACGGCAGACATTATCTGTTAACAAAGCTCTGTTCATTACCGATTAATAAGTTAAATAAAATTTTAGAGGATTGCAACACAATTTCATATAGCAGTCCTAAGTACGAAATTGTTCAAATTATAATGGCATATTGTTATTCTAAACTGTTTCCTAAAATTGATCGTCCTGAAGATCATAAAAAACATTTTATTAAAATAAAGTATGTCAATAAAGGTTTTGATTTTGTAAATATTGCTGGTATTTTTAACAACCATTCTGTTAAAGAACAAATTCCTGGATATTTTGATAATACTGAGCTCCCTCTTATTTGTTATATTTACAAGAAATCTACCTGGAAATTTGTGTTAAATTATAGCCAATTGTGTAAAGATTTTAATATCAGTGAAAATACACCTACTTCATGTAATTGCAGTAATTCCAAATACATTTATGGACCAATTTCCCATGTTATAACAGGAGATCTTAACATATTTCAAGACGGAGAGTTAAAATCATTCCTCAGTAAAGGACCTAATTATCTTCCCCAGTCAATTATAAATTGGAATGAGTGTCGTAATATCATCCATGACTCACTCTGTACTTACTGTATGAAATGGATAAAACTGGAAAAAGCTGACAAAAAATTCGACTTTAAAATAAAAACAAGATACAAATCCAATGAATTTACATTGACATGCCTATCAGACGGTGCCTCATATGCAAGTCTGATTTGACTTGGCATTGTTAAAAAGTAGATCCTAAGTTCTGTGACATGACTAGTTTCAGTTTTTCTTGACTCATAATTTTTGAAAAATATTTCAAAAGATATAAAACTAACTTCTGTTCTATTGTTTTAAATTTCTTTTGTTCCTTGAATCAACTTATAATGCAAAGTCCTCCTGGACAAGTTGAAAAAAATGTTATTGTAGAGGCCTGATCATGCAATACAATGTGAGAAACTTGATTTTCTGGTAATTTTTTAAAAGAGCAAATATAACATTCTCACATTACCTAGATAAAAAAAAAACATGTGTCTCGGTACAAAATTGTTCAAAAACACTGAAAATTGTAAATCATTAGTAATAAATGGTTTAACCCATTAAAACATTTAATCCATCACTGCAAATGTTTGCACCTGTCCTAAGTCAGGAATCTGATGTACAGTAGTTGTAGTTTGTTTATATAATTTATATGTGTTTCTCGTTTCTTGTTTTTAGCTCACCTGGCCCGAAGGTCCAAGTGAGCTTTTCTCATCACTTGGCGTCCGTCAACCATCGTCGTTAACTTTTATAAAAATCTTCTCCTCTGAAACTACTGGGCCAAATTTAACCAAATATGACCAAAACATTATTAGGGTATCTAGTTTAAAAATTGTGTCCAGTGACCCGGCCAACCAACCAAGATGGCCGCCAGGGCTAAATATAGAACATAGGGGTAAAATGCAGCTTTTGGCTTATAACTCAAAAACCAAAGCATTTAGAACAAATCTGACATAGAGTGAAATTGTTTATCAGGTCAAGATCTATCTGCCCTAAAAATTTTAGATGAATCGGACAACCTTTTGTTGGGTTGCTACCCCTGAATTTTGCTGTTTTTGGTTATTATCTTGAATATTATCATGATTATAATAGATAGAGATAAACTAAACAGCAATAATGTTCAGCAAAGTAAGTTTTACAAATAAGTCAACATAACCGAAATGGTCAGTTGACCCCTTTAGGAGTTATTGCCCTTTATAGTCAATATTTAACCATTTTTCATAAATCTTAGTTATCATCAAAACACAATTTTGTCATGTCCTTGAATATTCACATAGACAAAAGTGAGCGACACAGGCTCTTTAGAGTCTCTGGTTTTATATAGATTAGAACGTTGGTTTTCCCGTTTGAATGGTTTTACTCTAGTAATTTTGGGGCCCTTTATAGCTTGTTGTTCAGTGTGAGCCAAGGCTCTGTGTTAAGGCCGTACATTGACATATAATGGTTTACTTTTATAAATTGTCATTTGGATGGAGAGTTGTCTCATTGGCACTCATACCATATCTTCTTATATCTAAGAAAATGTGTACAACTATTAGAATTTTATTTAGTTATATATATATATGGTTACATCAATCAGTATCTCAATATCTAAATGAATATGAGATGAAATAATTTATTTATTGTTATAGGTTATCACTTGGTGAACCTCTTGGGGAAGGAGCATTTGGTAAAGTTTTTAAAGCAGAAACTGTTGGTTTAAATAAAGCTCCAACAACTGCCATAGCAGTCAAGATGTTGAAGGGTAAAATTTACTTATATATTTTAGATCAAAAATCAAATAGTATTAATGAAAACTGGATTTATGCTTAGGTTTTCTTTTTTTATTAGACAAGCATAAAATTTTGGGAAATAAGAATTGAATTTTTTCCATCTTTTTTATCTTTATTGAAAAATTTGCATTGTTATGGCCCTGCAACGAATATGGCCTGCAACAAAGATGTCGGTGCCATATAGTTTTACCCATGTCCGTAATTCGGTCATTCCGTAATTCTGTCATTCCGTCATTCCATCATTCTGTCATTCCCTAATTCCACAACTAGGAATTGTTAAGTTTCAGTTTTGTTCCGCTTGGCTCATTTTTGCTATAATTATGGGCTTTGAACTTTGATAATTTTTTGAAAATCACAGTTAAAAGGATGAATTGTTTGAGTATAAAGGACAAGATTATAAATATCCAATTAATGTTCTGATTCAAACAATAAAATAATTACAAATCAATTAATGTCATTAGTGCTGTAATGAATTGTTAAAATCTCAATACTTTTATTTTTTGTTTGATGATTCTAGCTGTTAATCTGGATTATCCCACCTCAATCAACAGGCCTTGAAGTAATAAATATTTGAGTCAGTTTTTTGTACTTAAACAAATAAAAACCAATCAAAATGCTGGATTTTATGTTTTAAGAAAGATTTTTGTGCTCCGAGCACTGAGCAAAGTTTTATGACTTCAACCCCAGGTCTAATGAATGTCAAAACAAATCAGTGACAGGTTGACCTTGTTCCTAATTAAATTTGTTCAGGTTACAATTATGTGATAATCATGTTTTCAATCATAATTTCTTGAAAGGTTTTAAACAGTTGTTTAAAAGTTGAAAAGTTACAAAGTAAAAACGTACTTATAAAAATAAACTTCTCATAGAATAAATCATCACTTTACAATATTATGTCACATGACTGACCAACATGACTTGTGATCACCTGATATATTATATGGTTTATCTTTTCAAAATGAGTGTTGTTTATTCAATTTTCTTACACTTTTCTTCAACTCTTTATGATGAACACATACAAAACAATAAGTTATGACAACAAGGAACACAACTCTAGGCTGATTTAACCAATAACAAAAGCTTTATTGTGTCTTCAATATTAAGACAATTGGCAAATTTCCGGATTGCAAAACATATTGACAAATTTACACGAAAAACGTAACAATAAAGATATAAAATGTATTTTATTTGAATAAAACATGACAAATCAAGAATATTAATATTATAACACATAAAAAACAATCAAGGTTTGAGCAAAAAAAATCCTTACTTTTCACTTCAATTGGAAATTTTTTGATCCAATTTTGGACCTGAAAAAAAACTAAGAAAATATTTGTAGTCATGTATAACACACAGGGTATAAATGTAAATGTGTTCGTTATACATACCAAAAGACAGTACTCCTTATTACATAAACATGGATAGTTTGTAGGATCGATTAAAACCCATTTTGATGTCCCATTTATTATGCCCCATTTTGGTGCATTATGTTTTCTGTTCTTTGCATCCATTCATTCGTTCTTTTGTCTGTCCATTTGTTCATCTGTCCATCCATTGGTTCGTTCTTCCGTCCGTTTGTCCTTCCGTCTGTCTGTCCCGCTTCAGGTTAAAGGATTGGTTAAAGTTTTTGGTAGAGGTAGTTTTTGATGAAGTTGAAGTCCAATCAACTTGAAACTTAGGGCTCATGTTTTCTATTTTATAATCTTTGTAATTTTTATGCCAAACTAGAAATTTTCCCCCATTTTCAAGGTCCACTGAACATAGAAAATGATAGTGTGGATGGGCTATTCATGTACTGGGGACACATTCTTGTTAGCTATAACCATTTGAGCTTATGTTATAACTAATGACTTGGCGTCCATCATCATCTGTTGTTAACTATTTCAAAAAACCTTCTCTGAAACTACTGGGCCAAAGATTTCAAACTTTAACAAAAAAAAATTTCCTTAATTATCTGGTATCTTGCTTATAAATTGTATCCGAAGTTTTGATCCATCGACAAACATGGCTGCCATTGTTGGGTTCCTGCCACTAAATTGGTTATCTTAAGGATTTTTTTTAGTTTTTGTATGAAATTAATTAAAGATAAAGATAAACTGTAAACAGCAAAAAATGTTCAGCAAAGTAACATCTTCAAAAATGTTTTTTATGACAAAAATTGTCAATTGACCCGTTACGGAGTTATTGACCTTTAAGGAAAATTACACAAGTTGTTTTATTTTTTTTTTAACTTTATAAAACTTCGCAAATGAATTTAGTATAAATTTGTATTTTATTTCCTTGTACTTCAAGAAACAAAGACACTATGGTTAAAATGGAACAAATGGGTAAAATGCATTTATTTGCTTTTAATGAAAATATGACAGATACAATGAACATTGTATTGGCATTTGTAAGCCTCTTATTATTAAATATAAATTGAAAAGCAAAAACAGTCATTGATGAAAGATTTAAGCAAAAAAACAAACTTGTGAGCAATTCAAGCTCTGCTTGTTCTATTGGGGATCCAAGGCAGTGGCGTAGCCAGGGTTGAAATGATGTGGATGTTTTGCCGAGTCGAGCGAGCCGAAAAATGTTTTGGACCTTTTTGTGCAGAAAATATTTTTTATTTAAGCACATGTACTCCCCCAGAATCCGACACTAGTTAGATTTTTGTTTAAATTCAAAATACCCACCAATTCATATATTTATATTTTTAACCAAATTTTATTGTTTTCTTGAAACTACCATCATTCAATTCATAAATATTTGATGTAAAGTTTCCCCCCCAATCTTCTATTTGACATATCAAAAACCGTTTAAACGGACTCCATTACAGCGGCACTTCTGTATAATTTAGGAACTTCTGAGTATAGGAACTGAAGTGACTTCTCTTTCCAGGAATTTGAGTCTACAACCTTGGATTTTTGATTACTGAGCTAAACGCATGCAGGAGACATAAAAATACCTGGCGTCCGATCGTCCGGTATTGTTAGCACTCTCATGTGTACAATTCATGTCAGATTAAGTGAAACTCATATCATAAGCAATGTCTTTGACAATTTTGAAAATAATTCGTAATCAAATATTTTTAACTAGTAATGTCCCTTTGAAATATAAATTGTAATGGAAATCCCATTTCATTTGCTGTGAAGCTTTTATTTCTTTTTAGATATTAAAAATAAAAAAGAAAAAGAAATAAAAGTTTTTTTTAGTTATTCCCTTGTTCCTTGGCCTTTGATAGATAAAATATGACATGTAATGTGCATGGCGGGGAATATTGGATCTTTGTTCTTTACTGAATAAAAATAAAATTAGTATTTGAACCTAAATAGAAATGGGAATTCATAAGCCTAGGACTTATCACGATCTATTACAAATTGATTTGTTTTATCACGTCGTTTACAATGTCGCAAGAAACGATATCAGGATATGGTGTTTTAGTTGTTAGTTACTATAGTCAAATGAGAAGCCATCCCTCCACTAGGTTCAATTTCAGATGAAACATGTCCACGGGTCTGCGTATCAGTCCTCTCCGCTTGCCTTAGCTGATGACATAGACTATTTATACGAAGAAAAGTTAACTTGAAACACTATTCTGCGATTCATGTATCAAACTAAATTATCCTAAATGAAAGACCAGGCATACTGCTTCGAAAATGACTGGATGTTATCCTCATATCCTCAGCCTTGTTACATTTTGATACTTCCGAGTTAAACTGCTGTTTTTTTTATTTTTGTTTTGTCAAAATGATTTGGATGCTTGAGCATCTGAGCATACATGCAAGCTATGCCACTGCAAGGGGAGGGTTCCTGATCAATGTTTTTGAATGGGGACATATAGTCCTGGGTTGGGACAAATTACTTTTGATTCATTAACATTAGTTTGATACCAATTTTCGTGGGTACAGGTGAACATTGAATTCAAATGTTCATTGAATAACATATTTTGAATAGGCTTTGAATACAGAGATTGGAAAAATTACAAAATCAAATATCCACGATTATGCAAGTTTTAAGCAATCCATGAAAATGAATGAATCCACAGTATTCTTTGAATGTGACCAATGGTTTTATCCATTAATAATTGTCAATATTATTTAAATATTTTAGAGGATGCAACCGATAGAGAATTGACAGATTTAATGCAAGAAATGGAAGTGATGAAATTAATAGGATGCCATGAAAACATTATTAATTTCCTGGGATGTTGTACACAAAATGGTAAGTGGTGTACTTTAAGGGTTAAAAACGATCTTGGTCCAATGGGCAGCACTTGTTGTCTGTCGTCCATATTAAATGTCCGTTAACTTTTAAAAAATCTTCTCCTCGAAATTACACAGGACCCATGCTCTGAGAAAACCATCAACTGCCCCCTGTCTGATTTGCTCCAAATGGTTTAGTTTCAGAGATATATACAAAAATCTGCATTTTACCCCTATGTTCCATTTTTATCCATGTGGGCCATGAGGGTTGGAAGGTGGGGTCATCTGATACATTTTTTTAAAGAAAAAACATATTAATTATTATGGTCAAGTATGGTTAAATGTGTCTCAGTAGTTTCATAGAAAGAAGATTACCAACACGTGTCAGATTTGCTCTAGGTGTAATACCACCATTGATTTTTCCCTATTAAAATTGAAAAAGGAAATGGGGAATGTGTCAAAGCGACAACAACTCGACCATAGTCTTTGTTAAATTTGCACTTTTAGAAAAAATGTGCAGAATTTATCTTTGTTACAAATAAAGATATACTTGGCATGAGTAAAGTTTTATCCTGTCCAGTACTATAGAAAAAATTTAACATAACATTTGATTGCATACAAGAAAATAACCATCACTGGAACTTAACCAATCAAAGGAGTAGGAGCAATAAGGCCCTTATTCGGCCCAAAAATTACTGTAAATTAAAAAGTTATCATACATATAGTAGATAAGATGCACACAGATATACAGATTATGTGACGTCATTTAAATATATTGGTAGATAAGGTGTACATCGTAGTTACAAAGCGAGTTAAAGTGGCTGTGAATCGAAATATATATATATATTATTGTGGAAATTCCAATACGTCACAAAGCAATATGGCGATTGTTTACATCAATGTTGACAATGAGTTGACAATGAGATGATGTGTTGAAACACGAAAAGGAAAATATCTCTCGAATGTGAATAAAATGCATGCAAACGTAAGTGAATCTATATATCAGATATTTTATTTAGTATAAAAGAATGCAGTATGATTCGATTTTGTTTTATAAAGAATATCAATTGTGGTAAATATAAATAATGTGTGTTGCATGAATTTAATATTTGAAATTTCAATATTTTCACAACCATAAAAGAAATTGTGTTTAATTAAATATTATGGAATCTAACATCTGAACAAGAATTTGTGTATTAATATTCATGTCACGTGATAAGATAGGCACGATAGTAGATAAGGTGCACACAGATATACAGATTATGTGACGTCATTTAAATATATTGGCAGATAAGGTGTACATCGTAGTTACAAAGCGAGTTAAAGTGGCTGTGAATCGAAATATATATATATATTATTGTGGAAATTCCAATACGTCACAAAGCAATATGGCGATTGTTTACATCAATGTTGACAATGAGTTGACAATGAGATGATGTGTTGAAACACGAAAAGGAAAATATCTCTCGAATGTGAATAAACTGCATGCAAACGTAAGTGAATCTATATATCAGATATTTTATTTAGTATAAAAGAATGCAGTATTATTCGATTTTGTTTTGTAAAGAATATCAATTGTGGTAAATATAAATGTGTGTTGCATGAGTTTAATATTTGAAACTTCAATATTTTCACAACCATAAAAGAAATTGTGTTTATTTAAATACTATGGAATTATACATTTGAACAAGAATTTGTGTATTAATATTCATGTCACGTGATCAGATAGGTACATGGTAGATTAGGTCCACACAGATATACAGATTATGTGACGTTATTTATATATATAAGTAGATAAGGTGTACATCGTAGTTACAAAGCGAGTTAAAGTGGCTGTTATTCGAAAATATATATATTGTTGTGGAAATTCCAATACGTCACAAAGCAATATGGCGATTGTTTACATAATAATAATAAAATTCTTTATTTAACGAAGGTAACACATTTAACAATTACATGTTAATCTTCAAAAACTATCAATACAAATAAAAAACGTACAAAAATACATACAATATAAAATACATAATACAGTTAAATAAGCACATATGCATTCAGTAGAAGAAGAAAAAGAAATACATTAGTTTCATGCATCTTTATTCTGTTCAGTTAGAAAATAGTTTGAACAGTTGGTCATAAATGTATCTAAGTTATCTATTTCTTTAATATTATTTGGTAAATTATTCCAGGTAATAAGACCAGAATATTTAAATGTTCTTTTCAAAAAATCAGAATTAGGTCTTGGTAAATGAAGAAGTGGCATGTTCACGTCCTTAATATATGCATATTTATTTGCCACTTGACTTTAAGAAGCCATCCTTTAACATATTTGGTCGGGTTCTTGTCTCTTTGACATATTCCCCATTTCCATTTTCAATTTTATCATCAACTAAAAAGTAAAACAAGACAAAGAAAATTTGCCTGTCTGTAATTGTAGGAACTTAATTTCACACAGTGGCAATTTTCACAAATAAATTTATATTCTCGCTCTATCATTTACCGAAATTGACGAAATACCTATTTGCTGTGAAGATGTTTGATATTATACAAACTAAAGGCATGTAGAACAAAATCAGAAAACTTTTCCAAAGCCCAAAGTTTTTTTATTGTTTTTATTTTTCTTCTTCAAAAG
Organism: Mytilus galloprovincialis; assembly: GCF_965363235.1. Classification (NCBI taxonomy): domain Eukaryota; kingdom Metazoa; phylum Mollusca; class Bivalvia; order Mytilida; family Mytilidae; genus Mytilus; species Mytilus galloprovincialis. The sequence continues at coordinate 29,352,356 of NC_134851.1, read as the reverse complement.
TTTGACAATTGAATTTGATACACAAATCTGAACATTTGAGTTTAATAAAGCATATTACACATAGAGTTTGTTCTAGAACGGGAGCCTGTCGTGAATTTAAAAGTGATGCAAAAGACGTCACACTTCTTCTGATGTCAATCGAAGTAAAACCGTTAAATATTTTAAACTAAACACTGGTGTTGTCACCATAACTAATTATGGTTTATTTCATACAACACAAATGATTTAAAATGGGCCGTGGCATTTTTGAGAAATAACTTTAAGGCCAAAATATTGGCCATGTGGCACAGATTTTCTGAATACCATTAAAGTCAATGAGGCTATCAGTTTTTACAAATACTAATAAATTGCAATTAACACCAATTAAAAGACTGATCAAATATAAAAAAAAAACACAAATACAGTAAAAACATTCGACACTTGAGAGTGATAAATGAACGAAGCAGACATACTGTGGTGTCATCACACGAGCAATCATATACAGGTACCATGCAGAATAGCGTGACGTTATCAATTGTTGTCAGGGTTGCCATGGCGCTGTTTGATAAAGTTCGAAACCAGGCCGATTCTTAGCAGTCAAAGGTAAAACGTTTTTCAATGCCATGGCAGTCAAAGGGTCAATACTCTATGATAAAACCACAAAAACGTAAAACGCTTCAAATTCTACAAACTGGCATGTAGACTCCTGCTGTCCTTTTGTAGCTAAGTACAAAAAATGTACAAGGAGAAGACATCATATCTAAGTTTTATTTATCCGGTTGGGAACAAACCCTCTATATGGTGTTTATACCTGTATAGAGGGATAAAATTATTGCTGGTGCTGGAAAAATATAAAATATGTTATTTTTGTGAAGTCATGAAAGGCTATTTTATTTCTTGCCTTGATCCCTTTCTGCGACAGGAAAGTGTCACAGCAAGAATAAGCTTTTGGGTCGATCTGGCCCCACGTAGATCCGGTCCAAGTCGATCCGGCCCAATGTCGATCCATCCCATATGTAAAATCGATCCGGCCCCAATAAAAAATATATTTATCATGTATATAAGAAATAAAAATAAAGATATATATTAATTGTAATTCATAAATTTTTATGATTTTTGTCGAGCCTGCAACTTTTGTTGCAGAAAGCTCGACATAGGGATAGTGATCTGGCGGCGGCTACGGCGGCGGCGTTAGCTAACTTCTTAAAAGGTTTATATTTTAGAAGGTGAAAGACCTGGAGCCTTCATACTTTGTATATAGATGCCTCATGTTATGAAGTTTCCGTCAGTCACATGTCCAATGTCCTTGACCTCATTTTCATGGTTCAGTGACCACTTGAAAAAAAAGTTCAGAATTTTTGTAATGTTGAATTCTCTCTTATTATAAGTAATAGGATAACTATATTTGGTATGTGCGTACCTTGCAAGGTCCTCATGCCCGTCAGACAGTTTTCACTTGACCTCGACCTCATTTCATGGATCAATGAACAAGGTTAAGTTTTGGTGGTCAAGTCCATATCTCAGATTCTATAAGCAATAGGGCTAGTATATTTGTTGCATGGAAGGACTGGAAGGTGTACATGTCCAACTGGCAGGTGTCATCTGACCTTGACCTCATTTTCATGGTTCAGTGGTTATAGTTAAGTTTTTGTGTTTTGGTCTGTTTTTCTCATACTTTATGCAATAGGTCTACTATATTTGTTGTATGGAATGATTGTAAGGTGTATATGCCTAGCGGGCAGATGTCATCTGACCTTGACCTCATTTTCATGGTTCAGTGGTCAAAGTTAAGTTTGTAAGTTTTGGTCTTTTTATCTAGTATTATATGCCAAAGGTCAGCTATATTTGGTGTATGGAAATATATTATGATCTATATGTCAGTCCCGCAGGTTTATTTGACCATGAACTCAATTGCACGGTTCATTGCACAATGTAGTTTTTGTGTTTTGGTCTATTTTTCTTAAACTATAAGTAATAGGTCAACTATATTTGTTGTATGGAAGCTTTGTTACCTGTACATGTCTGCCTGTCATGGTTCATCTGACCTTGACCTCATTTTCATGGTTCATTGGTCTTTGTTTAGCTATCTTGGTTAATGTTAAGTTTATGTGACAGCTGTAATAAAGCTTTATACTTAGGACTATCAACATAATATCAATGATTAGTAAAGAAGGCGAGACATTTCAGTGTGTGCACTCTTGTTATTATAATGTCAATAAATGTAAAAGGTGTACGGTAAAAAAATAAAAAAGACCTTTGAAAAATATCTATTTTAGATGAGTATAAAACAACTAGGTTGATTATGTTTTTATTGCAAGTTTTCTAGATTATTGGGTATATTCATATTATAACGTATATAAAAGAACTCAAACATCAACATTAATCAGCAGTAAGGCCCTGGGTTCGTTCTCCTTACTTTTATCAAGGACGCATAATACTAAAATATTAATATTATGGGTATTTAAGTTAAATAAACCTTTTCAGATATTTAAATGGTATAAATTCTCGAAATTCACGAAAACACATGAAAATAATTAAAAGTTAATGGCTTGTTTTGGAGCATTAATAGGTCATAATAATAATTCTCACTGATTGTTGTTATAATTGCCTTTGATACATTAATAATTGGAATAATCCGAATGAAACAACTGGATTATTCGGGTTAATCTTAATCAAATTGGTTACGCTTCTGCGCATGTGCACCATTAGGAAATTTAATTGTGCATCCGAAAGTTTCAATATAATGATATCATTTATTCATACAATCCATCTCGTGTTAAATTCAAGTATGTACGAGGAGAGTATGACTTCAAATCAATTATGCTTGAACAAAAATATATGGATTTAGTCATGTTAGTTGTTCTGTCTGTGTTCAGATCTTTAACGCAATCAAATCATATTCCAGTTTTGGACATGTGTTTTTTAAAACGAAGGTTAAAATATTTTATGTCAAAGAGAAGATGTGGTATGATTGCCAATGAGACTACTCTCCACAAGAGATCAAATGACACAGAAGTTAACAACTATAGGGCACAGTATGGCCATCAACAATTAGCAAAGCCCATACTGTATAGTCAGCTATAAAAGGCCCCGAAATGACATTGTAAAACAATTCAAACGAGAGATCTAACAGTCCAATCTATCAAAAACAAATATGTAACACATAAACAAAGGGACAGGAACATACATACAGAATGTTGCGGGGTGAGACATAAGAGGTGTGTTCATATTTTTTTTTTATTTAAGCGTTCATCCTGAGATTGCGGTACCTTTTTGGTCACTATTTATGTGTTGCGTCTAAATATGAATTGTAACACTTTATAGTGACTGAACAGGTTGATTTAACTTCCTCAAGAAACAGAAAAAGAAGACGAATTCAATGGAACAGCTCTAGACTATTTAACATGCAAGCTGATTATAGATAGATTTATAAGGATAGTAACGTAAGTTATCAATAGATTGAATAATAATGGGGATAACCAACATTTTTATGCCGCAGCCTTAGCTATTGATGTTATAGTTTGACTCGACCAAATGTTTGAAACTTATACACAATGCTTATTACGCAAAACACGGATCAAGTTTGAATTTTAGTGGCATAACTTTAACCTTTCTAGAGAAAATGTATAGTACTATCAAACACTTATCAAAGCTGGTATATAGACCAGTTACATCCCTGAATAAGTAAACATTAAATAACTAAAGAGCATTACAAATAGTATCAACAGGTCAAATAAACAAGAAAGTACGATTTGAGAGTACTCTTAGTTACTGAAAAGCCAAAAACAATTAATTAAAAAAAAAATCATGCATCAGAGACTAAAATCAACTAAAACAGATCCCAGAGATTTAGTATTTCAACGTCATGAACAGTCAAATCAGACATGACTTGTGCAATGCCAAAAATAAATGTATGCTTGTTAACATATTGAAAAATTGCTGAAATTTTCGTCGTTTTCTTTCTCAAACTTAAGTTTCCCTCAACCTAACGTTATAAAACTTATACACAATTCTTATTGCAACAAAATACAGATGAAATTCAAATTTTGATGGTGTTACTATTACTTTTCTAGAGTTATGCCCCTTTACAAATGAAAAAATTACTGAATTTGTTAGTTGGTCTATCTTTTGAAACATGCTTGGTATAATTGGTTTTTATTGTGTAGAAAGATAGTACTATTATGTTAGATGGTCTATCTTTTGAAACATGCTTGGTATAATTGGTTTTTATTGTGTAAAAAGATAGTACTATGATGTTAGATGGTCTATCTAATGAAACATGCTTGGTATAATTGGTTTTTATTGTGTAGAAAGATAGTGCTATGATGTTAGATGGTCTATCTAATGAAACATGCTTGGTATAATTGGTTTTTATTGTGTAGAAAGATAGTACTATGATATTAGTTGGTCTATCTTTTGAAACATGCTTGGTATAATTGGTTTTTATTGTGTAGAAAGATAGTACTATTATGTTAGATGGTCTATCTAATGAAACATGCTTGGTATAATTGGTTTTTATTGTGTAAAAAGATAGTACTATAATGTTAGATGGTCTATTTAATGAAACATGCTTGGTATAATTGGTTTTTATTTTGTAGAAAGATAGTACTATGATGTTAGATGGTGTATCTAATGAAACATGCTTGGTATAATTGGTTATTATTGTGTAGAAAGATAGTACTATGATGTTAGATGGTCTATCTAATGAAACATGCTTGGTATAATTGGTTTTTAGTTTGTAGAAAGATAGTACTATGATGTTAGATGGTCTATTTAATGAAACATGCTTGGTATAAATGGTTTTTATTGCGACATAAGATAGTACTATGATGTTAGATGGTCTATCTAATGAAACATGCTTGGTATAATTGGATTTTATTGTGTAGAAAGATAGTACTATGATGTTAGATGGTTTATCTAATGAAACATGCTTGGTATAATTGGTTTTTATTGTGTAGAAAGATAGTACTATGATGTTAGATGGTCTATCTAATGAAACATGCTTGGTATAATTGGTTTTTATTGTGTAGAAAGATAGTACTATGATGTTAGATGGTCTATTTAATGAAACATGCTTGGTTTAATTGGTTTTTATTGTGTAAAAAGATAGTACTATGATGTTAGATGGTCTATCTAATGAAACATGCTTGGTATAATTGGTTTTTATTGTGTAGAAAGATAGTACTATGATGTTAGATGGTCTCACTAATGAAACATGCTTGGTATAATTGGTTTTTATTGTGTAGAAAGATAGTAATATGATGTTAGATGGTCTATCTAATGAAACATGCTTGGTATAATTGGTTTTTATTTTGTAGAAAGATAGTACTATGATGTTAGATGGTCTATCTAATGAAACATGCTTGGTATAATTGGTTTTTATTGGGACATAAGATACTACTATGATGTTAGATGGTCTATCTAATGAAACATGCTTGGTATAATTGATTTTTATTTTGTAAAAAGATAGTACTATGATGTTAGATGGTCTATCTAATGAAACATGCTTGGTATAATTGGGTTTTATTGTGTAGAAAGATAGTACTATGATGTTAGATGGTCTATCTAATGAAATATGCTTGGTATAATGGGTTTTTATTGTGTAGAAAGATAGTACTATGATGTTAGATGGTCTATCTTATGAAACATGCTTGGTATAATTGGTTTTTATTGTGGTCTATCTAATGAAACATGCTTGGTATAATTGGTTTTTAGAAAGATAGTACTATGATGTTAGATGGTCTATCTAATGAAATATGCTTGGTATAATGGGTTTTTATTGTGTAGAAAGATAGTACTATGATGTTAGATGGTCTATCTTATGAAACATGCTTGGTATAATTGGTTTTTATTGTGTAGAAAGATAGTACTATGATGTTACATGGTCTATCTAATCAAACATGCTTGGTATAATTGTTTTTTATTGTGTAGAAAGATAGTACTATGATGTTAGATGGTCTATCGTTTGAAACATGCTTGGTATAATTGGTTTTTATTGTGTAGAAAGATAGTACTATGATGTTAGATGGTCTATCTAATTAAACATGCTTTGTATAATTTGTTTTTATTGTGTAAAAAGATAGTACTATGATGTTAGATGGTCTATCTAATGAAACATACTTGGTATAATTGGTTTTTATTGTGTAGAAAGATAATACTATGATGTTAGATGGTCTATTTTTTTTAAAATGCTTGGTATAATTGTTTTTTATTGTGTAGAAAGATAGTACAATGATGTTTTTATTGTGTAAAAAGATAGTACTATGATGTTAGATGGTCTATCTAATGAAACATGCTTGGTATAATTGGTTTTTATTTTGTAGAAAGATAGTACTATGATGTTAGATGGTCTATCTAATGAAACATGCTTGGTATAATTGGTTTTTATTGTGTAGAAAGATAGTACTATGATGTTAGATGGTCTATCTATTGAAACATCCTTTGTATAATTGGTTTTTATTGTGTAGAAAGATAGTACTATGATGTTAGATGGTCTATTTAATGAAACATGCTTGGTATAATTTGTTTTTATTGTGTAGAAAGATAGTACTATGATGTTAGATGGTCTATCTATTGAAACATCCTTTGTATAATTGGTTTTTATTGTGTAGAAAGATAGTACTATGATGTTAGATGGTCTATCTAATGAAACTTGATTGGTATAATTGGTTTTTATTGTGTAGAAATATAGTACTATGATGTTAGATGGTCTATCTAATGAAACATGCTTGGTATAATTGGTTTGTATTGTGTAAAAAGATAGTACTATGATGTTATATGGTCTATCTAATGAAACATGCTTGGTATAATTGGTTTTTATTGCGACATAAGATAGTACTATGATGTAAGATGGTCTATCTAATGAAACATGCTTGGTATAATTGGTTTTTATTGTGTAGCAAGATAGTACTATGATGTAAGATGGTTTGTATTGTGTAAAAAGATAGTACTATGATGTTATATGGTCTATCTAATGAAACATGCTTGGTATAATTGGTTTTTATTGCGACATAAGATAGTACTATGGTGTAAGATGGTCTATCTAATGAAACATGCTTGGTATAATTGGTTTTTATTGTGTAGCAAGATAGTACTATAATGTTAGATGGTCTATCTAATGAAACATGCTTGGTATAATTGGTTTTTATTGTGTAGAAAGATAGTACTATGATGTTAGATGGTCTATCTAATGAAACATGCTTGGTATAATTGGTTTTTATTGTGTAGAAAGATAGTACTATGATGTTAGATGGTCTATCTAATGAAACATGCTTGGTATAATTGGTTTTTATTTTGTAGAAAGATAGTACTATGATGTTAGATGGTCTATCTAATGAAACATGCTTGGTATAATTGGTTTTTATTGCGACATAAGATAGTACTATGATGTTAGATTTTCTATCTAATGAAACATGCTTGATATAATTGGTTTTTATTGTGTAGAAAGATAGTACTATGATGGTAGATGGTCTATTTAATGAAACATGCTTGGTATAATTGGTTTTTATTGTGAAGAAAGATAGTACTATGATGTTAGATGGTCTATCTAAAGAAACATGCTTGGTATAATTGGTTTTTATTGTGTAGAAAGATATTACTATGATGTTAGATGGTCTCACTAATGAAACATGCTTGGTATAATTGTTTTTTATTATGTAGAAAGATAGTAATATGATGTTAGATGGTCTATCTAATGAAACATGCTTGGTATAATTGGTTTTTATTTTGTAGAAAGATAGTACTATGATGTTAGATGGTCTATCTAATGAAACATGCTTGGTATAATTGGTTTTTATTGCGACATAAGATACTACTATGATGTTAGATGGTCTATCTAATGAAACATGCTTGGTATAATTGGTTTTTATTTTGTAAAAAGATAGTACTATGATGTTAGATGGTCTATCTAATGAAACATGCTTGGTATAATTGGTTTTTATTGTGTAGAAAGATAGTACTATGATGTTAGATGGTCTATCTAATGAAACATGCTTGGTATAATTGGTTTTTATTTTGTACAAAGATAGTACTATGATGTTAGATGGTCTATCTAATGAAACATGCTTGGTATAATTGGTTTTTATTGTGTAGTAAGATAGTACTATGATGTTAGATGGTCTATCTAATGAAACATGCTTGGTATAATTGGTTTTTATTGCGACATAAAATAGTACTATGATGTTAGATAGTCTATCTAATGAAACATGCTTGGTATAATTGGTTTTTATTGTGTAGAAAGATAGTACTATGATGTTAGATGGTCTATCTAATGAAACATGCTTGGTATAATTGGTTATTATTGTGTAGAAAGATAGTACTATGATGTTAGATGGTCTATCTAATGAAACATGCTTGGTATAATTGGTTTTTAGTTTGTAGAAAGATAGTACTATGATGTTAGATGGCATATTTAATGAAATATGCTTGGTATAATTGGTTTTTATTGCGACATAAGATAATACTATGATGTTAGATGGTCTATCTAATGAAACATGCTTGGTATAATTGGTTATTATTGTGTAGAAAGATAGTACTATGATGTTAGATGGTCTATCTAATGAAACATGCTTGGTATAATTGGTTTTTAGTTTGTAGAAAGATAGTACTATGATGTTAGATGGCATATTTAATGAAACATGCTTGGTATAATTGGTTTTTATTGCGACATAAGATAGTACTATGATGTTAGATGGTCTATCTAATGAAACATGCTTAGTATAATAGGTTTTTATTGTGTAGAAAGATAGTACTATGATGTTAGATGGTCTATCTAATGAAATATGCTTGGTATAATTGGTTTTTATTGTGTAGAAAGATAGTACTATGATGTTAGATGGTCTATCTTATGAAACATGCTTGGTATAATTGGTTTTTATTGTGTAGAAAGATAGTACTATGATGTTAGATGGTCTATCTAATGAAACATGCTTGGTATAATTGGTTTTTATTGTGTAGAAAGATAGTACTATGATGTTAGATGGTGTATCTAATGAAACATGCTTGGTATAATTGGTTTTTATTGTGTAGTAAGATAGTACTATGATGTTAGATGGTCTATCTAATGAAACATGCTTGGTATAATTGGTTTTTATTGCGACATAAGATAGTACTATGATGTTAGATAGTCTATCTAATGAAACATGCTTGGTATAATTGGTTTTTATTGTGTAGAAAGATAGTACTATGATGTTAGATGGTCTATCTAATGAAACATGCTTGGTATAATTGGTTATTATTGTGTAGAAAGATAGTACTATGATGTTAGATGGTCTATCTAATGAAACATGCTTGGTATAATTGGTTTTTAGTTTGTAGAAAGATAGTACTATGATGTTAGATGGCATCTTTAATGAAACATGCTTGGTATAATTGGTTTTTATTGCGACATAAGATAGTACTATGATGTTAGATGGTCTATCTAATGAAACATGCTTGGTATAATTGGTTTTTATTGTGTAGAAAGATAGTACTATGATGTTAGATGGTCTATCTAATGAAATATGCTTGGTATAATTGGTTTTTATTGTGTAGAAAGATAGTACTATGATGTTAGATGGTCTATCTTATGAAACATGCTTGGTATAATTGGTTTTTATTGTGTAGAAAGATAGTACTATGATGTTAGATGGTCTATCTAATGAAACATGCTTGGTATAATTGGTTTTTATTGCGACATAAGATAGTACTATGATGTTAGATTGTCTATCTAATGAAACATGCTTGATATAATTGGTTTTTATTGTGTAGAAAGATAGTACTATGATGGTAGATGGTCTATTTAATGAAACATGCTTGGTATAATTGGTTTTTATTGTGAAGAAAGATAGTACTATGATGTTAGATGGTCTATCTAATGAAACATGCTTTGTATAATTGGTTTTTATTGTGTAGAAAGATATTACTATGATGTTAGATGGTCTATCTAATGAAACATGCTTGGTATAATTGGTTTTTATTGTGTAGAAAGATAGTAATATGATGTTAGATGGTCTATCTAATGAAACATGCTTGGTATAATTGGTTTTTATTGTGTAGAAAGATAGTACTATGATGTTAGATGGTCTATCTAATGAAACATGCTTGGTATAATTGGTTTTTATTGCGACATAAGATACTACTATGATGTTAGATGGTCTATCTAATGAAACATGCTTGGTATAATTGGTTTTTATTTTGTAAAAAGATAGTACTATGATGTTAGATGGTCTATCTAATGAAACATGCTTGGTATAATTGGTTTTTACTGCGACATAAAATAGTACTATGATGTTAGATGGTCTATCTAATGAAATATGCTTGGTATAATTGGTTTTTATTGTGTAGAAAGATAGTACTATGATGTTAGATGGTCTATCTTATGAAACATGCTTGGTATAATTGGTTTTTATTGTGTAGAAAGATAGTACTATGATGTTAGATGGTCTATCTAATCAAACATGCTTGGTATAATTTGTTTTTATTGTGTAGAAAGATAGTACTATGATGTTAGATGGTCTATCTTTTGAAACATGCTTGGTATAATTGGTTTTTATTGTGTAGAAAGATAGTACTATGATGTTAGATGGTCTATCTAATTAAACATGCTTTGTATTATTTGTTTTTATTGTGTAAAAAGATAGTACTATGATGTTAGATGGTCTATCTAATGAAACATACTTGGTATAATTGGTTTTTATTGTGTAGAAAGAAAATACTATGATGTTAGATGGTCTATTTTTTTTTAAAATGCTTGGTATAATTGGTTTTTATTGTGTAGAAAGATAGTACTATGATGTTAGATGGTCTATCTAATGAAACATGCTTGGTATAATTTGTTTTTATTGTGTAGAAAGATAGTACTATGATGTTAGATGGTCTATCTATTGAAACATCTTTTGTATAATTGTTTTTTATTGTGTAGAAAGATAGTACTATGATGTTAGATGGTCTATCTAATGAAACTTGATTGGTATAATTGCTTTTTATTGTGTAGAAAGATAGTACTATGATGTTAATTTATCTAATGAAACATGCTTGGTATAATTGGTTTTTATTGTGTAGAAAGATAGTACTATGATGTTAGATGGTCTATCTAATGAAACATGCTTGGTATAATTGGTTTTTATTGTGTAGAAAGATAGTACTATGATGTTAGATGGTGTATCTAATGAAACATGCTTGGTATAATTGGTTTTTATTGTGTAGTAAGATAGTACTATGATGTTAGATGGTCTATCTAATGAAACATGCTTGGTATAATTGGTTTTTATTGCGACATAAGATAGTACTATGATGTTAGATAGTCTATCTAATGAAACATGCTTGGTATAATTGGTTTTTATTGTGTAGAAAGATAGTACTATGATGTTAGATGGTCTATCTAATGAAACATGCTTGGTATAATTGGTTATTATTGTGTAGAAAGATAGTACTATGATGTTAGATGGTCTATCTAATGAAACATGCTTGGTATAATTGGTTTTTAGTTTGTAGAAAGATAGTACTATGATGTTAGATGGCATATTTAATGAAACATGCTTGGTATAATTGGTTTTTATTGCGACATAAGATAGTACTATGATGTTAGATGGTCTATCTAATGAAACATGCTTGGTATAATTGGTTTTTATTGTGTAGAAAGATAGTACTATGATGTTAGATGGTCTATCTAATGAAATATGCTTGGTATAATTGGTTTTTATTGTGTAGAAAGATAGTACTATGATGTTAGATGGTCTATCTTATGAAACATGCTTGGTATAATTGGTTTTTATTGTGTAGAAAGATAGTACTATGATGTTAGATGGTCTATCTAATGAAACATGCTTGGTATAATTGGTTTTTATTGCGACATAAGATAGTACTATGATGTTAGATAGTCTATCTAATGAAACATGCTTGGTATAATTGGTTTTTATTGTGTAGAAAGATAGTACTATGATGTTAGATGGTCTATCTAATGAAACATGCTTGGTATAATTGGTTTTTATTGCGACATAAGATAGTACTATGATGTTAGATTGTCTATCTAATGAAACATGCTTGATATAATTGGTTTTTATTGTGTAGAAAGATAGTACTATGATGGTAGATGGTCTATTTAATGAAACATGCTTGGTATAATTGGTTTTTATTGTGAAGAAAGATAGTACTATGATGTTAGATGGTCTATCTAATGAAACATGCTTGGTATAATTGGTTTTTATTGTGTAGAAATATATTACTATGATGTTAGATGGTCTCACTAATGAAACATGCTTGGTATAATTGGTTTTTATTGTGTAGAAAGATAGTAATATGATGTTAGATGGTCTATCTAATGAAACATGCTTGGTATAATTGGTTTTTATTTTGAAGAAAGATAGTACTATGATGTTAGATGGTCTATCTAATGAAACATGCTTGGTATAATTGGTTTTTATTGCGACATAAGATACTACTATGATGTTAGATGGTCTATCTAATGAAACATGCTTGGTATAATTGGTTTTTATTTTGTAAAAAGATAGTACTATGATGTTAGATGGTCTATCTAGTGAAACATGCTTGGTATAATTGGTTTTTACTGCGACATAAAATAGTACTATGATGTTAGATGGTCTATCTAATGAAATATGCTTGGTATAATTGGTTTTTATTGTGTAGAAAGATAGTACTATGATGTTAGATGGTCTATCTTATGAAACATGCTTGGTATAATTGGTTTTTATTGTGTAGAAAGATAGTACTATGATGTTAGATGGTCTATCTAATCAAACATGCTTGGTATAATTTGTTTTTATTGTGTAGAAAGATAGTACTATGATGTTAGATGGTCTATCTTTTGAAACATGCTTGGTATAATTGGTTTTTATTGTGTAGAAAGATAGTACTATGATGTTAGATGGTCTATCTAATTAAACATGCTTTGTATTATTTGTTTTTATTGTGTAAAAAGATAGTACTATGATGTTAGATGGTCTATCTAATGAAACATACTTGGTATAATTGGTTTTTATTGTGTAGAAAGAAAAAAATATGATGTTAGATGGTCTATTTTTTCTAAAAATGCTTGGTATAATTGGTTTTTATTGTGTAGAAAGATAGTACTATGATGTTAGATGGTCTATTTAATGAAACATGCTTGGTTTAATTGGTTTTTATTGTGTAAAAAGATAGTACTATGATGTTAGATGGTCTATCTAATGAAACATGCTTGGTATAATTGGTTTTTATTGTGTAGAAAGATAGTACTATGATGTTAGATGGTCTATCTAATGAAACATGATTGGTATAATTGGTATTTATTGTGTAGAAAAATAGTACTATGATGTTAGATGGTCTCACTAATGAAACATGCTTGGTATAATTGGTTTTTATTGTGTAGAAAGATAGTAATATGATGTTAGATGGTCTATCTTTTGAAACATGCTTGGTATAATTGGTTTTTATTGTGTATAAAGATATTACTATGATGTTAGATGGTCTATCTAATGAAACATGCTTGGTATAGTTGGTTTTTATTGTGTAGAAAGATAGTACTATGATGTAAGATGGTCTATCTAATGAATCATGCTTGGTTTAGTTGGTTTTTATTGTGTAGAAAGATAGTACTATGATGTTAGATGGTCTATCTAATGGAACATGCTTGGTATAATTGGTTTTTAATGTGTAGAAAGATAGTACTATGATGTAAGATGGTCTATCTAATGAAACATGCTTGGTATAATTGGTTTTTATTGTGTAAAAAGATAGTACTATGATGTTAGATGGTCTATCTAATGAAACATGCTTGGTATAATTGGTTTTTGTTGTGTAGAAAGATAGTACTATGATGTTAGATGGCCTATCTAATGAAATATGCTTGGTATAATTGGTTTTTATTGTGTAGAAAGATAGTACTATGATGTTAGATGGTCTATCTAATGAAACATGCTTGGTATAATTTGTTTTTATTGTGTAGAAAGATAGTACTATGATGTTAGATGGTCTATCGTTTGAAACATAATTGGTATATTTGGTTTTTATTGTGTAGAAAGATAGTACTATGATGTTAGATGGTCTATGTAATTAAACATGCTTTGTATAATTTGTTTTTATTGTGTAAAGAGATAGTACTATGATGTTAGATGGTCTATCTAATGAAACATACTTGGTATAATTGGTTTTTATTGTGTAGAAAGAAAATACTATGATGTTAGATGGTTGTTTTTTTTTAAAAATGCTTGGTATAATTGGTTTTTATTGTGTAGAAAGATAGTACTATGATGTTAGATGGTCTATCTAATGAAACATGCTTGGTATAATTGGTTTTTATTGTGTAGAAAGATAGTTCTATGATCTTAGATGGTCTAACTATTGAAACATCCTTTGTATAATTGGTTTTTATTGTGTAGAAAGATAGTACTATGATGTTAGATGGTCTATCTAATGAAACTTGATTGGTATAATTGGTTTTTATTGTGTAGAAAGATAGTACTATGATGTTAGATGGTCTATCTAATGAAACATGCTTGGTATAATTGGTTTTTATTGTGTAGAAAGATAGTACTATGATGTTAGATGGTCTATCTTATGAAACATGCTTGGTATAATTGGTTTTTATTGTGTAGAAAGATAGTACTATGATGTTAGATGGTCTATCTAATGAAACATGCTTGGTATAATTGGTTTTTATTGTGTAGAAAGATAGTACTATGATGTTAGATGGTCTATCTAATGAAACATGCTTGGTATAATTGGTTTTTATTGTGTAGAAAGATAGTACTATGATGTTAGATGGTCTATCTAATGAAACATGCAGATAGTACTATGATGTTAGATGGTCTATCTAATGAAACATGCTTGGTATAATTGGTTTTTATTGTGTAGAAAGATAGTACTATGATGTTAGATGGTCTATCTAATGAAACATGATTTGTATAATTGGTATTTATTGTGTAGAAAGATAGTACTATGATGTTAGATGGTCTCACTAATGAAACATGCTTGGTATAATTGGTTTTTATTGTGTAGAAAGATAGTAATATGATGTTAGATGGTCTATCTTTTGAAACATGCTTGGTATAATTGGTTTTTATTGTGTATAAAGATATTACTATGATGTTAGATGGTCTATCTAATGAAACATGCTTGGTATAGTTGGTTTTTATTGTGTAGAAAGATAGTACTATGATGTAAGATGGTCTATCTAATGAAACATGCTTGGTTTAGTTGGTTTTTATTGTGTAGAAAGATAGTACTATGATGTTAGATGGTCTATCTAATGGAACATGCTTGGTATAAATGGTTTTTAATGTGTAGAAAGATAGTACTATGATGTAAGATGGTCTTTCTAATGAAACATGCTTTGTATAATTGGTTTTTATTGTGTAAAAAGATAGTACTATGATGTTAGATGGTCTATCTAATGAAACATGCTTGGTATAATTGGTTTTTATTGTGTAGAAAGATAGTACTATGATGTTAGATGGCCTATCTAATGAAATATGCTTGGTATAATTGGTTTTTATTGTGTAGAAAGATAGTACTATGATGTTAGATGGTCTATCTAATCAAACATGCTTGGTATAATTTGTTTTTATTGTGTCGAAAGATAGTACTATGATGTTAGATGGTCTATCTTTTGAAACATAATTGGTATAATTGGTTTTTATTGTGTAGAAAGATAGTACTATGATGTTAGATGGTCTATCTAATTAAACATGCTTTGTATAATTTGTTTTTATTGTGTAAAGAGATAGTACTATGATGTTAGATGGTCTATCTAATGAAACATACTTGGTATAATTGGTTTTTATTGTGTAGAAAGAAAATACTATGATGTTAGATGGTCTATTTTTTTAAAAATGCTTGGTATAATTGGTTTTTATTGTGTAGAAAGATAGTACTATGATCTTAGATGGTCTAACTATTGAAACATCCTTTGTATAATTGGTTTTTATTGTGTAGAAAGATAGTACTATGATGTTAGATGGTCTATCTAATGAAACATGCTTGGTATAATTGGTTTTTATGGTGTAGAAAGATAGTTCTATGATCTTAGATGGTCTAACTATTGAAACATCCTTTGTATAATTGGTTTTTATTGTGTAGAAAGATAGTACTATGATGTTAGATGGTCTATCTAATGAAACTTGATTGGTATAATTGGTTTTTATTGTGTAGAAAGATAGTACTATGATGTTAGATGGTCCATCTAATGAAACATGCTTGGTATAATTGGTTTTTATTGTGTAGAAAGATAGTACTATGATGTTAGATGGTCTATCTAATGAAACATGCTTGTTATAATTGGTTTTTATTGTGTAGAAAGATAGTACTATGATGTTAGATTGTCTATCTAATGAAACATGCTTGGTATAATTGGTTTTTATTGTGTAGAAAGATAGTACTATGATGTTAGATGGTCTATCTAATGAAACATGCTTGGTATAATTGGTTTTTATTGTGTAGAAAGATAGTACTATGATGTTAGATGGTCTATCTAATGAAACATGCAGATAGTACTATGATGTTAGATGGTCTATCTAATGAAACATGCTTGGTATAATTGGTTTTTATTGTGTAGAAAGATAGTACTATGATGTTAGATGGCCTATCTAATGAAACATGATTGGTATAATTGGTATTTATTGTGTAGAAAGATAGTACTATGATGTTAGATGGTCTCACTAATGAAACATGCTTGGTATAATTGGTTTTTATTGTGTAGAAAGATAGTAATATGATGTTAGATGGTCTATCTTTTGAAACATGCTTGGTATAATTGGTTTTTATTGTGTATAAAGATATTACTATGATGTTAGATGGTCTATCTAATGAAACATGCTTGGTATAGTTGGTTTTTATTGTGTAGAAAGATAGTACTATGATGTGAGATGGTCTATCTAATGAAACATGCTTGGTTTAGTTGGTTTTTATTGTGTAGAAAGATAGTACTATGATGTTAGATGGTCTATCTAATGGAACATGCTTGGTATAATTGGTTTTTAATTTGTAGAAAGATAGTACTATGATGTAAGATGGTCTTTCTAATGAAACATGCTTGGTATAATTGGTTTTTATTGTGTAAAAAGATAGTACTATGATGTTAGATGGTCTATCTAATGAAACATGCTTGGTATAATTGGTTTTTATTGTGTAGAAAGATAGTACTATGATGTTAGATGGCCTATCTAATGAAATATGCTTGGTATAATTGGTTTTTATTGTGTAGAAAGATAGTACTATGATGTTAGATGGTCTATCTAATGAAACATGCTTGGTATAATTGGTTTTTATTGTGTAGAAAGATAGTACTATGATGTTAGATGGCCTATCTAATGAAATATGCTTGGTATAATTGGTTTTTATTGTGTAGAAAGATAGTACTATGATGTTAGATGGTCTATCTAATCAAACATGCTTGGTATAATTTGTTTTTATTGTGTCGAAAGATAGTACTATGATGTTAGATGGTCTATCTTTTGAAACATAATTGGTATAATTGGTTTTTATTGTGTAGAAAGATAGTACTATGATGTTAGATGGTCTATCTAATTAAACATGCTTTGTATAATTTGTTTTTATTGTGTAAAGAGATAGTACTATGATGTTAGATGGTCTATCTAATGAAACATACTTGGTATAATTGGTTTTTATTGTGTAGAAAGAAAATACTATGATGTTAGATGGTCTATTTTTTTAAAAATGCTTGGTATAATTGGTTTTTATTGTGTAGAAAGATAGTACTATGATCTTAGATGGTCTAACTATTGAAACATCCTTTGTATAATTGGTTTTTATTGTGTAGAAAGATAGTACTATGATGTTAGATGGTCTATCTAATGAAACATGCTTGGTATAATTGGTTTTTATGGTGTAGAAAGATAGTTCTATGATCTTAGATGGTCTAACTATTGAAACATCCTTTGTATAATTGGTTTTTATTGTGTAGAAAGATAGTACTATGATGTTAGATGGTCTATCTAATGAAACTTGATTGGTATAATTGGTTTTTATTGTGTAGAAAGATAGTACTATGATGTTAGATGGTCCATCTAATGAAACATGCTTGGTATAATTGGTTTTTATTGTGTAGAAAGATAGTACTATGATGTTAGATGGTCTATCTAATGAAACATGCTTGGTATAATTGGTTTTTATTGTGTAGAAAGATAGTACTATGATGTTAGATTGTCTATCTAATGAAACATGCTTGGTATAATTGGTTTTTATTGTGTAGAAAGATAGTACTATGATGTTAGATGGTCTATCTAATGAAACATGCTTGGTATAATTGGTTTTTATTGTGTAGAAAGATAGTACTATGATGTTAGATGGTCTATCTAATGAAACATGCAGATAGTACTATGATGTTAGATGGTCTATCTAATGAAACATGCTTGGTATAATTGGTTTTTATTGTGTAGAAAGATAGTACTATGATGTTAGATGGCCTATCTAATGAAACATGATTGGTATAATTGGTATTTATTGTGTAGAAAGATAGTACTATGATGTTAGATGGTCTCACTAATGAAACATGCTTGGTATAATTGGTTTTTATTGTGTAGAAAGATAGTAATATGATGTTAGATGGTCTATCTTTTGAAACATGCTTGGTATAATTGGTTTTTATTGTGTATAAAGATATTACTATGATGTTAGATGGTCTATCTAATGAAACATGCTTGGTATAGTTGGTTTTTATTGTGTAGAAAGATAGTACTATGATGTGAGATGGTCTATCTAATGAAACATGCTTGGTTTAGTTGGTTTTTATTGTGTAGAAAGATAGTACTATGATGTTAGATGGTCTATCTAATGGAACATGCTTGGTATAATTGGTTTTTAATTTGTAGAAAGATAGTACTATGATGTAAGATGGTCTTTCTAATGAAACATGCTTGGTATAATTGGTTTTTATTGTGTAAAAAGATAGTACTATGATGTTAGATGGTCTATCTAATGAAACATGCTTGGTATAATTGGTTTTTATTGTGTAGAAAGATAGTACTATGATGTTAGATGGCCTATCTAATGAAATATGCTTGGTATAATTGGTTTTTATTGTGTAGAAAGATAGTACTATGATGTTAGATGGTCTATCTAATCAAACATGCTTGGTATAATTTGTTTTTATTGTGTAGAAAGATAGTACTATGATGTTAGATGGTCTATCTTTTGAAACATAATTGGTATAATTGGTTTTTATTGTGTAGAAAGATAGTACTATGATGTTAGATGGTCTATCTAATTAAACATGCTTTGTATAATTTGTTTTTATTGTGTAAAGAGATAGTACTATGATGTTAGATGGTCTATCTAATGAAACATACTTGGTATAATTGGTTTTTATTGTGTAGAAAGAAAATACTATGATGTTAGATGGTCTATTTTTTTAAAAATGCTTGGTATAATTGGTTTTTATTGTGTAGAAAGATAGTACTATGATGTTAGATGGTCTATCTAATGAAACATGCTTGGTATAATTGGTTTTTATTGTGTAGAAAGATAGTACTATGATGTTAGATTGTCTATCTAATGAAACATGCTGGGTATAATTGGTTTTTATTGTGTAGAAAGATAGTACTATGATGTTAGATGGTCTATCTAATGAAACATGCTTGGTATAATTGGTTTTTTATGCGTAGAAAGATAGTACGATGATGTTAGATGGTCTATCTAATGAAACATGCTTGGTATTATTTGTTTTTATTGCGTAGAAAGATAGTACTATGATGTTAGATGGTCTATCTAATGAAACATGCTTGGTATAATTGGTTTTTATTGTGTAGAAAGATAGTACTATGATGTTAGATGGTCTATCTAATGGAACATGCTTGGTATAATTGGTTTTTAATGTGTAGAAAGATAGTACTATGATGTAAGATGGTCTATCTAATGAAACATGCTTGGTATAATTGGTTTTTGATTGTGTAGAAAGATAGTACTATGATGTTAGAGGGTCTATATAATGAAAGATGCTTGGTATAATTGGTTTTTATTGTGTAGAAAGATAGTACTATGATGTTAGATGGTCTATCTAATGAAACATGCTTGGTATAATTGGTTTTTATTGCGTAGAAAGATAGTACTATGATGTTAGATGGTCTATCTAATGAAACATGCTTGGTATAATTGGTTTTTATTGCGAAGAAAGATAGTACTATGATGTTAGATGGTCTATCTAATGAAACATGCTTGGTTTAGTTGGTTTTTATTGTGTAGAAAGATAGTACTATGATGTTAGATGGTCTATCTTTTGAAACATGCTTGGTATAATTGGTTTTTATTGCGTAGAAAGATAGAACTATGATGTTAGATGGTCTATCTAATGAAACATGATTGGTATAATTGGTTTTTATTGTGTAGAAAGATAGTACTATGATGTTAGATGGTCTATCTAATGAAACATGCTTGGTTTAGTTGGTTTTTATTGTGTAGAAAGATAGTACTATGATGTTAAATGGTCTATCTTTTGAAACATGCTTGGTATAATTGGTTTTTATTGCGTAGAAAGATAGAACTATGATGTTAGATGGTCTATCTAATGAAACATGCTTGGTATAATTGGTTTTTATTGTGTAGAAAGATAGTACTATGATGGTTGATGGTCTATCTGATGAAACATGCTTGGTATAATTGTTTTTTATTGTGTAGAAAGATAGTACTATGATGTTAGATGGTGTATCTAATGAAACATGCTTGGTATAATTGGTTTTTAGTGTGTAGAAAGATAGTACTATGATGTTGGATGGTCTATCTAATGAAACATGCTTGGTATAATTGGTTTTTATTGTGTAGAAAGATAGTACTATGATGTTAGATGGTCTATCTTTTGAAACATGCTTGGTATTATTGGTTTTTATTGTGTAGAAAGATAGTACTATGATGTTAGATGGTCTATTTAATGAAACATGCTTTGTATAATTGGTTTTTATTGTGTAGAAAGATAGTACTATGATATTAGATGGTCTATCTAATGAAACATGCTTGGTATAATTGGTTTTTATTGTGTAGAAAGATAGTACTATGATGTTAGATGGTCTATCTAATGAAACATGCTTGGTTTAGTTGGTTTTTATTGTGTAGAAAAATAGTAATATGTTGTTAGATGGTCTATCTTTTGAAACATGCTTGGTATAATTGGTTTTTATTGCGTAGAAAGATAGAACTATGATGTTAGATGGTCTATCTAATGAAACATGCTTGGTATAATTGGTTTTTATTGTGTAGAAAGATAGTACTATGATGTTAGATGGTCTATCTAATGAAACATGCTTGGTATAATTGGTTTTTATTGTGTAGAAAGATAGTACTATGATGTTAGATGGTCTAACTAATGGAACATGCTTGGTATAATTGGTTTTTAATGTGTAGAAAGATAGTACTATGATGTAAGATGGTCTATCTAATGAAACATGCTTGGTATAATTGGTTTTTATTGTGTAGAAAGATAGTACTATGATGTTAGAGGGTCTATATAATGAAACATGCTTGGTATAATTGGTTTTTATTGTGTAGAAAGATAGTACTATGATGTTAGATGGTCTATCTAATGAAACATGCTTGGTATAATTTGTTTTTATTGCGTAGAAAGATAGTACTATGATGTTAGATGGTCTATCTAATGAAACATGCTTGGTATAATTGGTTTTTATTGCGAAGAAAGATAGTACTATGATGTTAGATGGTCTATCTAATGAAACATGCTTGGTTTAGTTGGTTTTTATTGTGTAGAAAGATAGTAATATGATGTTAGATGGTCTATCTTTTGAAACATGCTTGGTATAATTGGTTTTTATTGTGTATAAAGATATTACTATGATGTTAGATGGTCTATCTAATGAAACATGCTTGGTATAGTTGGTTTCTATTGTGTAGAAAGATAGTACTATGATGTAAGATGGTCTATCTAATGAAACATGCTTGGTTTAGTTGGTTTTTATTGTGTAGAAAGATAGTACTATGATGTTAGATGGTCTATCTAATGGAACATGCTTGGTATAAATGGTTTTTAATGTGTAGAAAGATAGTACTATGATGTAAGATGGTCTTTCTAATGAAACATGCTTGGTATAATTGGTTTTTATTGTGTAAAAAGATAGTACTATGATGTTAGATGGTCTATCTAATGAAACATGCTTGGTATAATTGGTTTTTATTGTGTAGAAAGATAGTACTATGATGTTAGATGGCCTATCTAATGAAATATGCTTGGTATAATTGGTTTTTATTGTGTAGAAAGATAGTACTATGATGTTAGATGGTCTATCTAATCAAACATGCTTGGTATAATTTGTTTTTATTGTGTAGAAAGATAGTACTATGATGTTAGATGGTCTATCTTTTGAAACATAATTGGTATAATTGGTTTTTATTGTGTAGAAAGATAGTACTATGATGTTAGATGGTCTATCTAATTAAACATGCTTTGTATAATTTGTTTTTATTGTGTAAAGAGATAGTACTATGATGTTAGATGGTCTATCTAATGAAACATACTTGGTATAATTGGTTTTTATTGTGTAGAAAGAAAATACTATGATGTTAGATGGTCTATTTTTTTAAAAATGCTTGGTATAATTGGTTTTTATTGTGTAGAAAGATAGTACTATGATCTTAGATGGTCTAACTATTGAAACATCCTTTGTATAATTGGTTTTTATTGTGTAGAAAGATAGTACTATGATGTTAGATGGTCTATCTAATGAAACATGCTTGGTATAATTGGTTTTTATGGTGTAGAAAGATAGTTCTATGATCTTAGATGGTCTAACTATTGAAACATCCTTTGTATAATTGGTTTTTATTGTGTAGAAAGATAGTACTATGATGTTAGATGGTCTATCTAATGAAACTTGATTGGTATAATTGGTTTTTATTGTGTAGAAAGATAGTACTATGATGTTAGATGGTCCATCTAATGAAACATGCTTGGTATAATTGGTTTTTATTGTGTAGAAAGATAGTACTATGATGTTAGATGGTCTATCTAATGAAACATGCTTGGTATAATTGGTTTTTATTGTGTAGAAAGATAGTACTATGATGTTAGATTGTCTATCTAATGAAACATGCTTGGTATAATTGGTTTTTATTGTGTAGAAAGATAGTACTATGATGTTAGACGGTCTATCTAATGAAACATGCTTGGTATAATTGGTTTTTATTGTGTAGAAAGATAGTACTATGATGTTAGATGGTCTATCTAATGAAACATGCAGATAGTACTATGATGTTAGATGGTCTATCTAATGAAACATGCTTGGTATAATTGGTTTTTATTGTGTAGAAAGATAGTACTATGATGTTAGATGGTCTATCTAATGAAACATGATTGGTATAATTGGTATTTATTGTGTAGAAAGATAGTACTATGATGTTAGATGGTCTCACTAATGAAACATGCTTGGTATAATTGGTTTTTATTGTGTAGAAAGATAGTAATATGATGTTAGATGGTCTATCTTTTGAAACATGCTTGGTATAATTGGTTTTTATTGTGTATAAAGATATTACTATGATGTTAGATGGTCTATCTAATGAAACATGCTTGGTATAGTTGGTTTTTATTGTGTAGAAAGATAATACTATGATGTGAGATGGTCTATCTAATGAAACATGCTTTGTTAAGTTGGTTTTTATTGTGTAGAAAGATAGTACTATGATGTTAGATGGTCTATCTAATGGAACATGCTTGGTATAATTGGTTTTTAATTTGTAGAAAGATAGTACTATGATGTAAGATGGTCTTTCTAATGAAACATGCTTGGTATAATTGGTTTTTATTGTGTAAAAAGATAGTACTATGATGTTAGATGGTCTATCTAATGAAACATGCTTGGTATAATTGGTTTTTATTGTGTAGAAAGATAGTACTATGATGTTAGATGGCCTATCTAATGAAATATGCTTGGTATAATTGGTTTTTATTGTGTAGAAAGATAGTACTATGATGTTAGATGGTCTATCTAATCAAACATGCTTGGTATAATTTGTTTTTATTGTGTAGAAAGATAGTACTATGATGTTAGATGGTCTATCTTTTGAAACATAATTGGTATAATTGGTTTTTATTGTGTAGAAAGATAGTACTATGATGTTAGATGGTCTATCTAATTAAACATGCTTTGTATAATTTGTTTTTATTGTGTAAAGAGATAGTACTATGATGTTAGATGGTCTATCTAATGAAACATACTTGGTATAATTGGTTTTTATTGTGGAGAAAGAAAATACTATGATGTTAGATGGTCTATTTTTTTAAAAATGCTTGGTATAATTGGTTTTTATTGTGTAGAAAGATAGTACTATGATGTTAGATGGTCTATCTAATGAAACATGCTTGGTATAATTGGTTTTTATTGTGTAGAAAGATAGTACTATGATGTTAGATGGTCTATCTAATGAAACATGCTTGGTATAATTGGTTTTTTATGCGTAGAAAGATAGTACGATGATGTTAGATGGTCTATCTAATGAAACATGCTTGGTATTATTTGTTTTTATTGCGTAGAAAGA
Organism: Mytilus galloprovincialis; assembly: GCF_965363235.1. Classification (NCBI taxonomy): domain Eukaryota; kingdom Metazoa; phylum Mollusca; class Bivalvia; order Mytilida; family Mytilidae; genus Mytilus; species Mytilus galloprovincialis. The sequence goes on along the minus strand of NC_134851.1, from coordinate 29,327,909 downwards.
TAGTACTATGATGTTAGATGGTCTATCTAATGAAACATGCTTGGTATAATTGGTTTTTATTGTGTAGAAAGATAGTACTATGATGTTAGATGGTCTATCTAATGGAACATGCTTGGTATAATTGGTTTTTAATGTGTAGAAAGATAGTACTATGATGTAAGATGGTCTATCTAATGAAACATGCTTGGTATAATTGGTTTTTGATTGTGTAGAAAGATAGTACTATGATGTTAGAGGGTCTATATAATGAAAGATGCTTGGTATAATTGGTTTTTATTGTGTAGAAAGATAGTACTATGATGTTAGATGGTCTATCTAATGAAACATGCTTGGTATAATTGGTTTTTATTGCGTAGAAAGATAGTACTATGATGTTCGATGGTCTATCTAATGAAACATGCTTGGTATAATTGGTTTTTATTGCGAAGAAAGATAGTACTATGATGTTAGATGGTCTATCTAATGAAACATGCTTGGTTTAGTTGGTTTTTATTGTGTAGAAAGATAGTACTATGATGTTAGATGGTCTATCTTTTGAAACATGCTTGGTATAATTGGTTTTTATTGCGTAGAAAGATAGAACTATGATGTTAGATGGTCTATCTAATGAAACATGATTGGTATAATTGGTTTTTATTGTGTAGAAAGATAGTACTATGATGTTAGATGGTCTATCTAATGAAACATGCTTGGTTTAGGTGGTTTTTATTGTGTAGAAAGATAGTACTATGATGTTAAATGGTCTATCTTTTGAAACATGCTTGGTATAATTGCTTTTTATTGCGTAGAAAGATAGAACTATGATGTTAGATGGTCTATCTAATGAAACATGCTTGGTATAATTGGTTTTTATTGTGTAGAAAGATAGTACTATGATGGTTGATGGTCTATCTGATGAAACATGCTTGGTATAATTGTTTTTTATTGTGTAGAAAGATAGTACTATGATGTTAGATGGTGTATCTAATGAAACATGCTTGGTATAATTGGTTTTTAGTGTGTAGAAAGATAGTACTATGATGTTGGATGGTCTATTTAATGAAACATGCTTTGTATAATTGGTTTTTATTGTGTAGAAAGATAGTACTATGATATTAGATGGTCTATCTAATGAAACATGCTTGGTATAATTGGTTTTTATTGTGTAGAAAGATAGTACTATGATGTTAGATGGTCTATCTAATGAAACATGCTTGGTTTAGTTGGTTTTTATTGTGTAGAAAAATAGTAATATGTTGTTAGATGGTCTATCTTTTGAAACATGCTTGGTATAATTGGTTTTTATTGCGTAGAAAGATAGAACTATGATGTTAGATGGTCTATCTAATGAAACATGCTTGGTATAATTGGTTTTTATTGTGTAGAAAGATAGTACTATGATGTTAGATGGTCTATCTAATCAAACATGCTTGGTATAATTGGTTTTTATTGTGTAGAAAGATAGTACTATGATGTTAGATGGTCTAACTAATGGAACATGCTTGGTATAATTGGTTTGTAATGTGTAGAAAGATAGTACTATGATGTAAGATGGTCTATCTAATGAAACATGCTTGGTATAATTGGTTTTTATTGTGTAGAAAGATAGTACTATGATGTTAGAGGGTCTATATAATGAAACATGCTTGGTATAATTGGTTTTTATTGTGTAGAAAGATAGTACTATGATGTTAGATGGTCTATCTAATGAAACATGCTTGGTATAATTTGTTTTTATTGCGTAGAAAGATAGTACTATGATGTTAGATGGTCTATCTAATGAAACATGCTTGGTATAATTGGTTTTTATTGCGAAGAAAGATAGTACTATGATGTTAGATGGTCTATCTAATGAAATATGCTTGGTTTAGTTGGTTTTTATTGTGTAGAAAGATAGTACTATGATGTTAGATGGTCTATCTTTTGAAACATGCTTGGTATAATTGGTTTTTATTGCGTAGAAAGATAGAACTATGATGTTAGATGGTCTAACTAATGAAACATGCTTGGTATAATTGGTTTTTATTGTGTAGAAAGATAGTACTATGATGTTAGATGGTCTATCTAATGAAACATGATTGGTATAATTGGTTTTTATTGTGTAGAAAGATAGTACTATGATGTTAGATGGTCTATCTAATGAAACATGCTTGGTTTAGTTGGTTTTTATTGTGTAGAAAGATAGTACTATGATGTTAGATGGTTTATCTTTTGAAACATGCTTGGTATAATTGGTTTTTATTGCGTAGAAAGATAGAACTATGATGTTAGATGGTCTATCTAATGAAACATGCTTGGTATAATTGGTTTTTATTGCGAAGAAAGATAGTACTATGATGTTAGATGGTCTATCTAATGAAACATGCTTGGTTTAGTTGGTTTTTATTGTGTAGAAAGATAGTACTATGATGTTAGATGGTCTATCTTTTGAAACATGCTTGGTATAATTGGTTTTTATTGCGTAGAAAGATAGAACTATGATGTTAGATGGTCTAACTAATGAAACATGCTTGGTATAATTGGTTTTTATTGTGTAGAAAGATAGTACTATGATGTTAGATGGTCTATCTAATGAAACATGATTGGTATAATTGGTTTTTATTGTGTAGAAAGATAGTACTATGATGTTAGATGGTCTATCTAATGAAACATGCTTGGTTTAGTTGGTTTTTATTGTGTAGAAAGATAGTACTATGATGTTAGATGGTCTATCTTTTGAAACATGCTTGGTATAATTGGTTTTTATTGCGTAGAAAGATAGAACTATGATGTTAGATGGTCTATCTAATGAAACATGCTTGGTATAATTGGTTTTTGTTGTGTAGAAAGATAGTACTATGATGGTTGATGGTCTATCTAATGAAACATGCTTGGTATAATTGGTTTTTATTGTGTAGAAAGATAGTGCTATGATGTTAGATGGTGTATCTAATGAAACATGCTTGGTATAATTGATTTTTATTGTGTAGAAAGATAGTACTATGATGTTAGATGGTCTATCTAATGAAACATGCTTGGTATAATTGGTTTTTATTGTGTAGAAAGATAGTACTATGATGTTAGATGGTTTATCTTTTGAAACATGCTTGGTATTATTGGTTTTTATTGTGTAGAAAGATAGTACTATGATGTTAGATGGTCTATTTAATGAAACATGCTTGGTTTAGTTGGGTTTTATTGTGTAGAAAGATAGTACTATGATGTTAGATGGTCTATCTAATAAAACATGCTTGGTATAATTGGTTTTTATTGTGTAGAAAGATAGTACTATGATGTTAAATGGTCTATCAAATGAAACATGCTTGGTTTAGTTGGTTTTTATTGTGTAGAAAAATAGTAATATGTTGTTAGATGGTCTATCTTTTGAAACATGCTTGGTATAATTGGTTTTTATTGTGTAGACAGATAGTACTATGATGTTAGATGGTCTATCCAATGAAACATGCTTGGTATAATTGGTTTTTATTGCGTAGAAAGATAGTACTATGATGTTAGATGGTGTATCTAATGAAACATGCTTGGTATAATTGGTTTTTATATTGTAGAAAGATAGTACTATGATGTTAGATGGTCTATCTTTTGAAACATGCTTGGTATAATTGGTTTTTATTGTGTAGAAAGATAGTACTATGATGTTAGATGGTCTATCTAATGAACCATGCTTGGTATAATTGGTTTTTATTGTGTAGAAAGATAGTACTTTGATGTTAGATGGTCTATCTAATGAAACATGGTTGGTTTAGTTGGTTTTTATTGTGTAGAAAGATAGTAATATGTTGTTAGATGGTCTATCTTTTGAAACATGCTTGGTATAATTGGTTTTTATTCTGTAGAAAGATAGTACTATGATGTTAGATGGTCTATCCAATGATACATGCTTGGTATAATTGGTTTTTATTGTGTAGAAAGATAGTACTATGATGTTAGATGGTCTATCTAATGAAACATGCTTGGTATAATTGGTTTTTATTGTGTAGAAAGATAGTACTATGATGTTAGATGGTGTATCTAATGAAACATGCTTGGTATAATTGGTTTTTATAGTGTAGAAAGATAGTACTATGATGTTAGATGGTCTATCTAATGAAACATGCTTGGTATAATTGGTTTTTATTCTGTCGAAAGATAGTACTATGATATTAGATGGTCTATCTAATGAAACATGCTTGGTATAATTGGTTTTTATTGTGTAGAAAGATAGTACTATGATGTTAGATGGTGTATCTAATGAAACATGCTTTGTATAATAGGTTTTTATTGTGTAGAAAGATAGTACTATGATGTTAGATGGTGTATCCAATGAAACATGCTTGGTATAATTGGTTTTTATTGTGTAGTAAGATAGTACTATGATGTTAGATGGTCTATCTAATGAAACATGCTTGGTATAATTGGTTTTTATTGCGACGTAAGATAGTACTATGATGTTAGATTGTCTATCTATTGAAACATGCTTGGTATAATTGGTTTTTATTGTGTAGAAAGATAGTACTATGATGTTAGATGGTCTATCTAATGAATCATGCTTGGTATAATTGGTTTTTATTGTGTAGAAAGATAGTTCTATGATGTTAGATGGTCTATCTAATGAAACATGCTTGGTATAATTGGTTTTTATTTCGACATAAGATAGTACTAGGACGTTAGATGATCTTTCTAATGAAACATGCTTGGTATAATTGGTTTTAATTTTGTAGAAAGATAGTACTATAATGTTAGATGGTCTATCTAATGAAACATGCTTGGTATAATTGTTTTTATTGTGTAGAAAGATAGTACTATGATGTTAGATGGTCTATCTGATGAAACAAGCTGGGTATAATTGGTTTTTATTGTGTAGAAAGATAGTACTATGATGTTAGATGGTCTATCTAATGAAACATGCTAGGGAATAATTGGTTTTTATTGTGTAGAAAGATAATATTATGATGTTAGATGGTCTATCTAATGAAACATGCTTTGTAAAATTGGTTTTTATTGCGACATAAGATAATACTATGATGTAAGATGGTCTATCTAATGAAACATGCTTGGTATAATTGGTTTTTATTGTGTAGAAAGATAGTACTATGATGTTAGATGGTATATCTAATGAAACATGCTTGGTATAATTGGTTTTTATTGTGTAGAAAGATAGTACTATGATGTTAGATGGTCTATCTAATAAAACATGCTTGGTATAATTGGTTTTTATTGTGTAGAAAGATAGTACTATGATGTTAGATGGTCTATCTAATCAAACATGCTTGGTATAATTTGTTTTTATTGTGTAGAAAGATAGTACTATGATGTTAGATGGTCTATCTTTTGAAACATAATTGGTATAATTGGTTTTTATTGTGTAGAAAGATAGTACTATGATGTTAGATGGTCTATCTAATTAAACATGCTTTGTATAATTTGTTTTTATTGTGTAAAGAGATAGTACTATGATGTTAGATGGTCTATCTAATGAAACATACTTGGTATAATTGGTTTTTATTGTGTAGAAAGAAAATACTATGATGTTAGATGGTCTATTTTTTTAAAAATGCTTGGTATAATTGGTTTTTATTGTGTAGAAAGATAGTACTATGATGTTAGATGGTCTATCTAATGAAACATGCTTGGTATAATTGGTTTTTATTGTGTAGAAAGATAGTACTATGATGTTAGATGGTTTATCTTTTGAAACATGCTTGGTATTATTGGTTTTTATTGTGTAGAAAGATAGTACTATGATGTTAGATGGTCTATTTAATGAAACATGCTTGGTTTAGTTGGGTTTTATTGTGTAGAAAGATAGTACTATGATGTTAGATGGTCTATCTAATAAAACATGCTTGGTATAATTGGTTTTTATTGTGTAGAAAGATAGTACTATGATGTTAAATGGTCTATCAAATGAAACATGCTTGGTTTAGTTGGTTTTTATTGTGTAGAAAAATAGTAATATGTTGTTAGATGGTCTATCTTTTGAAACATGCTTGGTATAATTGGTTTTTATTGTGTAGACAGATAGTACTATGATGTTAGATGGTCTATCCAATGAAACATGCTTGGTATAATTGGTTTTTATTGCGTAGAAAGATAGTACTATGATGTTAGATGGTGTATCTAATGAAACATGCTTGGTATAATTGGTTTTTATATTGTAGAAAGATAGTACTATGATGTTAGATGGTCTATCTTTTGAAACATGCTTGGTATAATTGGTTTTTATTGTGTAGAAAGATAGTACTATGATGTTAGATGGTCTATCTAATGAACCATGCTTGGTATAATTGGTTTTTATTGTGTAGAAAGATAGTACTTTGATGTTAGATGGTCTATCTAATGAAACATGGTTGGTTTAGTTGGTTTTTATTGTGTAGAAAGATAGTAATATGTTGTTAGATGGTCTATCTTTTGAAACATGCTTGGTATAATTGGTTTTTATTCTGTAGAAAGATAGTACTATGATGTTAGATGGTCTATCCAATGATACATGCTTGGTATAATTGGTTTTTATTGTGTAGAAAGATAGTACTATGATGTTAGATGGTCTATCTAATGAAACATGCTTGGTATAATTGGTTTTTATTGTGTAGAAAGATAGTACTATGATGTTAGATGGTGTATCTAATGAAACATGCTTGGTATAATTGGTTTTTATAGTGTAGAAAGATAGTACTATGATGTTAGATGGTCTATCTAATGAAACATGCTTGGTATAATTGGTTTTTATTCTGTCGAAAGATAGTACTATGATATTAGATGGTCTATCTAATGAAACATGCTTGGTATAATTGGTTTTTATTGTGTAGAAAGATAGTACTATGATGTTAGATGGTGTATCTAATGAAACATGCTTTGTATAATAGGTTTTTATTGTGTAGAAAGATAGTACTATGATGTTAGATGGTGTATCCAATGAAACATGCTTGGTATAATTGGTTTTTATTGTGTAGTAAGATAGTACTATGATGTTAGATGGTCTATCTAATGAAACATGCTTGGTATAATTGGTTTTTATTGCGACGTAAGATAGTACTATGATGTTAGATTGTCTATCTATTGAAACATGCTTGGTATAATTGGTTTTTATTGTGTAGAAAGATAGTACTATGATGTTAGATGGTCTATCTAATGAATCATGCTTGGTATAATTGGTTTTTATTGTGTAGAAAGATAGTTCTATGATGTTAGATGGTCTATCTAATGAAACATGCTTGGTATAATTGGTTTTTATTTCGACATAAGATAGTACTAGGACGTTAGATGATCTTTCTAATGAAACATGCTTGGTATAATTGGTTTTAATTTTGTAGAAAGATAGTACTATAATGTTAGATGGTCTATCTAATGAAACATGCTTGGTATAATTGTTTTTATTGTGTAGAAAGATAGTACTATGATGTTAGATGGTCTATCTGATGAAACAAGCTGGGTATAATTGGTTTTTATTGTGTAGAAAGATAGTACTATGATGTTAGATGGTCTATCTAATGAAACATGCTAGGGAATAATTGGTTTTTATTGTGTAGAAAGATAATATTATGATGTTAGATGGTCTATCTAATGAAACATGCTTTGTAAAATTGGTTTTTATTGCGACATAAGATAATACTATGATGTAAGATGGTCTATCTAATGAAACATGCTTGGTATAATTGGTTTTTATTGTGTAGAAAGATAGTACTATGATGTTAGATGGTATATCTAATGAAACATGCTTGGTATAATTGGTTTTTATTGTGTAGAAAGATAGTACTATGATGTTAGATGGTCTATCTAATAAAACATGCTTGGTATAATTGGTTTTTATTGTGTAGAAAGATAGTACTATGATGTTAGATGGTCTATCTAATCAAACATGCTTGGTATAATTTGTTTTTATTGTGTAGAAAGATAGTACTATGATGTTAGATGGTCTATCTTTTGAAACATAATTGGTATAATTGGTTTTTATTGTGTAGAAAGATAGTACTATGATGTTAGATGGTCTATCTAATTAAACATGCTTTGTATAATTTGTTTTTATTGTGTAAAGAGATAGTACTATGATGTTAGATGGTCTATCTAATGAAACATACTTGGTATAATTGGTTTTTATTGTGTAGAAAGAAAATACTATGATGTTAGATGGTCTATTTTTTTAAAAATGCTTGGTATAATTGGTTTTTATTGTGTAGAAAGATAGTACTATGATGTTAGATGGTCTATCTAATGAAACATGCTTGGTATAATTGGTTTTTATTGTGTAGAAAGATAGTACTATGATGTTAGATGGTCTATCTTTTGAAAGATGCTTGGTATAATTATTTTTTAATGTGTAGAAAGATAGTACTATGATGTTAGATGGTCTATCTTTTTAAACATGCTTGGTATTATTGGTTTTTATTGTGTAGAAAGATAGTACTATGATATTGGATGGTCTATCTAATGAAACATGCTTGGTATAATTGGTTTTTATTGTGTAGAAAGATAGTACTATGATGTTAGATGGTCTATCTAATGAAACATGCTTGGTTTAGTTGGTTTTTATTGTGTAGAAAAATAGTAATATGTTGTTAGATGGTCTATCTTTTGAAACATGCTTGGTATAATTGGTTTTTATTGTGTAGAAAGATAGTACTATTATGTTAGATGGTCTATCCAATGAAACATGCTTGGTATATTAATTGGTTTTTATTGCGTAGAAAAATAGTACTATGATGTTAGATGGTGTATATAATGAAACATGCTTGGTATAATTTGTTTTTATTGTGTAGAAAGATAGTACTATGATGTTAGATGGTCTATCTAATGAAACATGCTTGGTTTAGTTGGTTTTTATTGTGTAGAAAGATAGTAATATGTTGTTAGATGGTCTATCTTTTGAAACATGCTTGGTATAATTGGTTTTTATTCTGTAGAAAGATAGTACTATGATGTTAGATGGTCTATCTTATGAAACATGCTTGGTATAATTGTTTTTTGTTGTGTAGAAAGATAGTACTATGATGTTAGATGGTGTATCCAATGAAACATGCTTGGTATAATTGGTTTTTATTGTGTAGTAAGATAGTACTATGATGTTAGATGGTCTATCTAATGAAACATGCTTGGTATAATTGGTTTTTATTGCGACGTAAGATAGTACTATGATGTTAGATTGTCTATCTATTGAAACATGCTTGGTATAATTGGTTTTTATTGTGTAGAAAGATAGTACTATGATGTAAGATGGTCTATCTAATGAAACATGCTTGGTATAATTGGTTTTTATTGTGTAGAAAGATAGTTCTATGATGTTAGATGGTCTATCTAATGAAACATGCTTGGTATAATTGGTTTTTATTTCGACATAAGATAGTACTAGGACGTTAGATGATCTTTCTAATGAAACATGCTTGGTATAATTGGTTTTAATTGTGTAGAAAGATAGTACTATAATGTTAGATGGTCTATCTAATGAAACATGCTTGGCATAATTGGTTTTTATTGTGTAGAAAGATAGTACTATGATGTTAGATGGTCTATCTGATGAAACATGCTGGGTATAATTGGTTTTTATTGTGTAGAAAGATAGTACTATGATGTTAGATGGTCTATCTAATGAAACATGCTAGGGAATAATTGGTTTTTATTGTGTAGAAAGATAATATTATTATGTTAGATGGTCTATCTAATGAAACATGCTTTGTAAAATTGGTTTTTATTGCGACATAAGATAATACTATGATGTAAGATGGTCTATCTAATGAAACATGCTTGGTATAATTGGTTTTTATTGTGTAGAAAGATAGTACTATGATGTTAGATGGTATATATAATGAAACATGCTTGGTATAATTGGTTTTTATTGTGTAGAAAGATAGTACTATGATGTTAGATGGTCTATCTAATAAAACATGTTTGGTATAATTGGTTTTTATTGTGTAGAAAGATAGTACTATGATGTTAGATGGTCTATCTAATGAAACATGCTTGGTATAATTGGTTTTTATTGTGTAGAAAGATAGTACTATGATGTTAGATGGTCTATCTTTTGAAACATGCTTGGTATAATTGGTTTTTATTGTGTAGAAAGATAGTACTATGATGTTAGATGGTCTATCTTTTGAAACATGCTTGGTATTATTGGTTTTTATTGTGTAGAAAGATAGTACTATGATATTGGATGGTCTATCTAATGAAACATGCTTGGTATAATTGGTTTTTATTGTGTAGAAAGATAGTACTATGACGTTAGATGGTCTATCTAATGAAACATGCTTGGTTTAGTTGGTTTTTATTCTGTAGAAAAATAGTAATATGTTGTTAGATGGTCTATCTTTTGAAACATGCTTGGTATAATTGGTTTTTATTGTGTAGAAAGATAGTACTATTATGTTAGAAGGTCTATCCAATGAAACATGCTTGGTATATTAATTGGTTTTTATTGCGTAGAAAGATAGTACTATGATGTTAGATGGTGTATCTAATGAAACATGCTTGGTATAATTGGTTTTTATTGTGTAGAAAGATAGTACTATGATGTTAGATGGTCTATCTAATGAAACATGCTTGGTTTAGTTGGTTTTTATTGTGTAGAAAGATAGTAATATGTTGTTAGATGGTCTATCTTTTGCAACATGCTTGGTATAATTGGTTTTTATTCTGTAGAAAGATAGTACTATGATGTTAGATGGTCTATCTTATGAAACATGCTTGGTATAATTGGTTTTTATTGCGTAGAAAGATAGTACTATGATGTTAGATGGTGTATCTAATGAAACATGCTTGGTATAATTGGTTTTTATTGTGTAGAAAGATAGTACTATGATGTTAGATGGTGTATCTAATGAAACATGCTTGGTATAATTGGTTTTTATTGTGTAGAAAGATAAAACTATGATGTTAGATGGTCTATCTTTTGAAACATGCTTGGTATAATTGGTTTTTATTGTGTAGAAAGATAGTACTATGATGTTAGATGGTCTATCTAATGAAACATGCTTGGTATAATTGGTTTTTATTCTGTCGAAAGATAGTACTATGATGTTAGATGGTCTATCTAATGAAACATGCTTGGTATTATTGGTTTTTATTGTGTAGAAAGATAGTACTATGATGTTAGATGGTGTATCTAATGAAACATGCTTGGTATAATTGGTTTTTATTGTGTAGAAAGATAGTACTAAGATGTTAGAAGGTGTATCCAATGAAACATGCTTGATATAATTGGTTTTTATTGTGTAGTAAGATAGTACTATGATGTTAGATGGTGTATCTAATGAAACATGCTTGGTATAATTGGTTTTTATTGCGACGTAAGATAGTACTATGATGTTAGATTGTCTATCTAATGGAACATGCTTGGTATAATTGGTTTTTATTGTGTAGAAAGATAGTACTATGATGTTAGATGGTCTATCTAATGAAACATGCTTGGTATAATTGGTTTTTATTGTGTAGAAAGATAGTTCTATGATGTTAGATGGTCTATCTAATGAAACATGCTTGGTATAATTGGTTTTTATTGTGTAGAAAGATAGTACTATGATGTTAGATGGTGTATCTAATAAAACATGATTGGTATAATTGGTTTTTATTGTGTAGAGAGATAGTACTATGATGTTAGATGGTCTATCTTTTGACACATGCTTGGTATTATTGGTTTTTATTGTGTAGAAAGATAGTACTATGATGTTAGATGGTCTATCTAATGAAACATGCTTGGTATAATTGGTTTTTATTGTGTAGAAAGATAGTACTATGATGTTAGATGGTCTATCTAATGAAACATGCTTGGTTTAGTTGGTTTTTATTGTGTAGAAAAATAGTAATATGTTGTTAGATGGTCTATCTTTTGAAACATGTATGGTATAATTGGTTTTTATTGTGTATAAAGATATTACTATGATGTTAGATGGTCTATCTAATGAAACATGCTTGGTATAATTGGTTTTTATTGCGACGTAAGATAGTACTATGATGTTAGATGGTCTATCTTTTGAAACATGCTTGGTATAATTGGTTTTTATTGTGTAGAAAGATAGTACTATGATGTTAGATGGTCTATCTTTTGAAACATGCTTGGTATTATTGGTTTTTATTGTGTAGAAAGATAGTACTATGATATTGGATGGTCTATCTAATGAAACATGCTTGGTATAATTGGTTTTTATTGTGTAGAAAGATAGTACTATGACGTTAGATGGTCTATCTAATGAAACATGCTTGGTTTAGTTGGTTTTTATTGTGTAGAAAAATAGTAATATGTTGTTAGATGGTCTATCTTTTGAAACATGCTTGGTATAATTGGTTTTTATTGTGTAGAAAGATAGTACTATTATGTTAGATGGTCTATCCAATGAAACATGCTTAGTATATTAATTGGTTTTTATTGCGTAGAAAGATAGTACTATGATGTTGGATGGTGTATCTAATGAAACATGCTTGGTATAATTGGTTTTTATTGTGTAGAAAGATAGTACTATGATGTTAGATGGTCTATCTAATGAAACATGCTTGGTTTAGTTGGTTTTTATTGTGTAGAAAGATAGTAATATGTTGTTAGATGGTCTATCTTTTGAAACATGCTTGATATAATTGGTTTTTATTCTGTAGAAAGATAGTACTATGATGTTAGATGGTCTATCTTATGAAACATGCTTGGTATAATTGGTTTTTATTGCGTAGAAAGATAGTACTATGATGTTAGATGGTGTATCTAATGAAACATGCTTGGTATAATTGGTTTTTATTGTGTAGAAAGATAGTACTATGATGTTAGATGGTGTATCTAATGAAACATGCTTAGTATAATTGGTTTTTATTGTGTAGAAAGATAGTACTATGATGTTAGATGGTCTATCTTTTGAAACATGCTTGGTATAATTGGTTTTTATTGTGTAGAAAGATAGTACTATGATGTTAGATGGTCTATCTAATGAAACATGCTTGGTATAATTGGTTTTTATTCTGTCGAAAGATAGTACTATGATGTTAGATGGTCTATCTAATGAAACATGCTTGGTATAATTGGTTTTTATTGTGTAGAAAGATAGTACTATGATGTTAGATGGTGTATCTAATGAAACATGCTTGGTATAATTGGTTTTTATTGTGTAGAAAGATAGTACTAAGATGTTAGAAGGTGTATCCAATGAAACATGCTTGGTATAATTGGTTTTTATTGTGTAGTAAGATAGTACTATGATGTTAGATGGTGTTTCTAATGAAACATGCTTGGTATAATTGGTTTTTATTGCGACGTAAGATAGTACTATGATGTTAGATTGTCTATCTAATGGAACATGCTTGGTATAATTGGTTTTTATTGTGTAGAAAGATAGTACTATGATGTTAGATGGTCTATCTAATGAAACATGCTTGGTATAATTGGTTTTTATTGTGTAGAAAGATAGTACTATGATGTTAGATGGTGTATCTAATAAAACATGCTTGGTATAATTGGTTTTTATTGTGTAGAGAGATAGTACTATGATGTTAGATGGTCTATCTTTTGAAACATGCTTGGTATTATTGGTTTTTATTGTGTAGAAAGATAGTACTATGATGTTAGATGGTCTATCTAATGAAACATGCTTGGTATAATTGGTTTTTATTGTGTAGAAAGATAGTACTATGATGTTAGATGGTCTATCTAATGAAACATGCTTGGTTTAGTTGGTTTTTATTGTGTAGAAAAATAGTAATATGTTGTTAGATGGTCTATCTTTTGAAACATGCTTGGTATAATTGGTTTTTATTGTGTATAAAGATATTACTATGATGTTAGATGGTCTATCTAATGAAACATGCTTGGTATAGTTGGTTTTTATTGTGTAGAAAGATAGTACTATGATGTAAGATGGTCTATCTAATGAAACATGCTTGGTTTAGTTGGTTTTTATTGTGTAGAAAGATAGTAATATGTTGTTAGATGGTCTATCTTTTGAAACATGCTTGGTATAATTGGTTTTTATTGTGTAGAAAGATAGTATTTTGATGTTAGATGGTCTATCCAATGAAACATGCTTGGTATAATTGGTTTTTATTGCGTAGAAAGATAGTACTATGATGTTAGATGGTCTATCTAATGAAACATGCTTGGTATAATTGGTTTTTATTGTGTAGAAAGATAGTACAATGATGTTTGATGGTGTATCTAATGAAACATGCTTGGTATAATTGGTTTTTATTGCGTAGAAAGATAGTACTATGATGTTTGATGGTGTATCTAATGAAACATGCTTGGTATAATTGGTTTTTATTGTGTAGAAAGATAGTACTAGGATGTTAGATGGTCTATCTAATGAAACATGCTTGGTTTAGTTGGTTTTTATTGTGTAGAAAGATAGTAATATGTTGTTAGATGGTCTATCTTTTGAAACATGCTTGGTATAATTGGTTTTTATTGCATAGTAAAATAGTACTATGATATTAGATGGTCTATCTTATGAAACATGCTTGGTATAATTAGTTTTTATTGCGTAGAAAGATAGTACTATGATGTTAGATGGTCTATCTAATGAAACATGCTTGGTATAATTGGTTTTAATTGTGTAGAAATATAGTACTATAATGTTAGATGGTCTATCTAATGAAACATGCTTGGTATAATTGGTTTTCATTGTGTAGTAATATAGTACTATGATATTAGATGGTCTATCTAATGAAACATGCTTGGTATAATTGGTTTTTATTGTGTAGTAAGATAGTACTATGATGTTAGATGGTCTATCTAATGAAACAGTATCATTATTATTACGGGATAAATCATCTGACTGTGATAGATTGACTCTGACACCATTTCTATTGGTCAAGGTATCATTATTGTTACAGGATAAATAATCGGACTGTGATAGATTGATTCTGACACTATGTCTATAGGTCACAGTATCATTAGTGTTATATGATAAATCATCTGACTGTGATAGATTGTCTCTGACATCATTTGTGTAGGTGACAGCATCATTATTGTTACAGGATATATCATCTGACTGTGATAGATTGACTCTGACACTATGTATGTTGGCCACAGTACCACTAGTAGTACAGGATAAATCATCTGACTGTGATAGATTTACTCTGACGCCATTTCTATTGGTCAAGGTATCATTATTGTTACAGGATAAATCATCTGACTGTGATAGATTGACTCTGATACCATGCCTATAGGTAACAGTATCATTATTGTTACGGGATAAATAATCTCACTGTGATAGATTGACTCTGACACTATGTCTATATGCCACAGTATCCTTATTGTTACAGGAAAAATCATCTGTCTGTGATAGATTGACTCTGACACTATGTCTTTAGGTCAAAGTATCATTATTATTACGGGATAAATCATCTGACTGTGATAGATTGACTATGACACCATTTCTATTGGTCAAGGTATCATTATTGTTACAGGATAAATCATCTGACTGTGATAGATTGAATCTAACACCATGTCTATAGGCCACAGTACCATTATTGCTACAGGATAAATCACCTGACTGTGATAGATTGACTCTGACACCACGTCTATAGGCCACAGTGCCATTTTTGTTACAGGATAAATCATCTGACTGCGATAGATTGACTCTGACACTATGTCTATAGGTCAAAGTATCATTATTGTTACAGGATAAATCATCTGACTGTGATAAATTGATTCTGACAACTATGTCTATGGGTCACATTATCATCATTGTTACAGGATACATCGTCTGACTGTGATAGATGGACTCTGACATCATGTCTATAGGTGACAGTATCATTACCGTTACAGGATAAATCATCTGACTGTGATTGATTGACTCTGACACTATGTCTATTGGCCACAGTACCACTAGTGGTACAGGATAAATCATCTGACTGTGACAGATTTACTCTGACGCCATTTCTATTGGTCAAGGTATCATTACTGTTATAGGATAAATCATCTGACTGTGATAGATTGACTCTGACACCATGTATATAGGTCACAGTATCATTATTGGTACAAGATAAATAATCTGACTGTGATGGATTGAGTCTGACACCATGTCTATAGGTCACAGTATCATTATTATTACGGGATAAATCATCTGACTGTGATAGATTGACTCTGACACCATTTCTATTGGTCAAGGTATCATTATTGTTACAGGATAAATCATCGGACTGTGATAGATTGATTCTAACACTATGTCTATAGGTCACAGTATCATTAGTGTTATATGATAAATCATCTGACTGTGATAGATTGTCTCTGACATCATGTGTGTAGGTGACAGTATCATTATTGTTACAGGATAAATCATCTGACTGTGATAGAATAACTCTGACACCATGTTTATAGGTCACAGTATCATTATTGTTACAGGATATATCATCTGACTGTGATAGATTGACTCTGACACTATGTCTGTTGGCCACAGTACCACTAGTAGTACAGGATAAATCATCTGACTGTGATAGATTTACTCTGACGCCATTTCTATTGATCAAGGTATCATTATTGTTACAGGATAAATCATCTGACTGTGATAGATTGACTCTGATACCATGCCTATAGGTAACAGTATCATTATTGTTACGGGATAAATAATCTCACTGTGATAGATTGACTCTGACACTATGTCTATAGGCCACAGTATCCTTATTGTTACAGGAAAAATCATCTGACTGTGATAGATTGACTCTGACACCAAGTCTATAGGCCACAGTACCATTTTTGTTACAGGATATATCATCTGACTGTGATAGATTGACTCTGACACTATGTCTGTTGGCCACAGTACCACTAGTAGTACGGGATAAATCATCTGACTGTGATAGATTTACTCTGACGCCATTTCTATTGATCAAGGTATCATTATTGTTACAGGATAAATCATCTGACTGTGATAGATTGACTCTGATACCATGCCTATAGGTAACAGTATCATTATTGTTTACGGGATAAATAATCTCACTGTGATAGATTGACTCTGACACTATGTCTTTAGGTCAAAGTATCATTATTATTACGGGGTAAATCATCTGACTGTGATAGATTGACTCTGACACCACGTCTATTGGCCACAGTACCATTTTTGTTACAGGATAAATCATCTGACTGTGATAGATTGACTCTGACACTATGTCTATAGGTCACAGTATCCTTATTGTTACAGGATAAATCATCTGACTGTTATAGATAGACTCTGACACTATGTCTATAGGCCACAGTATCCTTATTGTTACAGGAAAAATCATCTGACTGTGATAGATTGATTCTGACACTATGTTTTTAGCTCAAAGTATCATTATTGTTACAGGATAAATGATCTGACTGTGATATATTGACTCTGACAGTATGTCTATAGGTCACAGTATCATTATTGTTACAGGATAAATCATCTGACTGTGATAGATTGACTCTCACACTATGTATATTGGCCAAAGTACCATTATTGGTACAAGATAAATCATCTGACTGTGATAGATTTACTCTGACACCATTTCTATTGGTCAAGATATCATTATTGTTACAGGATAAATCATCGGACTGTGATAGATTGATTCTGACACTATGTCTATAGGTCACAGTATCATTATTGTTACGGGATAAATCATCTGACTGTGAAAGATTGACTCTGACACTATGTCTATAGGTCACAGTATCCTTATTGTTACAGGATAAATCATCTGACTGTGATATATTGACTCTGACAGTATGTCTATAGGTCATAGTATCATTATTGTTACAGGATAAATCATCTGACTGTGATAGATTGACTCTCAAGCTATGTATATTGGCCAAAGTACCATTATTGGTACAAGATAAATCATCTGACTGTGATAGATTTACTCTGACACCATTTCTATTGGTCAAGATATCATTATTGTTACAGGATAAATCATCGGACTGTGATAGATTGATTCTGACACTATGTCTATAGGTCACAGTATCATTATTGTTACGGGATAAATCATCTGACTGTGATAGATTGACTCTGAGACTATGTCTATACGTCACAGTATCCTTATTGTTACAGGATAAATCATCTGACTGTGATATATTGACTCTGACAGTATGTCTATAGGTCACAGTATCATTATTGTTACAGGATAAATCTTCTGACTGTGATAGATTGACTCTCAAGCTATGTATATTGGCCAAAGTACCATTATTGGTACAAGATAAATCATCTGACTGTGATAGATTTACTCTGACACCATTTCTATTGGTCAAGGTATCATTATTGTTACAGGATAAATCATCGGACTGTGATAGATTGATTCTGACACTATGTCTATAGGTCACAGTATCATTATTGTTACAAGATAAATCATATGACTGTGATAGATTGTCTCTGACATCATGTCTATAGGTGACAGTATCATTATTGTTACATGATAAATTATATGACTGTGATAGATTGACTCTGACGCCATGTCTATAGGTCACAGTATCATTATTGTTACATGATATATCATCTGACTGTGATAGATTGACTCTGACACTATGTCTATTGGCCACAGTACCACTAGTGGTACAGGATAAATCATCTGACTGTGATATATTTATTCTGACGCCTTTTCTTTTGTTCAAGGTATCATTATTGTTACAGGATAAATCATCTGCCTGTGATAGATTGACTCTGACACCATGTCTATAGGTCACAGTATCATTATTGATACGGGATAAATCATCTGACTGTGATAGATTGACTCTGACACCACGTCTATAGGTCACAGTATCATTATTATTACGGGATAAATCATCTGACTGTGATAGATTGACTCTGACACCACATCTATAGGCCACAGTACCATTTTTGTTACAGGATAAATCATCTGACAGTGAAAGATTGACTCTGACACTATGTCTATAAGTCACGGTATCCTTATTGTTACAGGATAAATCATCTGACTGTGATATATTGACTCTGACAGTATGTCTATAGGTCACAGTATCATTATTGTTACAGGATAAATCATCTGACTGTGATAGATTGACTCTCACACTATGTATATTGGCCAAAGTACCATTATTGGTACAAGATAAATCATCTGACTGTTATAGGTTTACTCTGACACCATTTCTATTGGTCAAGGTATCATTATTGTTACAGGATAAATCATCGGACTGTGATAGATTGATTCTGACACTTTTTCTATAGGTCACAGTATCATTATTGTTACAGGATAAATCATCTGACTGTGATAGATTGACTCTCACACTATGTATATTGGCCAAAGTACCATTATTTGTACAAGATAAATCATCTGACTGTGATAGGTTTACTCTGACACCATTTCTATTGGTCAAGGTATCATTATTGTTACAGGATAAATCATCGGACTGTGATATATTGATTCTGACACTATGTCTATATGTCACAGTATCATTATTGTTAAAGGATAAATCATCTGACTGTGATAGATTGACTCTGACACCATGTCTATAGGTCACAGTATCATTATTATTACGGGATAAATCATCTGACTGTGATAGATTGACTCTGACACAACGTCTATAGGCCACAGTACCATTTTTGTTACAGGATAAATGATCTGACAGTGATAGATTGACTCTGACAATATGTCTATAGGTCACGGTATCCTTATTGTTACAGGATAAATCATCTGACTGTGATATATTGACTCTGACAGTATGTCTATTGGCCAAAGTACCATTATTGGTACAAGATAAATCATCTGACTGTGATAGATTTACTCTGACACCATTTCTATTGGTCAAGATATCATTATTGTTACAGGATAAATCATCGGACTGTGATAGATTGATTCTGACACTATGTCTATAGGTCACAGTATCATTATTGTTACGGGATAAATCATCTGACTGTGATAGATTGACTCTGACACTATGTCTATAGGTCACAGTATCCTTATTGTTACAGGATAAATCATCTGACTGTGATATATTGACTCTGACAGTATGTCTATAGGTCACAGTATCATTATTGTTACAGGATAACTCATCTGACTGTGATAGATTGACTCTCAAGCTATGTATATTGGCCAAAGTACCATTATTGGTACAAGATAAATCATCTGACTGTGATAGATTTACTCTGACACCATTTCTATTGGTCAAGGTATCATTATTGTTACAGGATAAATCATCGGACTGTGATAGATTGATTCTGACACAATGTCTATAGGTCACAGTATCATTATTGTTACAAGATAAATCATATGACTGTGATGGATTGTCTCTGACATCATGTCTATAGGTGACAGTATCATTATTGTTACATGATAAATTATATGACTCTGATAGATTGACTCTGACGCCATGTCTATAGGTCACAGTATCATTATTGTTACATGATATATCATCTGACTGTGATAGATTGACTCTGACACTATGTCTATTGGCCACAGTACCACTAGTGGTACAGGATAAATCATCTGACTGTGATATATTTATTCTGACGCCTTTTCTTTTGTTCAAGGTATCATTATTGTTACAGGATAAATCATCTGCCTGTGATAGATTGACTCTGACACCATGTCTATAGGTCACAGTATCATTATTGATACGGGATAAATCATCTGACTGTGATAGATTGACTCTGACACCACGTCTATAGGTCACAGTATCATTATTATTACGGGATAAATCATCTGACTGTGATAGATTGACTCTGACACCACGTCTATAGGCCACAGTACCATTTTTGTTACAGGATAAATCATCTGACAGTGAAAGATTGACTCTGACACTATGTCTATAAGTCACGGTATCCTTATTGTTACAGGATAAATCATCTGACTGTGATATGTTGACTCTGACAGTATGTCTATAGGTCACAGTGTCATTATTGTTACAGGATAAATCATCTGACTGTGATAGATTGACTCTCACACTATGTATATTGGCCAAAGTACCATTATTGGTACAAGATAAATCATCTGACTGTTATAGGTTTACTCTGACACCATTTCTATTGGTCAAGGTATCATTATTGTTACAGGATAAATCATCGGACTGTGATAGATTGATTCTGACACTATGTCTATAGGTCACAGTATCATTATTGTTACAGGATAAATCATCTGACTGTGATAGATTGACTCTCACACTATGTATATTGGCCAAAGTACCATTATTGGTACAAGATAAATCATCTGACTGTGATAGGTTTACTCTGACACCATTTCTATTGGTCAAGGTATCATTATTGTTACAGGATAAATCATCGGACTGTGATAGATTGATTCTGACACTATGTCTATAGGTCACAGTATCATTATTGTTAAAGGGTAAATCATCTGACTGTGATAGATTGACTGTGACACCATGTCTATAGGTCACAGTATCATTATTATTACGGGATAAATCATCTGACTGTGATAGATTGACTCTGACACAACGTCTATAGGCCACAGTACCATTTTTGTTACAGGATAAATGATCTGACAGTGATAGATTGACTCTGACACTATGTCTATAGGTCACGGTATCCTTATTGTTACAGGATAAATCATCTGACTGTGATATATTGACTCTGACAGTATGTCTATAGGTCACAGTATCATTATTGTTACAGGATAAATCATCTGACTGTGATAGATTGACTCTCACACTATGTATATTGGCCAAAGTACCATTATTGGTACAAGATAGATCATCTGACTGTGATAGATTTACTCTGACACCATTTCTATTGGTCAAGATATCATTATTGTTACAGGATAAATCATCGGACTGTGATAGATTGATTCTGACACTATGTCTATAGGTCACAGTATCATTATTGTTACGGGATAAATCATCTGACTGTGATAGATTGACTCTGACACTATGTCTATAGGTCACAGTATCCTTATTGTTACAGGATAAATCATCTGACTGTGATATATTGACTCTGACAGTATGTCTATAGGTCACAGTATCATTATTGTTACAGGATAAATCATCTGACTGTGATAGATTGACTCTCACACTATGTATATTGGCCAAAGTACCATTATTGGTACAAGATAAATCATCTGACTGTGATAGGTTTACTCTGACACCATTTCTATTGGTCAAGGTATCATTATTGTTACAGGATAAATCATCGGCCTGTGATATATTGATTCTGACACTATGTCTATAGGTCACAGTATCATTATTGTTAAAGGATAAATCATCTGACTGTGATAGATTGACTCTGACACCATGTCTATAGGTCACAGTATCATTATTATTACGGGATAAATCATCTGACTGTGATAGATTGACTCTGACACAACGTCTATAGGCCACAGTACCATTTTTGTTACAGGATAAATGATCTGACAGTGATAGATTGACTCTGACACTATGTCTATAGGTCACGGTATCCTTATTGTTACAGGATAAATCATCTGACTGTGATATATTGACTCTGACAGTATGTCTATAGGTCACAGTATCATTATTGTTACAGGATAAATCATCTGACTGTGATAGATTGACTTTCACACTATGTATATTGGCCAAAGTACCATTATTGGTACAAGATAAATCATCTGACTGTGATAGATTTACTCTGACACCATTTCTATTGGTCAAGATATCATTATTGTTACAGGATAAATCATCGGACTGTGATAGATTGATTCTGACACTATGTCTATAGGTCACAGTATCATTATTGTTACGGGATAAATCATCTGACTGTGATAGATTGACTCTGACACTATGTCTATAGGTCACAGTATCCTTATTGTTACAGGATAAATCATCTGACTGTGATATATTGACTCTGACAGTATGTCTATAGGTCACAGTATCATTATTGTTACAGGATAAATCATCTGACTGTGATAGATTGACTCTCAAGCTATGTATATTGGCCAAAGTACCATTATTGGTACAAGATAAATCATCTGACTGTGATAGATTTACTCTGACACCATTTCTATTGGTCAATGTATCATGATTGTTACAGGATAAATCATCGGACTGTGATAGATTGATTCTGACACTATGTCTATAGGTCACAGTATCATTATTGTTACAAGATAAATCATATGACTGTGATGGATTGTCTCTGACATCATGTCTATAGGTGACAGTATCATTATTGTTACATGATAAATTATATGACTGTGATAGATTGACTCTGACGCCATGTCTATAGGTCACAGTATCATTATTGTTACATGATATATCATCTGACTGTGATAGATTGACTCTGACACTATGTCTATTGGCCACAGTACCATTAGTGGTACAGGATAAATCATCTGACTGTGATATATTTATTCTGACGCCTTTTCTTTTGTTCAAGGTATCATTATTGTTACAGGATAAATCATCTGCCTGTGATAGATTGACTCTGACACCATGTCTATAGGTCACAGTATCATTATTGATACGGGATAAATCATCTGACTGTGATAGATTGACTCTGACACCACGTCTATAGGTCACAGTATCATTATTATTACGGGATAAATCATCTGACTGTGATATATTGACTCTGACACCACGTCTATAGGCCACAGTACCATTTGTGTTACAGGATAAATCATCTGACAGTGAAAGATTGACTCTGACACTATGTCTATAAGTCACGGTATCCTTATTGTTACAGGATAAATCATCTGACTGTGATATGTTGACTCTGACAGTATGTCTATAGGTCACAGTATCATTATTGTTTCAGGATAAATCATCTGACTGTAATAGATTGACTCTCACACTATGTATATTGGCCAAAGTACCATTATTGGTACAAGATAAATCATCTGACTGTTATAGGTTTACTCTGACACCATTTCTATTGGTCAAGGTGTCATTATTGTTACAGGATAAATCATCGGACTGTGATAGATTGATTCTGACACTATGTCTATAGGTCACAGTATCATTATTGTTACAGGATAAATCATCTGACTGTGATAGATTGACTCTCACACTATGTATATTGGCCAAAGTACCATTATTGGTACAAGATAAATCATCTGACTGTGATAGGTTTACTCTGACACCATTTCTATTGGTCAAGGTATCATTATTATTACAGGATAAATCATCGGACTGTGATAGATTGATTCTGACACTAAGTCTATAGGTCACAGTATCATTATTGTTAAAGGGTAAATCATCTGACTGTGATAGATTGACTCTGACACCATGTCTATAGGTCACAGTATCATTATTATTACGGGATAAATCATCTGACTGTGATAGATTGACTCTGACACAACGTCTATAGGCCACAGTACCATTTTTGTTACAGGATAAATGATCTGACAGTGATAGATTGACTCTGACACTATGTCTATAGGTCACGGTATCCTTATTGTTACAGGATAAATCATCTGACTGTGATATATTGACTCTGACAGTATGTCTATAGGTCACAGTATCATTATTGTTACAGGATAAATCATCTGAATGTGATAGATTGACTCTCACACTATGTATATTGGCCAAAGTACCATTATTGGTACAAGATAAATCATCTGACTGTGATAGATTTACTCTGACACCATTTGTATTGGTCAAGATATCATTATTGTTACAGGATAAATCATCTGACTGTGATATATTGACTCTGACAGTATGTCTGTAGGTCACAGTATCATTATTGTTACAGGATAAATCATCTGACTGTGATAGATTGACTCTCAAGCTATGTATATTGGCCAAAGTACCATTATTGGTACAAGATAAATCATCTGACTGTGATAGATTTACTCTGACACCATTTCTATTGGTCAAGGTATCATTATTGGTACAGGATCAATCATCGGACTGTGATAGATTGATTCTGACACTATGTCTATAGGTCACAGTATCATTATTGTTACAAGATAAATCATATGACTGTGATAGATTGTCTCTGACATCATGTCTATAGGTCACAGTATCATTATTGTTACATGATATATCATCTGACTGTGATAGATTGACTCTGACACTATGTCTATTGGCCACAGTACCACTAGTGGTACAGGATAAATCATCTGACTGTGATATATTTATTCTGACGCCTTTTCTTTTGTTCAAGGTATCATTATTGTTACAGGATAAATCATCTGCCTGTGATAGATTGACTCTGACACCATGTCTATAGGTCACAGTATCATTATTGATACGGGATAAATCATCTGACTGTGATAGATTGACTCTGTCACCATGTCTATAGGTCACAGTATCATTATTATTACGGGATAAATCATCTGACTGTGATAGATTGACTCTGACACCACGTCTATAGGCCACAGTACCATTTTTGTTACAGGATAAATCATCTGACAGTGAAAGATTGACTCTGACACTATGTCTATAAGTCACGGTATCATTATTGTTACAGGATAAATCATATGACTGTGATAGATTGTCTCTGACATCATGTTTATAGGTGACAGTATCATTATTGTTACAAGATAAATCACATGACTGTGATAGATTGACTCTGACGCCATGTCTATAGGTCACAGTATCATTATTGTTACATGATATCTCATCTGACTGTGATAGATTGACTCTGACACTATGTCTATAGGTCACAGTATCATTATTGTTACAGGATAAATCATCTGACTGTGATAGATTGACTCTCACACTATGTATATTGGCCAAAGTACCATTATTGGTACAAGATAAATCATCTGACTGTGATAGGTTTACTCTGACACCATTTCTATTGGTCAAGGTATCATTATTGTTACAGGATAAATCATCGGACTGTGATAGATTGATTCTGACACTATGTCTATAGGTCACAGTATCATTATTGTTAAAGGATAAATCATCTGAATGTGATAGATTGACTCTGACACCATTTCTATTGGTCAAGGTATCATTATTGTTACAAGATAAATCATATGACTGTGATAGATTGACTCTGACGCCATGTCTATAGGTCACAGTATCATTATTGTTACATGATATCTCATCTGACTGTGATAGATTGACTCTGACACTATGTCTATAGGTCACAGTATCATTTATGTTACATGATATCTCATCTGACTGTGATAGATTGACTCTGATACTATGTCTATTGGCCACAGTACCACTAGTGGTACAGGATAAATCATCTGACTGTGATATATTTACTCTGACGCCTTTTCTTTTGTTCAAGGTATCATTATTGTTAACAGAATAAATCATCTGACTGTGATAGATTGACTCTGACACCATGTCTATAGGTCACAGTATCATTATTCATACGGGATAAATCATCTGACTGTGATAGATTGACTCTTACACCATGTCTATAGGTCACAGTTTCATTATTATTACGGGATAAATCATCTGACTGTGATAAATTGACTCTGACACTATGTCTATAGGCCACAGTACCATTATTGCTACAGGATAAATCACCTGACTGTGATAGATTGACTCTGACACCACGTCTATAGGCCACAGTGCCATTTTTGTTACAGGATAAATCATCTGATTGTGATGGATTGACTATGACACCATGTCTATAGGCCACAGTACCATTTTTGTTACAGGATAAATCATCTGACTGCGATAGATTGACTCTGACACTATGTCTATAGGTCAAAGTATCATTATTGTTACAGGATAAATCATCTGACTGTGATAGATTGATTCTGACAACTATGTCTATGGGTCACATTATCATCATTGTTACAGGATAAATCGTCTGACTGTGATAGATTGACTCTGACATGATGTCTATAGGTGACAGTATCATTACCGTTACAGGATAAATCATCTGACTGTGATTGATTGACTCTGACACTATGTCTATTGGTCACAGTACCACTAGTGGTACAGGATAAATCATCTGACTGTGACAGATTTACTCTGACGCCATTTCTATTGGTCAAGGTATCATTACTGTTATAGGATAAATCATTTGACTGTGATAGATTGACTCTGACACCATGTATATAGGTCACAGTATCATTATTGTTACGGGATAAATAATCTGACTGTAATGGATTGAGTCTGACACCATGTCTTTAGGTCACAGTATCATTATTATTACGGGATAAATCATCTGACTGTGATAGATGGACTCTGACAGTATGTCTATAGGTCACAGTATCCTGATTGTTACAGGATAAATCATCTGACTGTGATATATTGACTCTGACAGTATGTCTATAGGTCACAATATCATTATTGTTACAGGATAAATCATCTGACTGTGATAGATTGACTCTCACACTATGTATATTGGCCAAAGTACCATTATTGGTACAAGATAAATCATCTGACTGTGATAGATTTACTCTGACACCATTTCTATTGGTCAAGGTATCATTATTGTTACAGGATAAATCATCGGACTGTGATAGATTGATTCTGACACTATGTCTATAGGTCACAGTATCATTATTGTTACAGGATAAATCATATGACTGTGATAGATTGTCTCTGACATTATGTCTATAGGTGACAGTATCATTATTGTTACATGATAAATCATATGACTGTGATAGATTGACTCTGACGCCATGTCTTTAGGTCACAGTATCATTATTGTTACATGATATCTCATCTGACTGTGATAGATTGACTCTGACACTATGTCTATTGGCCACAGTACCACTAGTGGTACAGGATAAATCATCTGACTGTGATATATTTACTCTGACGCCTTTTCTTTTGTTCAAGGTATCATTATTGTTAACAGAATAAATCATCTGACTGTGATAGATTAACTCTGATTGACACGATGTCTATAGGCCACAGTACCATTATTGCTACAGGATGAATCACCTGACTGTGATAGATTGACTCTGACACCACGTCTATAGGCCACAGTACCATTTTTGTTACAGGATAAATCATCTGACAGTGAAAGATTGACTCTGACACTATGTCTATAAGTCACGGTATCCTTATTGTTACAGGATAAATCATCTGACTGTGATATATTGACTCTGACAGTATGTCTATAGGTCACAGTATCATTATTGTTACAGAATAAATCATCTGACTGTGATAGATTGACTCTCACACTATGTATATTGGCCAAAGTACCATTCTTGGTCCAAGATAAATCATCTGACTGTGATAGATTGATTCTGACACTATGTCTATAGGTCACAGTATCATTATTGTTAAAAGATAAATCATCTGACTGTGATAGATTGACTCTGACACCATGTCTATAGGTCACAGTATCATTATTATTACGGGATAAATCATCTGACTGTGATAGATTGACTCTGACACCAAGTCTATAGGCCACAGTACCATTATTGTTACAGGACAAATCATCTGACTGTGATAGATTGACTCTGACACTATGTCTATAGGTCACAGTATCCTTATTGTTACAGGATAAATCATCTGACTGTGATATATTGACTCTGACAGTATGACTATAGGTCACAGTATCATTATTGTTACAGGATAACTCATCTGACTGTGATAGATTGACTCTCACACTATGTATATTGGCCAAAGTACCATTATTGGTACAAGATAAATCATCTGACTGTGATAGATTTACTCTGACACCATTTCTATTGGTCAAGGTATCATTATTGTTACAGGATAAATCATCGGACTGTGATAGATTGATTCTGACACTATGTCTATATGTCACAGTATCGTTATTGTTACAGGATAAATCATATGACTGTGATAGATTGTCTCTGACATCATGTCTATAGGTGACAGTATCATTATTGTTACATGATAAATCATATGACTGTGATAAATTGACTCTGACGCCATGTCTATAGGTCACAGTATCATTATTGTTACATGATATCTCATCTGACTGTGATAGATTGACTCTGACACTATGTCTATTGGCCACAGTACCACTAGTGGTACAGGATAAATCATCTGACTGTGATATATTTACTCTGACGCCTTTTCTTTTGTTCAAGGTATCATTATTGTTAACAGAATAAATCATCTGACTGTGATAGATTGACTCTGACACCATGTCTATAGGTCACAGTATCATTATTCATACGGGATAAATCATCTGACTGTGATAGATTGACTCTTACACCATGTCTATAGGTCACAGTTTCATTATTATTACGGGATAAATCATCTGACTGTGATAAATTGACTCTGACACTATGTCTATAGGCCACAGTACCATTATTGCTACAGGATAAATCACCTGACTGTGATAGATTGACTCTGACACCACGTCTATAGGCCACAGTGCCATTTTTGTTACAGGATAAATCATCTGATTGTGATGGATTGACTATGACACCATGTCTATAGGCCACAGTACCATTTTTGTTACAGGATAAATTATCTGACTGCGATAGATTGACTCTGAAACTATGTCTATAGGTCAAAGTATCATTATTGTTACAGGATAAATCATCTGACTGTGATAGATTGATTCTGACAACTATGTCTAAGGGTCACATTACCATCATTGTTACAGGATAAATCGTCTGACTGTGATAGATTGACTCTGACATCATGTCTATAGGTGACAGTATCATTACCGTTACAGGATAAATCATCTGACTGTGATTGATTGACTCTGACACTATGTCTATTGGTCACAGTACCACTAGTGGTACAGGATAAATCATCTGACTCTGACAGATTTACTCTGACGCCATTTCTATTGGTCAAGGTATCATTACTGTTATAGGATAAATCATTTGACTGTGATAGATTGACTCTGACACCATGTATATAGGTCACAGTATCATTATTGTTACGGGATAAATAAGCTGACTGTAATGGATTGAGTCTGACACCATGTCTTTAGGTCACAGTATCATTATTATTACGGCATAAATCATCTGACTGTGATAGATTGACTCTGACACCATTTCTATTGGTCAAGGTATCATTATTGTTACAGGATAAATCATCGGACTGTGATAGATTGATTCTGACACTATGTCTATAGGTCACAGTATCATTATTGTTACAGGATAAATCATCTGACTGTGATAGATTGACTCTGACACCATTTCTATAGGTCACAGTATCATTATTATTACGGGATAAATCATCTGACTGTGATAGATTGACTCTGACACCAAATCTATAGGCCACAGTACCATTTTTGTTACAGGATAAATCATCTGACTGTGATAGATTGACTCTGACAGTATGTCTATAGGTCACAGTATCATTATTGTTACAGGATAAATCATCTGACTGTGATAAATTGACTCTGATACCATGCCTATAGGTAACAGTATCATTATTGTTACGGGATAAATAATCTCACTGTGATATATTGACTCTGACAGTATGTCTATAGGTCACAGTATCATTATTCATACGGGATAAATCATCTGACTGTGATAGATTGACTCTTACACCATGTCTATAGGTCACAGTTTCATTATTATTACGGGATAAATCATCTGACTGTGATAAATTGACTCTGACACTATGTCTATAGGCCACAGTACCATTATTGCTACAGGATAAATCACCTGACTGTGATAGATTGACTCTGACACCACGTCTATAGGCCACAGTGCCATTTTTGTTACAGGATAAATCATCTGATTGTGATGGATTGACTATGACACCATGTCTATAGGCCACAGTACCATTTTTGTTACAGTATAAATCATCTGACTGCGATAGATTGACTTTGACACTATGTCTATAGGTCAAAGTATCATTATTGTTACAGGATAAATGATCTGACTGTGATAGATTGATTCTGACAACTATGTCTATGGGTCACATTATCATCATTGTTACAGGATAAATCGTCTGACTGTGATAGATTGACTCTGACATCATGTCTATAGGTGACAGTCTCATTACCGTTACTGGATAAATCATCTGACTGTGATTGATTGACTCTGACACTATGTCTATTGGTCACAGTACCACTAGTGGTACAGGATAAATCATCTGACTGTGACAGATTTACTCTGACGCCATTTCTATTGGTCAAGGTATCATTACTGTTATAGGATCAATCATCTGACTGTGATAGATTGACTCTGACACCATGTATATAGGTCACAGTATCATTATTGTTACGGGATAAATAATGTGACTGTAATGGATTGAGTCTGACACCATGTCTATAGGTCACAGTATCATTATTATTACGGGATAAATCATCTGACTGTGATAGATTGACTCTGACACCATTTCTATTGGTCAAGGTATTATTATTGTTACAGGATAAATCATCGGACTGTGATAGATTGATTCTGACACTATGTCTATAGGTCACAGTATCATTAGTGTTATATGATAAATCATCTGACTGTGATAGATTGTCTCTGACATCATGTGTGTAGGTGACAGCATCATTATTGTTACTGGAAAAATCATCTGACTGTGATAGGTTAACTCTGACACCATGTTTATAGGTCACAGTATCATTATTGTTACAGGATATATCATCTGACTGTGATAGATTGACTCTGACACTATGTATGTTGGCCACAGTACCACTAGTAGTACAGGATAAATCATCTGACTGTGATAGATTTACTCTGATGCCATTTCTCTTGGTCAAGGTATCATTGTTGTTACAGGATAAATCATCTGACATTGATAGATTGACTCTGATACCATGCCTATAGGTAACAGTATCATTATTGTTACGGGATAAATAATCTCACTGTGATAGATTGACTCTGACACTATGTCTATATGCCACAGTATCCTAATTGTTACAGGAAAAATCATCTGACTGTGATAGATTGACTCTGACACTATGTCTTTAGGTCAAAGTATCATTATTATTACGGGATAAATCATCTAACTGTGATAGATTGACTCTGACACCATTTCTATTGGTCAAGGTATCATTATTGTTACAGGATAAATCATCTGACTGTGATAGATTGACTCTGACACCATGTCTATAGGCCACAGTACCATTATTGCTACAGGATAAATCACCTGACTGTGATAGATTGACTCTGACACCACGTCTATAGGCCACAGTGCCATTTTTGTTACAGGATAAATCATCTGACTGCGATAGATTGACTCTGACACTATGTCTATAGGTCAAAGTATCATTATTGATACAGGATAAATCATCTGACTGTGATAGATTGATTCTGACAACTATGTCTATGGGTCACATTATCATCATTGTTACAGGATAAATCGTCTGACTGTGATAGATTGACTCTGACATCATGCCTATAGGTGACAGTATCATTGCCGTTACAGGATAAATCATCTGACTGTGATTGATTGACTCTGACACTATGACTATTGGCCACAGTACCACTAGTGGTACAGGATAAATTATCTGACTGTGACAGATTTACTCTGACGCCATTTCTATTGGTCAAGGTATCATTGCTGTTATAGGATAAATCATCTGACTGTGATAGATTGACTCTGACACCATGTATATAGGTCACAGTATCATTATTGTTACGGGATAAATAATCTGACTGTAATGGATTGAGTCTGACACCATGTCTATAGGTCACAGTATAATTATTATTACGGGATAAATCATCTGACTGTGATAGATTGACTCTGACACCATTTCTATTGGTCAAGGTATCATTATTGTTACAGGATAAATCATCGGACTGTGATAGATTGATTCTGACACTATGTCTATAGGTCACAGTATCATTAGTGTTATATGATAAATCATCTGACTGTGATAGATTGTCTCTGACATCATGTGTGTAGGTGACAGCATCATTATTGTTACAGGAAAAATCATCTGACTGTGATAGATTAACTCTGACACCATGTTTATAGGTCACAGTATCATTATTGTTACAGGATATATCATCTGACTGTGATAGATTGACTCTGACACTATGTATGTTGGCCACAGTACCACTAGTAGTACAGGATAAATCATCTGACTATGATAGATTTACTCTGACGCCATTTCTCTTTGTCAAGGTATCATTATTGTTACAGGATAAATCATCTGACTGTGATAGATTCACTCAGATACCATGCCTATAGGTAACAGTATCATTATTGTTACGGGATAAATAATCTCACTGTGATAGCTTGACTCTGACACTATGTCTATATGCCACAGTATCCTTATTGTTACAGGAAAAATCATCTGACTGTGATAGATTGACTCTGACACTGTGTCTTTAGGTCAAAGTATCATTATTATTACGGGATAAATCATCTGACTGTGATAGATTGACTCTGACACCATTTCTATTGGTCAAGGAATCATTATTGTTACAGGATAAATCATCTGACAGTGATAGATTGACTCTGACACCATGTCTATAGGTCACAGTATCATTATTGTTACGGGATAAATGATCTGACTGTGATGGATTGAGTCTGACACCATGTCTATAGGCCACAGTACCATTATTGCTACAGGATAAATCACCTGACTGTGATAGATTGACTCTGACACCACGTCTATAGGCCACAGTGCCATTTTTGTTACAGGATAAATCATCTGACTGCGATAGATAGACTCTGACACTATGTCTATAGGTCAAAGTATCATTATTGTTACAGGATAAATCATCTGACTGTGATAAATTGATTCTGACAACTATGTCTATGGGTCACATTATCATCATTGTTACAGGATAAATCGTCTGACTGTGATAGATTTACTCTGACATCATGTCTATAGGTGACAGTATCATTACCGTTACAGGATAAATCATCTGACTGTGATTGATTGACTCTGACACTATGTCTATTGGCCACAGTACCACTAGTGGTACAGGATAAATCATCTGACTGTGACAGATTTACTCTGAAGCCATTTCTATTGGTCAAGGTATCATTACTGTTGTAGGATAAATCATCTGACTGTGAAAGATTGACTCTGACACTATGTCTATAAGTCACGGTATCCTTATTGTTACAGGATAAATCATCTGACTGTGATATATTGACTCTGACAGTATGTCTATAGGTGACGGTATCATTACCGTTACAGGATAAATCATCTGACTGTGATTGATTGACTCTGACACTATGTCTATTGGTCACAGTACCACTAGTGGTACAGGATAAATCATCTGACTGTGACAGATTTACTCTGACGCCATTTCTATTGGTCAAGGTATCATTACTGTTGTAGGATAAATCATCTGACTGTGATAGATTGACTCTGACACCATGTATATAGGTCACAGTATCATTATTGTTACGGGATAAATGATCTGACTGTGATGGATTGAGTCTGACACCATGTCTATAGGTCACAGTATCATTATTATTACGGGATAAATCATCTGACTGTGATAGATTGATTCTGATACTATGTCTATAGGTCACAGTATCATTAGTGTTATATGATAAATCATCTGACTGTGATAGATTGTCTCTGACATCATGTGTGTAGGTTACAGTATCATTATTGTTACAGGATATATCATCTGACTGTGATACATTAACTCTGACACCATGTTTATAGGTCTCAGAATCATTATTGTTACAGGATATATCATCTGACTGTGATAGATTGACTCTGACACTATGTCTGTTGGCCACAGTACCACTAGTAGTACAGGATAAATCATCTGACTGTGATAGATTTACTCTGACGCCATTTCTATTGGTCAAGGTATCATTATTGTTACAGGATAAATCATCTGACTGTGATAGATTGACTCTAGATCTGATACCATGCCTATATGTAACAGTATCATTATTGTTACGGGATAAATAATCTCACTGTGATAGATTGACTCTGACACCACGTCTATAGGCCACAGTACCATTTTTGTTACAGGATAAATCATCTGACAGTGAAAGATTGACTCTGACACTATGTCTATAAGTCACGGTATCCTTATTGTTACAGGATAAATCATCTGACTGTGATATATTGACTCTGACAGTATGTCTATAGGTCACAGTATCATTATTGTTACAAAATAAATCATCTGACTGTGATAGATTGACTCTCACACTATGTATATTGGCCAAAGTACCATTCTTTGTCCAAGATAAATCATCTGACTGTGATAGGTTTTCTCTGACACCATTTCTATTGGTCAAGGTATCATTATTGTTACAGGATAAATCATCGGACTGTGATAGATTGATTCTGACACTATGTCTATAGGTCACAGTATCATTATTGTTAAAAGATAAATCATCTGACTGTGATAGATTGACTCTGACACCATGTCTATAGGTCACAGTATCATTATTATTACGGGATAAATCATCTGACTGTGATAGATTGACTCTGACACCAAGTCTATAGGCCACAGTACCATTTTTGTTACAGGACAAATCATCTGACTGTGATAGATTGACTCTGACACTATGTCTATAGGTCACAGTATCCTTATTGTTACAGGATAAATCATCTGACTGTGATATATTGACTCTGACAGTATGTCTATAGGTCACAGTATCATTATTGTTACAGGATAACTCATCTGACTGTGATAGATTGACTCTCACACTATGTATATTGGCCAAAGTACCATTATTGGTACAAGATAAATCATCTGACTGTGATAGATTTACTCACACCATTTCTATTGGTCAAGGTATCATTATTGTTACAGGATAAATCATCGGACTGTGTTAGATTGATTCTGACACTATGTCTATATGTCACAGTATCATTATTGTTACAGGATAAATCATATGACTGTGATAGATTGTCTCTGACATCATGTCTATAGGTGACAGTATCATTATTGTTACATGATAAATCAGATGACTGTGATAGATTGACTCTGACGCCATGTCTATAGGTCACAGTATCATTATTGTTACATGATATCTCATCTGACTGTGATAGATTGACTCTGACACTATGTCTATTGGCCACAGTACCACTAGTGGTACAGGATAAATCATCTGACTGTGATATATTTACTCTGACGCCTTTTCTTTTGTTCAAGGTATCATTATTGTTAACAGAATAAATCATCTGACTGTGATAGATTGACTCTGACACCATGTCTATAGGTCACAGTATCATTATTCATACGGGATAAATCATCTGACTGTGATAGATTGACTCTTACACCATGTCTATAGGTCACAGTTTCATTATTATTACGGGATAAATCATCTGACTGTGATAAATTGACTCTGACACTATGTCTATAGGCCACAGTACCATTATTGCTACATGATAAATCACCTGACTGTGATAGATTGACTCTGACACCAAGTCTATAGGCCACAGTGCCATTTTTGTTACAGGATAAATCATCTGATTGTGATGGATTGACTATGACACCATGTCTATAGGCCACAGTACCATTTTTGTTACAGGATAAATCATCTGACTGCGATAGATTGACTCTGACACTATGTCTATAGGTCAAAGTATCATTATTGTTACAGGATAAATCATCTGACTGTAATAGATTGATTCTGACAACTATGTCTAAGGGTCACATTATCATCATTGTTACAGGATAAATCGTCTGACTGTGATAAATTGACTCTGACATCATGTCTATAGGTGACAGTATCATTACCGTTACAGGATAAATCATCTGACTGTGATTGATTGACTCTGACACTATGTCTATTGGTCACAGTACCACTAGTGGTACAGGATAAATCATCTGACTGTAACAGATTTACTCTGACGCCATTTCTATTGGTCAAGGTATCATTACTGTTATAGGATAAATCATTTGACTGTGATAGATTGACTCTGACACCATGTATATAGGTCACAGTATCATTATTGTTACGGTATAAATAATCTGACTGTAATGGATTGAGTCTGACACCATGTCTTTAGGTCACAGTATCATTATTATTACGGGATAAATCATCTGACTGTGATAGATTGACTCTGACACCATTTCTATAGGTCAAGGTATCATTATTGTTACAGGATAAATCATCGGACTGTGATAGATTGATTCTGACACTATGTCTATAGGTCACAGTATCATTATTGTTACAGGATAAATCATCTGACTGTGATAGATTGACTCTCACACCATTTCTATAGGTCACAGTATCATTATTATTACG
The DNA here is from genome assembly GCF_965363235.1 of Mytilus galloprovincialis. Taxonomy (NCBI): domain Eukaryota; kingdom Metazoa; phylum Mollusca; class Bivalvia; order Mytilida; family Mytilidae; genus Mytilus; species Mytilus galloprovincialis. The sequence goes on along the minus strand of NC_134851.1, from coordinate 29,291,176 downwards.
GGATAAATCATCTGACTGTGATAGATTGACTCTGACACCATTTCTATTGGTCAAGGTATCATTATTGTTACAGGATAAATCATCGGACTGTGATAGATTGATTCTGACACTATGTCTATAGGTCACAGTATCATTATTGTTACAGGATAAATCATCTGACTGTGATAGATTGACTCTGACACCATTTCTATAGGTCACAGTATCATTATTATTACGGGATAAATCATCTGACTGTGATAGATTGACTCTGACACCAAGTCTATAGGCCACAGTACCATTTTTGTTACAGGATAAATCATCTGACTGTGATAGATTGACTCTGACAGTATGTCTATAGGTCACAGTATCCTGATTGTTACAGGATAAATCATCTGACTGTGATATATTGACTCTGACAGTATGTCTATAGGTCACAGTATCATTATTGTTACAGGATAAATCATCTGACTGTGATAAATTGACTCTGATACCATGCCTATAGGTAACAGTATCATTATTGTTACGGGATAAATAATCTCACTGTGATATATTGACTCTGACAGTATGTCTATAGGTCACAGTATCATTATTCATACGGGATAAATCATCTGACTGTGATAGATTGACTCTTACACCATGTCTATAGGTCACAGTTTCATTATTATTACGGGATAAATCATCTGACTGTGATATATTGACTCTGACACTATGTCTATAGGCCACAGTACCATTATTGCTACAGGATAAATCACCTGACTGTGATAGATTGACTCTGACACCATTTCTATTGGTCAAGGAATCATTATTGTTACAGGATAAATCATCTGACTGTGATAGATTGACTCTGACACCATGTCTATAGGTCACAGTATCATTATTGTTACGGGATATATGATCTGACTGTGATGGATTGAGTTTGACACCATGTCTATAGGCCACAGTACCATTATTGCTACAGGATAAATCACCTGACTGTGATAGATTGACTCTGACACCACGTCTATAGGCCACAGTGCCATTTTTGTTACAGGATAAATCATCTGACTGCGATAGATAGACTCTGACACTATGTCTATAGGTCAAAGTATCATTATTGTTACAGGATAAATCATCTGACTGTGATAAATTGATTCTAAGAACTATGTCTATGGGTCACATTATCATCATTGTTACAGGATAAATCGTCTGACTGTGATAGATTGACTCTGACATCATGTCTATAGGTGACAGTATCATTACCGTTACAGGATAAATCATCTGACTGTGATTGATTGACTCTGACACTATGTCTATTGGCCACAGTACCACTAGTGGTACAGGATAAATCATCTGACTGTGACAGATTTACTCAGACGCCATTTCTATTGGTCAAGGTATCATTACTGTTGTAGGATAAATCATCTGACTGTGAAAGATTGACTCTGACACTATGTCTATAAGTCACGGTATCCTTATTGTTACAGGATAAATCATCTAACTGTGATATATTGACTCTGACAGTATGTCTATAGGTGACGGTATCATTACCGTTACAGGATAAATCATCTGACTGTGATTGATTGACTCTGACACTATGTCTATTGGCCACAGTACCACTAGTGTACAGGATAAATCATCTGACTGTGACAGATTTACTCTGACGCCATTTCTATTGGTCAAGGTATCATTACTGTTGTAGGATAAATCATCTGACTGTGATAGATTGACTCTGACACCATGTATATAGGTCACAGTATCATTATTATTACGGGATAAATCATCTGACTGTGATAGATTGACTCTGACACCATTTCTATTGGTCAAGGTATCATTATTGTTACAGGATAAATCATCTGACTGTGATAGATTGATTCTGACACTATGTCTATAGGTCACAGTATCATTAGTGTTATATGATAAATCATCTGACTGTGATAGATTGTCTCTGACATTATGTGTGTAGGTTACAGTATCATTATTGTTACAGGATATATCTTCTGACTGTGATACATTAACTCTGACACCATGTTTATAGGTCACAGAATCATTATTGTTACAGGATATATCATCTGACTGTGATAGATTGACTCTGACACTATGTCTGTTGGCCACAGTACCACTAGTAGTACAGGATAAATCATCTGACTAAGATAGATTTACTCTGACGCCATTTCTATTGGTCAAGGTATCATTATTGTTACAGGATAAATCATCTGACTGTGATAGATTGACTCTAGATCTGATACCATGCCTATATGTAACAGTATCATTATTGTTACGGGATAAATAATCTCACTGTGATAGATTGACTCTGACACTATGTCTATAGGCCACAGTATCGTTATTGTTACAGGAAAAATCATCTGACTGTGATAGATTGACTCTGACACTATGTCTATAGGTCACAGTATCCTTATTGTTACAGGATAAATCATCTGACTGTTATAGATTGACTCTGACACTATGTCTATAGGTCACAGTATCCTTATTATTACGGGGTAAATCATCTGACTGTGATAGATTGACTCTGACACCACGTCTATAGGCCACAGTACCATTTTTGTTACAGGATAAATCATCTGACTGTGATAGATTGACTCTGACACTATGTCTATAGGTCACAGTATCGTTATTGTTACAGGATAAATCTACTGACTGTTATAGATTGACTCTGACACTATGTCTATAGGCCACAGTATCCTTATTGTTACAGGAAAAATCATCTGACTGTGATAGATTGATTCTGACACTATGTCTTTAGCTCAAAGTATCATTATTGTTACAGGATAAATCATCTGACTGTGATAGATTGACACTGACACCACGTCTATAGGCCACAGTACCATTTTTGTTACAGGATAAATCATCTGACTGTGATAGATTGACTCTGACACTATGTCTATAGGTCACAGTATCCTTATTGTTACAGGATTAATCATCTGACTGTTATAGATTGACTCCGACAGTATGTCTTTAGGCCATAGTATCCTTATTATTACAGGAAAAATCATCTGACTGTGATAGATTGATTCTGACACTATGTCTTTAGCTCAAAGTATCATTATTGTTACAGGATAAATCATCGGACTGTGATAGATTGATTCTGACACTATGTCTTTAGGTCAAAGTATCAATATTGTTACAGGATAAATCATCTGACTGTGATAGATTGACTCTGACAGTATGTCTACAGGTCACAGTATCATTATTTTTACAGGATAAATCATCTGACTGTGATAGATTTACTCTGACACCATTTCTATTGGTCATAGTATCATTATTGTTACAGGGTAAATCATCTGACTGTGATAGATTGTCTCTGACATCATGTCTATAGGTGACAGTATCATTATTGTTACAGGATAAATCATCTGACTGTGATAGATTAACTCTGACATCATGTCTATAGGTCAGAGTATCATTATTGTTACAGGAGATATCATCTGAGTGTAATAGATTGACTCTGACACTATGTTTATTGGCCACAGTACCACTGGTGGTACAGGATAAATCATCTGACTGTAATAGGTTTACTCTGACACCATTTATTTTGATCATGGCATCATTATTGTTACAGGATAAATCATCGGACTGTGATAGATTGACTCTGACACCATGTCTATAGGTCACAGTATCATTATTATTACGGGATAAATCATCTGACTGTGATAGATTGACTCTGACACCAAGTCTATAGGCCACAGTACCATTTTTGTTACAGGATAAATCATCTGACTGTGATAGATTGACTCTGACACTATGTCTATAGGTCAAAGTATCTTTATTGTTACAGGATAAATCATCTGACTGTGATATATTGACTCTGACAGTATGTCTATAGGTCACAGTATCATTATTGTTACAGGATAAATCATCTGACTGTGATAGATTGACTCTCACACTATGTATATTGGCCAAAGTACCATTATTGGTACAAGATAAATCATCTGACTGTGATAGATTTACTCTGACACCATTTCTATTGGTCAAGGTATCATTATTGTAACAGGATAAATCATCGAACTGTGATAGATTGATTCTGACACTATGTCTATAGGTCACAGTATCATTATTGTTACAGGATAAATCGTATGACTGTGATAGATTGTCTCTGACATCATGTCTATAGGTGACAGTATCCTTATTGTTACATGATAAATTATATGACTGAGAGATTGACTCTTACACCATGTCTATATGTCACAGTATCATTATTGTTACAGGATAAATCATCTGACCTTGATAGATTGACTCTGACACTATGTCTATTGGCCACAATACCACTAGTGGTACAGGATAAATCATATGACTGTGATATATTTACTCTGACGCCTTTTCTGTTGTTCAAGGTATCATTATTGTGACAGGATAAATCATCTGACTGTGATATATTGACTCTGACAGTATGTCTATAGGTCACAGTATCATTATTGTTACAGGATAAATCATCTGACTGTGATAGATTGACTCTGACACTATGTCTATAGGTCACAGTATTATTATTGATACGGGATAAATCATCTGACTGTGATAGATTGACTCTTACACCATGTCTATAGGTCACAGTATTATTATTGATACGGGATAAATCATCTGACCTTGATAGATTGACTCTGACACTATGTCTATTGGCCACAATACCACTAGTGGTACAGGATAAATCATCTGATTGTGATAGATTGACTCTGACACTATGTCTATAGGTCAAAGTATCTTTATTGTTACAGGATAAATCATCTGACTGTGATATATTGACTCTGACAGTATGTCTATAGGTCACAGTATCATTATTGTTACAGGATAAATCATCTGACTGTGATAGATTGACTCTGACACTATGTCTATAGGTCACAGTATTATTATTGATACGGGATAAATCATCTGACTGTGATAGATTGACTCTTACACCATGTCTATAGGTCACAGTTTCATTATTATAACGGGATAAATCATCTGACTGTGATAAATTGACTCTGACACTATGTCTATAGGCCACAGTACCATTATTACTACAGGATAAGTCACCTGACTGTGATAGATTGACTCTGACACCACGTCTATAGACCACAGTGCCATTTTTGTTACAGGATAAATCATCTGACTGCGATAGATTGACTCTGACACTATATCTATAGGTCAAAGTATCATTATTGTTACAGGATAAATCGTCTGACTGTGATAGATTTACTCTGACATCATGTCTATAGGTGACAGTATCATTACCGTTACAGGATAAATCATCTGACTGTGATTGATTGACTCTGACACTATGTGTATTGGCCACAGTACCACTAGTCGTACAGGATAAATCATCTGACTGTGATAGATTGACTCTGACACCATGTATATAGGTCACAGTATAATTATTGTTACGGGATAAATAATCTGACTGTGATGGATTGAGTCTGACACCATGTCTATAGGTCACAGTATCATTATTATTACGAGATAAATCATCTGACTGTGATAGATTGACTCTGACACCATTTCTATTGGTCAAGGTAATATTATTGTTACAGGATAAATCATCGGACTGTGATAGATTGATTCTGACACTATGTCTATAGGTCACAGTATCATTAGTGTTATATGATAAATCATCTGACTGTGATAGATTGTCTCTGACATCATGTGTGTAGGTGACAGTATCATTATTGTTACAGGATAAATCATTTGACTGTGATAGATTAACTCTGACACCATGTTTATAGGTCACAGTATCATTATTGTTACAGGATATATCATCTGACTGTGATAGATTGACTCTGACACTATGTCTGTTGGCCACCGTACCACTAGTAGTACAGGATAAATCATCTGACTGTGATAGATTTACTCTGACGCCATTTCTATTGGTCAAGGTATCATTATTGTTACAGGATAAATAATCTGACTGTGATAGATTGACTCTGATACCATGCCTATAGGTAACAGTATCATTATTGTTACGGGATAAATAATCTCACTGTGATATATTGACTCTGACACTATGTCTATAGGCCACAGTATCCTTATTGTTACAAGGGCATGACATGGGTGTTAGATAGGACATTATATATAAACGGGTGATAGATACAATAGAACATTTATTACAAAGATATCATGTCTGTACGTATTATAAAGTTGATTGTGTATGACTAGGATGTCACAAATGCCAGACTAGGGTGTTACAAGGGCTTGACTAGGGTGTTAGATGAAGACATTAAAAGTGAAGGTGTGATAGATACAATAGAACAATTATTACAAAGATATGATGTCTGTATGTATTTTATAGTTCATTGTGTATGACTAGGATGTCCCAAATGCCTAACTAGGGTGCTATGAGGGCATGACTGGGGTGTTAGATGTAGACCTTATACATGTAGGTGTGATAGATACAGTAGAACAATTATTACAAAGATATGATGTCTGCATGTATTATAAAGTTGATTGTGTATGGCTAGGATGTCACTAATGCCAGACAAGGGTGTTACAAGGGCATGACATGGGTGTTAGATAGGACATTATATATAAAGGTGTGATAGATACAATAGAGCATTTATTATAAAGATATGATGTCTGTACGTATTATAAAGTTGATTGTGTATGACTAGGATGTCCCAACTGCCTGACTAGGGTGCTATGAGGGCATGACTGGGGTGTTAGATGTTGACCTTATACATGTAGGTGTGATAGATACAGTAGAACAATTATTACAAAGATATGTTGTCTGTATGTATTATATAGTTGATTGTGTATGACTAGGATGTCCCAACTGCCTGACTAGGGTGCTATGAGGGCATGACTTGGGTGTTAGATGCAGACCTTATACATGTAGGTGTGATAGATACAGTAGAACAATTATTACAAAGATATGTTGTCTGTATGTATCATATAGTTGATTGTGTATGACTAGACTGTCATAAATGCCTGACTAGGGTGTTACAAGGGCATGACATGGGTGTTAGATAGGACATTATATATAAAGGTGTGATAGATACAATAGAGCATTTATTATAAAGATATGATGTCTGTACGTATTATAAAGTTGATTGTGTATGACTAGGATGTCACAAATGCCAGACTAGGGTGTTACAAGGGCTTGACTGGGGTGTTAGATTAAGAAAATTAAAAATGAAGGTGTGATAGATACAATAGAACAATTATTACAAAGATATGATGTCTGTACGTATGGTATAGTTGATTGTGTATGACTAGGATGTCCCAACTGCCTGACTAGGGTGCTATGAGGGCATGACTGGGGTGTTAGATGTTGACCTTATACATGTAGGTGTGATAGATACAGTAGAACAATTATTTCAAAGATATGTTGTCTGCATGTATTTTATAGTTGATTGTGTATGACTAGAATGTCATAAATGCCTGACTAGGGTGCTATGAGGGCATGACTGGGGTGTTAGATGCAGACCTTATACATGTAGGTGTGATAGATACAGTAGAACAATTATTTCAAAGATATGTTGTCTGTATGTATTATATAGTTGATTGTGTATGACTAGAATGTCATAAATGCCTGACTAGGGTGTTACAAGGGCATGACATGGGTGTTAGATAGGACATTATATATAAAGGTGTGATAGATACAATAGAGCATTTATTATAAAGATATGAGGTCTGTATGTATTATATAGATGATTGTGTATGACTTGGATGTCACAAATGCCTGACTAGGCTGTTACAAGGGCATGACTGAGGTGTTAGAAGAAGACATTATTAATGAAGGTGTGATAGATACAATAGAACAATTATTACAAAGATATGATGTCTCTGTATGTATTATATAGTTGATGGTGTATGACTAGGATGTCACAAATGCCTGACCAGGGTGTTATGAGGGCATGACTGGGGTGTTAGATGTAGACCTTATATATGTAGGTGTGATAGATACAATAGAACAATTATTACAAAGACATGATGTCTGTATTTATTATATAGTTGATTGTGTATGACTAGGATGTCACAAATGCCAGACTAGGATGTTACAAGGGCATGACTGGGGTGTTAGATGAAGACATTATAAATGAATGTGTGATAGATACAATAGAACAATTATTAAAAAGATATGATGTCTGTATGTATTGCATAGTTGATTGTGTATGACTAGGATGTCCCAAATGCCTGACTAGGGTGCTATGAGGGCATGACTGGGGTGTTAGATGTAGACCTTATACATGTGGTGTGATAGATACAGTAGAACAATTATTACAAAGATATGTTGTCTGTATGTATTATATAGTTGATTGTGTATTACTAGAATGTCATAAATGCCTGACTAGGGTGTTCCAAGGGCATGTCATGGATGTTAGAAAGGACATCTACATGTAGGTGTGATAGATACAGTAGAACAATTATTACAAAGATATGTTGTCTGTATGTATTATAAAGTTGATTGTGTATGACTAGGATGTCACAAATGCCAGACTAGGGTGTTACAAGGGCATGACTAGGGTGTTAGATAAAGACATTATAAATGAAGGTGTGATAGATACAATAGAACATTTATTACAAAGATATGATGTGTTAGATGTAGACCTTATATATGTAGGTGTGATAGATACAATAGAACAATTATTACAAAGATATGATGTCTGTATGTATTATAAAGTTGATTGTGTACGACTATGATGTCACAAATGCCAGACTAGGATGTTACAAGGCCATGACTCGTGTGTTAGATGAAGACATTATACATGTGGTGTGATAGTTACAGTAGAACAATTATTACAAAGATATGATGTCTGCATGTATTATAAAGTTGATTGTGTATGGCTAGGATGTCACAAATGCCAGACTAGGGTGTTACAAGGGCATGACATGGGTGTTAGATAGGACATTATATATAAACGTGTGATAGATACAATAGAACATTTATTACAAAGATATGATGTCTGTACGTATTATAAAGTTGATTTCGTATGACTAGGATGTCACAAATGCCAGACTAGGGTGTTACAAGGACATGACATGGGTGTTAGATAGGACATTATATATAAACGTGTGATAGATACAATAGAACATTTATTACAAAGATATCATGTCTGTACGTATTATAAAGTTGATTGTGTATGACTAGGATGTCACAAATGCCAGACTAGGGTGTTACAAGGGCTTGACTGGGGTGTTAGATGAAGACATTAAAAATGAAGGTGTGATAGATACAATAGAACAATTATTACAAAGATATGATGTCTGTACGTATGGTATGGTTGATTGTGTATGACTAGGATGTCCCAACTGCCTGACTAGGGTGCTATGAGGGCTTGACTGGGGTGTTAGATGTTGACCTTATACATGTAGGTGTGATAGATACAGTAGAACAATTATTACAAAGATATGTTGTCTGTATGTATTATATAGTTGATTGTGTATGACTAGGATGTCCCAACTGCCTGACTAGGGTGCTATGAGGGCATGACTGGGGTGTTAGATGCAGACCTTATACATGTAGGTGTGATAGATACAGTAGAACAATTATTTCAAAGATATGTTGTCTGTATGTATTATATAGTTGATTGTGTATGACTAGACTGCCATAAATGCCTGACTAGGGTGTTACAAGGGCATGACATGGGTGTTAGATAGGACATTATATATAAAGGTGTGATAGATACAATAGAGCATTTATTATAAAGATATGATGTCTGTACGTATTATAAAGTTGATTGTGTATGACTAGGATGTCACAAATGCCAGACTAGGATGTTACAAGGGCATGACTGGGGTCTTAGATGAAGACATTATAAATGAATGTGTGATAGATACAATAGAACAATTATTAAAAAGATATGATGTCTGTTTGTATTGCATAGTTGATTGTGTATGACTAGGATGTCCCAAATGCCTGACTAGGGTGCTATGAGGGCATGACTGGGGTGTTAGATGTAGACCTTATACATGTGGTGTGATAGATATAGTAGAACAATTATTACAAAGATATGTTGTCAGTATGTATTATATAGTTGATTGTGTATTACTAGAATGTCATAAATGCCTGACTAGGGTGTTCCAAGGGCATGCCATGGATGTTAGAAAGGACATTATACATGTAGGTGTGATAGATACAGTAGAACAATTATTACAAAGATATGTTGTCTGTATGTATTATAAAGTTGATTGTGTATGACTAGGATGTCACAAATGCCAGACTAGGGTGTTACAAGGGCATGACTAGGGTGTTAGATAAAGACATTATAAATGAAGGTGTGATAGATACAATAGAACAATTATTACAAAGATATGATGTGTTAGATGTAGACCTTATATATGTAGGTGTGATAGATACAATAGAACAATTATTACAAAGATATGATGTCTGTATGTATTATAAAGTTGATTGTGTACGACTATGATGTCACAAATGCCAGACTAGGATGTTACAAGAAAATGACTCGGGTGTTAGATGAAGACATTATAAATGAAGTTGTGATAGATACAATAGAACAATTATTACAAAGCTAAGATGTCTGTATGTATTGTATAGTTGTTTGCGTATGACTAGAATGTCCCAATAGCCTGACTAGAGTGCTATGAGGACATGACTAGGGTGTTAGATGAAGACATTATAAATGAAGGCGTGATAGATACAATAGAACAATTATTACAAAGATATGTTGTCTGTATGTATTATATAGTTGATTGTGTATGACAAAATGTCATAAATGCCTGATTAGGGTGTTACAAGGGCATGACTGGGGTGTTAGAACAGTTAGATGGAGACATAATAAATGAAGGTGTGATAGATACAATAGAACAATTATTACAAAGATATGATGTCTGTATGTATTATATAGTTGATTGTGTATGACTAGGATGTCACAACTGCCAGACTAGGGTGTTTCAAGGGCAAGACTGGGGTGTTAGATAAAGACATTATCAATGAAGGTGTGATAGATACAATAGAACAATTATTACAAAGATATGATGTCTGTATGTATTGTTTAGTTGATTGTGTATGACTAGACTGTCATAAATGCCTGACTAGGGTGTTATAAGGGCATGATATGGGTGTTAGATAGGACATTATATATAAAGGTGTGATAGATACAATAGAGCATTTATTATAAAGATATGATGTCTGTACGTATTATAAAGTTGATTGTGTATGACTAGGATGTAACAAATGCCAGACTAATGTGTTATAAGGGCTTGACTGGGGTGTTAGATGAAGAAATTAAAAATGAAGGTGTGATAGATACAATAGAACAATTATTAAAAAGATATGACTAGGGTGTTATGAGGGCATGACTGGGGTGTTAGATATAAACCTTGTATATGTAGGTGTGATAGATACAATAGAACAATATTACAAGATATGATGTCTGTATGTATTATATAGTTGAGTGTGTAGAACTAGGATGTCACAAATGCCTGATTAGGGTGTTACAAGGGCATGACTGGGGTGTTAGATGAAGACATTATAAATAAAGGTGTGATAGATACAATAGAACAATATTACAAGATATGATGTCTGTATGTATTATATAGTTGAGTGTGTAGAACTAGGATGTCACAAATGCCTGATTAGGGTGTTACAAGGGCATGTCTTGGGTGTTAGAACAGTGAGATGAAGACATACTAAATGAAGGTGTGATAGATACAATAGAACAATTATTACAAAGATATGATGTCTGTATGTATTATATAGTTGATTGTGTATGACTAGGATGTCACAACTGCCAGACTAGGGTGTTACAAGGGCAAGACTGGGGTGTTAGATGAAGACATTATCAATGAAGGTGTGATAGATACAATAGAACAATTATTACAAAGATATGATGTCTGTATGTATTATAAAGTTGAATGTGTATGACTAGGATGTCACAAATGCCTGACTAGGGTGTTTCAAAGGCATGACTGGGGTGTTAGATGAAGACTTTATCAATGAAGGTGTGATAGATACAATAGAACAATTATTACAAAGATATGATGTTTCTGTATGTATTATATAGTTGATGATGTATGACTAGAATGTCATAAATGCCTGACTAGGGTGCTATGAGGGCATGACTTGGGTGTTAGATGTATACCTTATATATGTAGGTGTGATAGATACAATAGAACAATTATTACAAAGATATGATGTTTCTGTATGTATTGTATAGTTGATTGTGTATGACTATGATGTCACAAATGCCTGACTAGGGTGTTATGAGGGCATGACTGGGGTGTTAGATGTAGACCTTATATATGTAGGTGTGATAGATAAAATAGAACAATTATTACAAAGATATGATGTCTGTATGTATTATAAAGTTGATTGTGTACGACTAGGATGTCACAAATGCCAGAATAGAATGTTACAAGGGCATGACTGTGGTTTTAGATGAAGACATTATAAATGAAGGTGTAATAGATACAATAGAACAATTATTACCAAGATATGATGTTTTTGTATGTATTATATAGTTGATGGTGTATGACTAGGATGTCACAACTGCCAGACTAGGGTGTTACAAGGGCAAGACTGGGGTGTTAGATGAAGACATTATCAATGAAGGTGTGATAGATACAATAGAACAATTATTACAAAGATATGATGTCTGTATGTATTATAAAGTTGAATGTGTATGACTAGGATGTCACAAATGCCTGACTAGGGTGTTTCAAAGGCATGACTGGGGTGTTAGATGAAGACTTTATAAATGAAGGTGTGATAGATACAATAGAACAATTATTACAAAGATATGATATTCTGTATGTATTATATAGTTGATGATGTATGACTAGAATGTCATAAATGCCTGACTACGGTGCTATGAGGGCATGACTGGAGTGTTAGATGTATACCTTATATATGTAGGTGTGATAGATACAATAGAACAATTATTACAAAGATATGATGTTTCTGTATGTATTGTATAGTTGATTGTGTATGACTATGATGTCACAAATGCCTGACTAGGGTGTTATGAGGGCATGACTGGGGTGTTAGATGTAGACTTTATATATGTAGGAGTGATAGATACAATAGAACAATTATTACAAAGATATGATGTCTGTATGTATTATGAAGTTGATTGTGTACGACTAGGATGTCACAAATGCCAGACTAGAATGTTACAAGGGCATGACTGGGATTTTAGATGAAGACATTATAAATGAAGGTGTAATAGATACAATAGAACAATTATTACAAAGATATGATGTTTTTGTATGTATTATATAGTTGATGGTGTATGACTAGGATGTCACAAATGCCAGACTAGGGTGTTACAAGGGCATGACATGGGTGTTAGATAGGACATTATATATAAAAGGGTGATAGATTCAATAGAACATTTATTACAAAGATATGATGTCTGTACGTATTATAAAGTTGATTGTGTATGACTAGGATGTCACAAATGCCAGACTAGGGTGTTACAAGGGCTTGACTAGGGTGTTAGATGAAGACATTAAAAATGAAGGTGTGATAGCTACAATAGAACAATTATTACAAAGATATGATGTCTGTATGTATTGTATAGTTCATTGTGTATGACTAGGATGTCCCAAATGCCTAACTAGGGTGCTATGAGGGCATGACTAAGGTGTAAGATGTAGACCTTATACATGTAGGTGTGATAGATACAGTAGAACAATTATTACAAAGATATGATGTCTGCATGTATTATAAAGTTGATTGTGTATGGCTAGGATGTCACAAATGCCAGACAAGGGTGTTACAAGGGCATGACTAGGGTGTTAGATGAAGACATTATAAATGAAGGTGTGATAGATACAAAAGAACAATTATTACAAAGATATGTTGTCTGGACGTATGGTATAGTTGATTGTGTATGACTAGGATGTCCCAACTGCCTGACTAGGGTGCTATGAGGGCATGACTGGGGTGTTAAATGTAGACCTTATACATGTAGGTGTGATAGATACAGTAGAACAATTATTACAAAGATATGTTGTCTGTATGTATTATATAGTTGATTGTGTATGACTAGAATGTCATAAATACCTGACTAGGGTGTTACAAGGGCATGACATGGGTGTTAGATAGGACATTATATATAAAGGTGTGATAGATACAATAGAGCATTTATTATAAAGATATGATGTCTGTACGTATTATAAAGTTGATTGTGTATGACTAGGATGTCACAAATGCCAGACTAGGGTGTTACAAGGGCATGGCATGGGTGTTAGATAGGACATTATATATAAACGGGTGATAGATACAATAGAACATTTATTACAAAGATATCATGTCTGTATGTATTATATAGTTGATTGTGTATGACTAGGATGTCACAAATGTTAGACTAGGGTGTTACAAGGGCTTGACTGGGGTGTTAGATGAAGACATTAAAAATGAAGGTGTAATAGATACAATAGAACAATTATTACAAAGATATGATGTCTGTACGTATGGAATAGTTGATTGTGTATGACTAGGATGTCCCAACTGCCTGACTAGGGTGCTATGAGGGCATGACTTGGGTGTTAGATGTTGACCTTATACATGTAGGTGTGATAGATACAGTAGAACAATTATTACAAAGATATGTTGTCTGTATGTATTATATAGTTGATTGTGTATGACTAGGATGTCCCAACTGCCTGACTGGGGTGCTATGAGGGCATGACTGGGGTGTTAGATGCAGACCTTATACATGTAGGTGTGATAGATACAGTAGAACAATTATTACAAAGATATGTTGTCTGTATGTATTATATAGTTGATTGTGTATGACTAGAATGTCATAAATGCCTGACTAGGGTGTTACAAGGGCATGACATGGGTGTTAGATAGGACATTATATATAAAGGTGTGATAGATACAATAGAGCATTTATTATAAAGATATGATGTCTGTACGTATTATAAAGTTGATTGTGTATGACTAGGATGTCACAAATGCCAGACTAGGGTGTTACAAGGGCTTGACTGGGGTGTTAGATGAAGAAATTAAAAATGAAGGTGTGATAGATACAATAGAACAATTATTACAAAGATATGATGTCTGTACGTATGGTATAGTTGATTGTGTATGACTAGAATGTCCCAACTGCCTGACTAGGGTGCTATGAGGGCATGACTGGGGTGTTAGATGTTGACCTTATACATGTAGGTGTGATAGATACAGTAGAACAATTATTGCAAAGATTTGTTGTCTGTATGTATTATATAGTTGATTGTGTATTACTAGAATGTCATAAATGCCTGACTAGGGTGTTACAAGGGCATGCCATGGATGTTAGAAAGGACATTATACATGTACGTGTGATAGATACAGTAGAACAATTATTACAAAGAAATGTTGTCTGTATGTATTATAAAGTTGATTGTGTATGACTAGGATGTCACAAATGCCAGACTAGGGTGTTACAAGGGCATGACTAGGGTGTTAGATAAAGACATTATAAATGAAGGTGTGATAGATACAATAGAACAATTATTACAAAGATATGATGTGTTAGATGTAGGCCTTATATATGTAGGTGTGATAGATACAATAGAACAATTATTACAAAGATATGATGTCTGTATGTATTATAAAGTTGATTGTGTACGACTAGGATGTCACAAATGCCAGACTAGGATGTTACAAGGCCATGACTGGGGTGTTAGATGAAGACATTATAAATGAAGTTGTGATAGATACAATAGAACAATTATTACAAAGCTATGATGTCTGTATGTATTGTATAGTTGATTGTGTACGACTAGTATGTCCCAAATGCCTGACTAGGGTGCTATGAGGGCTTGACTGGGGTGTTAGATGAAGACCTTATACATGTAGGTGTGATAGATACAGTTGAACAATTATTACATTGATATGTTGTTTGTATGTATTATACAGTTGGTTGTGTATGACTAAAATGTCATAAATGCCTGACTAGGGTGTTACAAGGGCATGACATGGGTGTTAGATAAGACATTATATATAAAGGTGTGATAGATACAATAGAGCATTTATTATAAAGATATGATGTCTGTACGTATTATAAAGTTGATTGTGTATGACTAGGATGTCACAAATGCCAGGCTAGGGTGTTACAAGGGCATGACTGGGGTGTTAGATGAAGACATTATAAATTAATTTGTGATAGATACAATAGAACAATTATTACAAAGATATGATGTCTGTATGTATTATAAAGTTGATTGTGTATGGCTGGGATGTCAGAAATGCCAGACAAGGGGTTACAAGGGCATGAATGGGGTGTTAGATGAAGACATTATAAATGAAGGTGTGATAGATACAGAAGAACAATTAGTACAAAGCTATGATGTCTGCATGTATTGTATAGTTGATTGTGTACGACTAGTATGTCCCAAATGCCTGACTAGGGTGCTATGAGGGCTTGACTGGGGTTTTAGATGAAGACCTTATACATGTAGGTGTGATAGATACAGTAGAACAATTATTTCAAAGATATGTTGTCTGTATGTATTATATAGTTGATTGTGTATGACAAGAATGTCATAAATGCCAGACTAGGGTGTTACAAGGGCATGACATGGGTGTTAGATAGGACATTATATATAAAGGTGTGATAGATACAATAGAGCATTTATTATAAAGATATGAGGTCTGTATGTATTATATAGATGATTGTATATGACTTGGATGTCACAAATGCCTGACTAGGGTGTTACAAAAGCATGACTGAGGTGTTAGAAGAAGACATTATTAATGAAGTTGTGATAGATACAATAGAACAATTATTACAAAGATATGATGTCTCTGTATGTATTATATAGTTGATGGTGTATGACTAGGATGTCACAAATGCCTGACTAGGGTGTTATGAGGGCATGACTGGGGTGTTAGATGTAGACCTTATATATGTAGGTGTGATAGATACAATATAACAATTATTACAAAGACATGATGTCTGTATTTATTATATAGTTGATTGTGTATGACTAGGATGTCACAAATGCCAGACTAGGATGTTACAAGGGCATGACTGGGGTGTTAGATGAAGACATTATAAATTAATTTGTGATAGATACAATAGAACAATTATTACAAAGATATGATGTCTGTATGTATTATAAAGTTGATTGTGTATGGCTGGGATGTCAGAAATGCCAGACAAGGGGTTACAAGGGCATGAATGGGGTGTTAGATGAAGACATTATAAATGAAGGTGTGATAGATACAGAAGAACAATTATTACAAAGCTATGATGTCTGTATGTATTGTATAGTTGATTGTGTACGACTAGTATGTCCCAAATGCCTGACTAGGGTGCTATGAGGGCCTGACTGGGGTGTTAGATGAAGACCTTATACATGTAGGTGTGATAGATACAGTAGAACAATTATTTCAAAGATATGTTGTCTGTATGTATTATATAGTTGATTGTGTATGACTAGAATGTCATAAATGCCAGACTAGGGTGTTACAAGGGCATGACATGGGTGTTAGATAGGACATTATATATAAAGGTGTGATAGATACA
The DNA here is from genome assembly GCF_965363235.1 of Mytilus galloprovincialis. NCBI lineage: Eukaryota > Metazoa > Mollusca > Bivalvia > Mytilida > Mytilidae > Mytilus > Mytilus galloprovincialis. Next base: position 29,273,810 of record NC_134851.1, on the reverse strand, counting down.
ATAGAGCATTTATTATAAAGATATGAGGTCTGTATGTATTATATAGATGATTGTGTATGACTTGGATGTCACAAATGCCTGACTAGGGTGTTACAAGGGCATGACTGAGGTGTTAGAAGAAGACATTATTAATGAATGTGTGATAGATACAATAGAACAATTATTACAAAGATATGATGTCTCTGTATGTATTATATAGTTGATGGTGTATGACTAGGATGTCACAAATGCCTGACTAGGGTGTTATGAGGGCATGACTGGGGTGTTAGATGTAGACCTTATATATGTAGGTGTGATAGATACAATAGAACAATTATTACAAAGACATGATGTCTGTATTTATTATATAGTTGATTGTGTATGACTAGGATGTCACAAATGCCAGACTAGGATGTTACAAGGGCATGACTGGGGTGTTAGATGAAGACATTATAAATCAATGTGTGATAGATTCAATAGAACAATTATTACAAAAGATATGATGTCTGTATGTATTGCATAGTTGATTGTGTATGACTAGGATGTCCCAAATGCCTGACTAGGGTGCTATGAGGGCTTGACTGGGTGTTAGATGTAGACCTTATACATGTAGGTGTGATAGATACAGTAGAACAATTATTGCAAAGATATGTTGTCTGTATGTATTATATAGTTGATTGTGTATTACTAGAATGTCATAAATGCCTGACAAGGGTGTTACAAGGGCATGCCATGTATGTTAGAAAGGACATTATACATGTAGGTGTGATAGATACAGTAGAACAATTATTACAAAGAAATGTTGTCTGTATGTATTATAAAGTTGATTGTGTATGACTAGGATGTCACAAATGCCAGACTAGGGTGTTACAAGGGCATGACTAGGGTGTTAGATAAAGACATTATAAATGAAGGTGTGATAGATACAATAGAACAATTATTACAAAGATATGATGTGTTAGATGTAGGCCTTATATATGTAGGTGTGATAGATACAATAGAACAATTATTACAAAGATATGATGTCTGTATGTATTATAAAGTTGATTGTGTACGACTAGGAAGTCACAAATGCCAGACTAGGATGTTACAAGGCCATGACTGGGGTGTTAGATGAAGACATTATAAATGAAGTTGTGATAGATACAATAGAACAATTATTACAAAGCTATGATGTCTGTATGTATTGTATAGTTGATTGTGTACGACTAGTATGTCCCAAATGCCTGACTAGGGTGCTATGAGGGCTTGACTGGGGTGTTAGATGAAGACCTTATACATGTAGGTGTGATAGATACAGTTGAACAATTATTACATTGATATGTTGTTTGTATGTATTATACAGTTGATTGTGTATGACTAGAATGTCACAAATGCCAGACTAGGGTGTTACAAGGGCATGACTAGGGTGTTAGATAAAGACATTATAAATGAAGGTGTGATAGATACAATAGAACAATTATTACAAAGATATGATGTGTTAGATGAAGACATTATAAATGAAGTTGTGATAGATACAATAGAACAATTATTACAAAGCTATGATGTCTGTATGTATTGTATAGTTGATTGTGTACGACTAGTATGTCCCAAATGCCTGACTAGGGTGCTATGAGGGCTTGACTGGGGTGTTAGATGAAGACCTTATACATGTAGGTGTGATAGATACAGTAGAACAATTATTACAAAGAAATGTTGTCTGTATGTATTATAAAGTTGATTGTGTATGACTAGGATGTCACAAATGCCAGACTAGGGTGTTACAAGGGCATGACTAGGGTGTTAGATAAAGACATTATAAATGAAGGTGTGATAGATACAATAGAACAATTATTACAAAGATATGATGTGTTAGATGTAGGCCTTATATATGTAGGTATGATAGATACAATAGAACAATTATTACAAAGATATGATGTCTTATGTATTATAAAGTTGATTGTGTACGACTAGGATGTCACAAATGCCAGACTAGGATGTTACAAGGCCATGACTGGGGTGTTAGATGAAGACATTATAAATGAAGTTGTGATAGATACAATAGAACAATTATTACAAAGCTATGATGTCTGTATGTATTGTATAGTTGATTGTGTACGACTAGTATGTCCCAAATGCCTGACTAGGGTGCTATGAGGGCTTGACTGGGGTGTTAGATGAAGACCTTATACATGTAGGTGTGAAAGATACAGTTGAACAATTATTACATTGATATGTTGTTTGTATGTATTATACAGTTGATTGTGTATGACTAAAATGTCATAAATCCCTGACTAGGGTGTTACAAGGGCATGACATGGGTGTTAGATAAGACATTATATATAAAGGTGTGATAGATACAATAGAGCATTTATTATAAAGATATGATGTCTGTACGTATTATAAAGTTGATTGTGTATGACTAGGATGTCACAAATGCCAGGCTAGGGTGTTACAAGGGCATGACTGGGGTGTTAGATGAAGACATTATAAATTAATTTGTGATAGATACAATAGAACAATTATTACAAAGATATGATGTCTGTATGTATTATAAAGTTGATTGTGTATGGCTGGGATGTCAGAAATGCCAGACAAGGGGTTACAAGGGCATGAATGGGGTGTTAGATGAAGACATTATAAATGAAGGTGTGATAGATACAGAAGAACAATTATTACAAAGATATGATGTATGTATGTATTATATAGTTGATTGTGTATGACTAACTAGGGTGCTATGAGGGCATGACTGGGGTGTTAGATGTAGACCTTATATATGTAGGTGTGATAGATACAATAGAACACTTATTACAAAGATATGATGTCTGTATGAATTATACAGTTGATTGTGTATGACTAGGATGTCACAGATGCCAGACTAGGATGTTACAAGGGCATGACTGGGGTGTTACATAAAGGTGTGATAGATACAATAGAACAATTATTACAAAGATATGATGTCTGTATGTATTGTATAGTTCATTGTGTATGACTAGGATGTCCCAAATGCCTAACTAGGGTGCTATGAGGGCATGACTGGGGTGTTAGATGTAGACCTTATACATGTAGGTGTGATAGATACAGTAGAACAATTATTACAAAGATATGTTGTCTGTGTCAATTATATAGTTGATGGTGTATGACTAGAATGTCATCAATGCCAGACTGGGGTGTTACAAGGGCATGACATGGGTGTTAGATAGGACATTATAAATCAATGTGTGATAGATACAATAGAACAATTATTACAAAGATATGATGTCTGTATGTATTATATAGTTGATTGTGTATGGCTAGGATGTCACAAATGCCAGACAAGGGGGTTACAAGGGCATGACATGGGTGTTAGATAGGACATTATAAATCAACGTGTGATAGATACAATAGAACAATTATTACAAAGATATGATGTCTGTATGTATTATATAGTTGATTGTGTATGGCTAGGATGTCACAAATGCCAGACAAGGGGGTTACAAGGGCATGAATGGGGTGTTAGATGAAGACATTATAAATGAAGGTGTGATAGATACAATAGAACAATTATTACAAAGATATGATGTGTTAGATGTAGGCCTTATATATGTAGGTGTGATAGATACAGAAGAACAATTATTACAAAGATATGTTATCTGTTTGTATTATATAGTTGATTGTGTATGACTAGAATGTTACAAATGCCAGACTAGGGTGTTACAAGGGCATGACTAGGGTGTTAGATAAAGACATTATAAATGAAGGTGTGATAGATACAATAGAACAATTATTACAAAGATATGATGTGTTAGATGTAGGCCTTATATATGTAGGTGTGATAGATACAATAGAACAATTTTTACAAAGATATGATGTCTGTATGTATTATAAAGTTGATTGTGTACGACTAGGATGTCACAAATGCCAGACTAGGATGTTACAAGGCCATGACTGGGGTGTTAGATGAAGACATTATAAATGAAGTTGTGATAGATACAATAGAACAATTATTACAAAGCTATGATGTCTGTATGTATTGTATAGTTGATTGTGTACGACTAGTATGTCCCAAATGCCTGACTAGGGTGCTATGAGGGCATGACTGGGGTGTTAGATGAAGACCTTATATATGTAGGTGTGATAGATACAATAGAACAATTATTACAAAGACATGATGTCTGTATTTATTATATAGTTGATTGTGTATGACTAGGATGTCACAAATGCCAGACTAGGATGTTACAAGGGCATGACTGGGGTGTTAGATGAAGACATTATAAATTAATTTGTGATAGATACAATAGAACAATTATTACAAAGATATGATGTCTGTATGTATTATAAAGTTGATTGTGTATGGCTGGGATGTCAGAAATGCCAGACAAGGGGTTACAAGGGCATGAATGGGGTGTTAGATGAAGACATTATAAATGAAGGTGTGATAGATACAGAAGAACAATTATTACAAAGCTATGATGTCTGTATGTATTGTATAGTTGATTGTGTATGGCTAGGATGTCACAAATGCCAGACAAGGGGGTTACAAGGGCATGAATGGGGTGTTAGATGAAGACATTATAAATGAAGGTGTGATAGATACAATAGAACAATTATTACAAAGATATGATGTGTTAGATGTAGGCCTTATATATGTAGGTGTGATAGATACAGAAGAACAATTATTACAAAGATATGTTATCTGTTTGTATTATATAGTTGATTGTGTATGACTAGAATGTTACAAATGCCAGACTAGGGTGTTACAAGGGCATGACTAGGGTGTTAGATAAAGACATTATAAATGAAGGTGTGATAGATACAATAGAACAATTATTACAAAGATATGATGTGTTAGATGTAGGCCTTATATATGTAGGTGTGATAGATACAATAGAACAATTTTTACAAAGATATGATGTCTGTATGTATTATAAAGTTGATTGTGTACGACTAGGATGTCACAAATGCCAGACTAGGATGTTACAAGGCCATGACTGGGGTGTTAGATGAAGACATTATAAATGAAGTTGTGATAGATACAATAGAACAATTATTACAAAGCTATGATGTCTGTATGTATTGTATAGTTGATTGTGTACGACTAGTATGTCCCAAATGCCTGACTAGGGTGCTATGAGGGCATGACTGGGGTGTTAGATGAAGACCTTATATATGTAGGTGTGATAGATACAATAGAACAATTATTACAAAGACATGATGTCTGTATTTATTATATAGTTGATTGTGTATGACTAGGATGTCACAAATGCCAGACTAGGATGTTACAAGGGCATGACTGGGGTGTTAGATGAAGACATTATAAATTAATTTGTGATAGATACAATAGAACAATTATTACAAAGATATGATGTCTGTATGTATTATAAAGTTGATTGTGTATGGCTGGGATGTCAGAAATGCCAGACAAGGGGTTACAAGGGCATGAATGAGGTGTTAGATGAAGACATTATAAATGAAGGTGTGATAGATACAGAAGAACAATTATTACAAAGCTATGATGTCTGTATGTATTGTATAGTTGATTGTGTACGACTAGTATGTCCCAAATGCCTGACTAGGGTGCTATGAGGGCCTGACTGGGGTGTTAGATGAAGACCTTATACATGTAGGTGTGATAGATACAGTAGAACAATTATTTCAAAGATATGTTGTCTGTATGTATTATATAGTTGATTGTGTATGACTAGAATGTCATAAATGCCAGACTAGGGTGTTACAAGGGCATGACATGGGTGTTAGATAGGACATTATATATAAAGGTGTGATAGATACAATAGAGCATTTATTATAAAGATATGAGGTCTGTATGTATTATATAGATGATTGTGTATGACTTGGATGTCACAAATGCCTGACTAGGGTGTTACAAAGGCATGACTGAGGTGTTACAAGAAGACATTATTAATGAAGGTGTGATAGATACAATAGAACAATTATTACAAAGATATGATGTCTCTGTATGTATTATATAGTTGATGGTGTATGACTAGGATGTCACAAATGCCTGACTAGGGTGTTATGAGGGCATGACTGGGGTGTTAGATGTAGACCTTATATATGTAGGTGTGATAGATACAATAGAACAATTATTACAAAGACATGATGTCTGTATTTATTATATAGTTGATTGTGTATGACTAGGATGTCACAAATGCCAGACTAGGATGTTACAAGGGCATGACTGGGGTGTTAGATGAAGACATTATAAATCAATGTGTGATAGATTCAATAGAACAATTATTACAAAATATATGATGTCTGTATGTATTGCATAGTTGATTGTGTATGACTAGGATGTCCCAAATGCCTGACTAGGTTGCTATGAGGGCTTGACTGGGTGTTAGATGTAGACCTTATACATGTAGGTGTGATAGATACAGTAGAACAATTATTGCAAAGATATGTTGTCTGTATGTATTATATAGTTGATTGTGTATTACTAGAATGTCATAAATGCCTGACAAGGGTGTTACAAGGGCATGCCATGGATGTTAGAAAGGACATTATACATGTAGGTGTGATAGATACAGTAGAACAATTATTACAAAGAAATGTTGTCTGTATGTATTATAAAGTTGATTGTGTATGACTAGGATGTCACAAATGCCAGACTAGGGTGTTACAAGGGCATGACTAGGGTGTTAGATAAAGACATTATAAATGAAGGTGTGATAGATACAATAGAACAATTATTACAAAGATATGATGTGTTAGATGTAGGCCTTATATATGTAGGTGTGATAGATACAATAGAACAATTATTACAAAGATATGATGTCTGTATGTATTATAAAGTTGATTGTGTACGACTAGGATGTCACAAATGCCAGACTAGGATGTTACAAGGCCATGACTGGGGTGTTAGATGAAGACATTATAAATGAAGTTGTGATAGATACAATAGAACAATTATTACAAAGCTATGATGTCTGTATGTATTGTATAGTTGATTGTGTACGAATAGTATGTCCCAAATGCCTGACTAGGGTGCTATGAGGGCCTGACTGGGGTGTTAGATGAAGACCTTATACATGTAGGTGTGATAGATACAGTAGAACAATTATTTCAAAGATATGTTGTCTGTATGTATTATATAGTTGATTGTGTATGACTAGAATGTCATAAATGCCAGACTAGGGTGTTACAAGGGCATGACATGGGTGTTAGATAGGACATTATATATAAAGGTGTGATAGATACAATAGAGCATTTATTATAAAGATATGAGGTCTGTATGTATTATATAGATGATTGTGTATGACTTGGATGTCACAAATGCCTGACTAGGGTGTTACAAAGGCATGACTGAGGTGTTAGAAGAAGACATTATTAATGAAGGTGTGATAGATACAATAGAACAATTATTACAAAGATATGATGTCTCTGTATGTATTATATAGTTGATGGTGTATGACTAGGATGTCACAAATGCCTGACTAGGGTGTTATGAGGGCATGACTGGGGTGTTAGATGTAGACCTTATATATGTAGGTGTGATAGATACAATAGAACAATTATTACAAAGACATGATGTCTGTATTTATTATATAGTTGATTGTGTATGACTAGGATGTCACAAATGCCAGACTAGGATGTTACAAGGGCATGACTGGGGTGTTAGATGAAGACATTATAAATCAATGTGTGATAGATTCAATAGAACAATTATTACAAAATATATGATGTCTGTATGTATTGCATAGTTGATTGTGTATGACTAGGATGTCCCAAATGCCTGACTAGGTTGCTATGAGGGCTTGACTGGGTGTTAGATGTAGACCTTATACATGTAGGTGTGATAGATACAGTAGAACAATTATTGCAAAGATATGTTGTCTGTATGTATTATATAGTTGATTGTGTATTACTAGAATGTCATAAATGCCTGACAAGGGTGTTACAAGGGCATGCCATGGATGTTAGAAAGGACATTATACATGTAGGTGTGATAGATACAGTAGAACAATTATTACAAAGAAATGTTGTCTGTATGTATTATAAAGTTGATTGTGTATGACTAGGATGTCACAAATGCCAGACTAGGGTGTTACAAGGGCATGACTAGGGTGTTAGATAAAGACATTATAAATGAAGGTGTGATAGATACAATAGAACAATTATTACAAAGATATGATGTGTTAGATGTAGGCCTTATATATGTAGGTGTGATAGATACAATAGAACAATTATTACAAAGATATGATGTCTGTATGTATTATAAAGTTGATTGTGTACGACTAGGATGTCACAAATGCCAGACTAGGATGTTACAAGGCCATGACTGGGGTGTTAGATGAAGACATTATAAATGAAGTTGTGATAGATACAATAGAACAATTATTACAAAGCTATGATGTCTGTATGTATTGTATAGTTGATTGTGTACGACTAGTATGTCCCAAATGCCTGACTAGGGTGCTATGAGGGCTTGACTGGGGTGTTAGATGAAGACCTTATACATGTAGGTGTGATAGATACAGTTGAACAATTATTACATTGATATGTTGTTTGTATGTATTATACAGTTGATTGTGTATGACTACAATGTCACAAATGCCAGACTAGGGTGTTACAAGGGCATGACTAGGGTGTTAGATAAAGACATTATAAATGAAGGTGTGATAGATACAATAGAACAATTATTACAAAGATATGATGTGTTAGATGAAGACATTATAAATGAAGTTGTGATAGATACAATAGAACAATTATTACAAAGCTATGATGTCTGTATGTATTGTATAGTTGATTGTGTACGACTAGTATGTCCCAAATGCCTGACTAGGGTGCTATGAGGGCTTGCCTGGGGTGTTAGATGAAGACCTTATACATGTAGGTGTGATAAATACAGTAGAACAATTATTACAAAGAAATGTTGTCTGTATGTATTATAAAGTTAATTGTGTATGACTAGGATGTCACAAATGCCAGACTAGGGTGTTACAAGGGCATGACTAGGGTGTTAGATAAAGACATTATAAATGAAGGTGTGATAGATACAATAGAACAATTATTACAAAGATATGATGTGTTAGATGTAGGCCTTATATATGTAGGTATGATAGATACAATAGAACAATTATTACAAAGATATGATGTCTGTATGTATTATAAAGTTGATTGTGTACGACTAGGATGTCACAAATGCCAGACTAGGATGTTACAAGGCCATGACTGGGGTGTTAGATGAAGACATTATAAATGAAGTTGTGATAGATACAATAGAACAATTATTACAAAGCTATGATGTCTGTATGTATTGTATAGTTGATTGTGTACGACTAGTATGTCCCAAATGCCTGACTAGGGTGCTATGAGGGCTTGACTGGGGTGTTAGATGAAGACCTTATACATGTAGGTGTGAAAGATACAGTTGAACAATTATTACATTGATATGTTGTTTGTATGTATTATACAGTTGATTGTGTATGACTAAAATGTCATAAATCCCTGACTAGGGTGTTACAAGGGCATGACATGGGTGTTAGATAAGACATTATATATAAAGGTGTGATAGATACAATAGAGCATTTATTATAAAGATATGATGTCTGTACGTATTATAAAGTTGATTGTGTATGACTAGGATGTCACAAATGCCAGGCTAGGGTGTTACAAGGGCATGACTGGGGTGTTAGATGAAGACATTATAAATTAATTTGTGATAGATACAATAGAACAATTATTACAAAGATATGATGTCTGTATGTATTATAAAGTTGATTGTGTATGGCTGGGATGTCAGAAATGCCAGACAAGGGGTTACAAGGGCATGAATGGGGTGTTAGATGAAGACATTATAAATGAAGGTGTGATAGATACAGAAGAACAATTATTACAAAGATATAATGTATGTATGTATTATATAGTTGATTTTGTATGACTAACTAGGGTGTTATGAGGGCATGACTGGGGTGTTAGATGTAGACCTTATATATGTAGGTGTGATAGATACAATAGAACACTTATTACAAAGATATGATGTCTGTATGAATTATACAGTTGATTGTGTATGACTAGGATGTCACAGATGCCAGACTAGGATGTTACAAGGGCATGACTGGGGTGTTAGATAAAGGTGTGATAGATACAATAGAACAATTATTACAAAGATATGATGTCTGTATGTATTGTATAGTTCATTGTGTATGACTAGGATGTCCCAAATGCCTAACTAGGGTGCTATGAGGGCATGACTGGGGTGTTAGATGTAGACCTTATACATGTAGGTGTGATAGATACAGTAGAACAATTATTACAAAGATATGTTGTCTGTGTCAATTATATAGTTGATGGTGTATGACTAGAATGTCATCAATGCCAGACTGGGGTGTTACAAGGGCATGACATGGGTGTTAGATAGGACATTATAAATCAATGTGTGATAGATACAATAGAACAATTATTACAAAGATATGATGTCTGTATGTATTATATAGTTGATTGTGTATGGCTAGGATGTCACAAATGCCAGACAAGGGGGTTACAAGGGCATGACATGGGTGTTAGATAGGACATTATAAATCAATGTGTGATAGATACAATAGAACAATTATTACAAAGATATGATGTCTGTATGTATTATATAGTTGATTGTGTATGGCTAGGATGTCACAAATGCCAGACAAGGGGGTTACAAGGGCATGAATGGGGTGTTAGATGAAGACATTATAAATGAAGGTGTGATAGATACAATAGAACAATTATTACAAAGATATGATGTGTTAGATGTAGGCCTTATATATGTAGGTGTGATAGATACAGAAGAACAATTATTACAAAGATATGTTATCTGTTTGTATTATATAGTTGATTGTGTATGACTAGAATGTTACAAATGCCAGACTAGGGTGTTACAAGGGCATGACTAGGGTGTTAGATAAAGACATTATAAATGAAGGTGTGATAGATACAATAGAACAATTATTACAAAGATATGATGTGTTAGATGTAGGCCTTATATATGTAGGTGTGATAGATACAATAGAACAATTATTACAAAGATATGATGTCTGTATGTATTATAAAGTTGATTGTGTACGACTAGGATGTCACAAATGCCAGACTAGGATGTTACAAGGCCATGACTGGGGTGTTAGATGAAGACATTATAAATGAAGTTGTGATAGATACAATAGAACAATTATTACAAAGCTATGATGTCTGTATGTATTGTATAGTTGATTGTGTACGACTAGTATGTCCCAAATGCCTGACTAGGGTGCTATGAGGGCTTGACTGGGGTGTTAGATGAAGACCTTATACATGTAGGTGTGATAGATACAGTTGAACAATTATTACATTGATATGTTGTTTGTATGTATTATACAGTTGATTGTGTATGACTAAAATGTCATAAATGCCTGACTAGGGTGCTACAAGGGCATGACATGGGTGTTAGATAAGACATTATATATAAAGGTGTGATAGATACAATAGAGCATTTATTATAAAGATATGATGTCTGTACGTATTATAAAGTTGATTGTGTATGACTAGGATGTCACAAATGCCAGGCTAGGGTGTTACAAGGGCATGACTGGGGTGTTAGATGAAGACATTATAAATTAATTTGTGATAGATTCAATAGAACAATTATTACAAAAGATATGATGTCTGTATGTATTATAAAGTTGATTGTGTATGGCTGGGATGTCAGAAATGCCAGACAAGGGGTTACAAGGGCATGAATGGGGTGTTAGATGAAGACATTATAAATGAAGGTGTGATAGATACAGAAGAACAATTATTACAAAGATATGATGTATGTATGTATTATATAGTTGATTGTGTATGACTAACTAGGGTGCTATGAGGGCATGACTGGGGTGTTAGATGTAGACCTTATATATGTAGGTGTGATAGATACAATAGAACACTTATTACAAAGATATGATGTCTGTATGAATTATAAAGTTGATTGTGTATGACTAGGATGTCACAGATGCCAGACTAGGATGTTACAAGGGCATGACTGGGGTGTTAGATAAAGGTGTGATAGATACAATAGAACAATTATTACAAAGATATGATGTCTGTATGTATTATATAGTTGATTGTGTATGGCTAGGATGTCACAAATGCCAGACAAGGGGGTTACAAGGGCATGAATGGGGTGTTAGATGAAGACATTATAAATGAAGGTGTGATAGATACAGAAGAACAATTATTACAAAGATATGTTATCTGTTTGTATTATATAGTTGATTGTGTATGACTAGAATGTTACAAATGCCTGACTAGGGTGTTACAAGGACATGACATGGGTGTTAGATATGACATTATATATAAAGGTGTGATAGATACAATAGAGCATTTATTATAAAGATATGATGTCTGTACGTATTATAAAGTTAATTGTGTATGACTAGGATGTCACAAATGCCAGACTAGGGTGTTACAAGGGCATGACTAGGATGTTAGATGAAGACATTATAAATGAAGGTGTGACAGATACAATAGAGCAATTATTACAAAGATATGATGTTTGTATGTATTATAAAGTTGATTGTGTACGACTAGGATGTCACAAATGCCAAACTAGGATGTTACAAGGGCATGACTGGGGTGTTAGATGAAGACATTATACATGAAGGTGTGATAGATACAATAGAACAATTATTATAGATATGATGTCTCTACGTATGGTATAGTTAATTGTGTATGACTAAAATGTCCCAACTGCTTGACTAGGGTGCTATGAGGGCATGACTGGGGTGTTAGATGTAGACCTTATACATGTAGGTGTGATAGATACAGTAGAACAATTATTACAAAGATATGATGTCTGCAGGAATTATAAAGTTGATTGTGTATGACTAGGATGTCACAAATGCCAGACTAGGGTGTTAATAGGGCATGACATGAGTGTTAGATAGGACATTATATATAAAGGTGTGATAGATACAATAGAGCATTTATTATAAAGATATGATGTCTGTACGTATTATAAAGTTGATTGTCTAGAGTAGGATGTCACAAATGCCAGACTAGGGTGTTACAAGGGCATCACTGGGGTGTTAGATGAAGACAGTAAAAATGAAGGTGTGATAGATACAATAGAACAATTATTACAAAGATATGATGTCTGTATGTATTGTATAGTTCATTGTGTATGACTAGGATGTCCCAAATGCCTAACTAGGGTGCTATGAGGGCATGACTGGGGTGTTAGATGTAGACCTTATACATGTAGGTGTGATAGATACAGTAGAACAATTATTACAAAGATATGATGTCTGTATGTATTATAAAGTTGATTGTGTATGGCTAAGATGTCACAAATGCCAGACAAGGGTGTTACAAGGGCATGACTGGGGTGTTAGATGAAGACATTATAAATGAAGGTGTGATAGATACAATAGAACAATTATTACAAAGATATGTTGTCTGTACGTATGGTATAGTTGATTGTGTATGACTAGGATGTCCCAACTGCCTGACTAGGGTGCTAGGAGGGCATGACTGGGGTGTTAGATGTAGACCTTATACATGTAGGTGTGATAGATACAGTAGAACAATTATTACAAAGATATGATGTCTGTATGTATTATATAGTTGATTGTGTATGGCTAGGATGTCACAAATGCCAGACAAGGGGGTTACAAGGGCATGAATGGGGTGTTAGATGAAGACATTATAAATGAAGGTGTGATAGATACAGAAGAACAATTATTACAAAGATATGTTATCTGTTTGTATTATATAGTTGATTGTGTATGACTAGAATGTTACAAATGCCTGACTAGGGTGTTACAAGGACATGACATGGGTGTTAGATATGACATTATATATAAAGGTGTGATAGATACAATAGAGCATTTATTATAAAGATATGATGTCTGTACGTATTATAAAGTTAATTGTGTATGACTAGGATGTCACAAATGCCAGACTAGGGTGTTACAAGGGCATGACTAGGATGTTAGATGAAGACATTATAAATGAAGGTGTGACAGATACAATAGAGCAATTATTACAAAGATATGATGTTTGTATGTATTATAAAGTTGATTGTGTACGACTAGGATGTCACAAATGCCAAACTAGGAATTTACAAGGGCATGACTGGGGTGTTAGATGAAGACATTATACATGAAGGTGTGATAGATACAATAGAACAATTATTACAAAGATATGATGTCTGTACGTATGGTATAGTTAATTGTGTATGACTAGGATGTCCCAACTGCTTGACTAGGGTGCTATGAGGGCATGACTGGGGTGTTAGATGTAGACCTTATACATGTAGGTGTGATAGATACAGTAGAACAATTATTACAAAGATATGATGTCTGCAGGAATTATAAAGTTGATTGTGTATGACTAGGATGTCACAAATGCCAGACTAGGGTGTTAATAGGGCATGACATGAGTGTTAGATAGGACATTATATATAAAGGTGTGATAGATACAATAGAGCATTTATTATAAAGATATGATGTCTGTACGTATTATAAAGTTGATTGTCTAGAGTAGGATGTCACAAATGCCAGACTAGGGTGTTACAAGGGCATCACTGGGGTGTTAGATGAAGACAGTAAAAATGAAGGTGTGATAGATACAATAGAACAATTATTACAAAGATATGATGTCTGTATGTATTGTATAGTTCATTGTGTATGACTAGGATGTCCCAAATGCCTAACTAGGGTGCTATGAGGGCATGACTGGGGTGTTAGATGTAGACCTTATACATGTAGGTGTGATAGATACAGTAGAACAATTATTACAAAGATATGATGTCTGTATGTATTATAAAGTTGATTGTGTATGGCTAAGATGTCACAAATGCCAGACAAGGGTGTTACAAGGGCATGACTGGGGTGTTAGATGAAGACATTATAAATGAAGGTGTGATAGATACAATAGAACAATTATTACAAAGATATATTGTCTGTACGTATGGTATAGTTGATTGTGTATGACTAGGATGTCCCAACTGCCTGACTAGGGTGCTAGGAGGGCATGACTGGGGTGTTAGATGTAGACCTTATACATGTAGGTGTGATAGATACAGTAGAACAATTATTACAAAGATATGATGTCTGTATGTATTATATAGTTGATTGTGTATGGCTAGGATGTCACAAATGCCAGACAAGGGGGTTACAAGGGCATGAATGGGGTGTTAGATGAAGACATTATAAATGAAGGTGTGATAGATACAGAAGAACAATTATTACAAAGATATGTTATCTGTTTGTATTATATAGTTGATTGTGTATGACTAGAATGTTACAAATGCCTGACTAGGGTGTTACAAGGACATGACATGGGTGTTAGATATGACATTATATATAAAGTTGTGATAGATACAATAGTGCATTTATTATAAAGATATGATGTCTGTACGTATTATAAAGTTAATTGTGTATGACTAGGATGTCACAAATGCCAGACTAGGGTGTTACAAGGGCATGACTAGGATGTTAGATGAAGACATTATAAATGAAGGTGTGACAGATACAATAGAGCAATTATTACAAAGATATGATGTTTGTATGTATTATAAAGTTGATTGTGTACGACTAGGATGTCACAAATGCCAAACTAGGAATTTACAAGGGCATGACTGGGGTGTTAGATGAAGACATTATACATGAAGGTGTGATAGATACAATAGAACAATTATTACAAAGATATGATGTCTGTACGTATGGTATAGTTAATTGTGTATGACTAGGATGTCCCAACTGCTTGACTAGGGTGCTATGAGGGCATGACTGGGGTGTTAGATGTAGACCTTATACATGTAGGTGTGATAGATACAGTAGAACAATTATTACAAAGATATGATGTCTGCAGGAATTATAAAGTTGATTGTGTATGACTAGGATGTCACAAATGCCAGACTAGGGTGTTAATAGGGCATGACATGAGTGTTAGATAGGACATTATATATAAAGGTGTGATAGATACAATAGAGCATTTATTATAAAGATATGATGTCTGTACGTATTATAAAGTTGATTGTCTAGAGTAGGATGTCACAAATGCCAGACTAGGGTGTTACAAGGGCATCACTTGGGTGTTAGATGAAGACATTATAAATGAAGGTGTGATAGATACAATAGAACAATTATTACAAAGATATGTTGTCTGTACGTATGGTATAGTTGATTGTGTATGACTAGGATGTCCCAACTGCCTGACTAGAGTGCTAGGAGGGCATGACTGGGGTGTTAGATGTAGTCCTTATACATGTAGGTGTGATAGATACAGTAGAACAATTATTACAAAGATATGTTGTCTGCATGTATTATATAGTTGATTGTGTATGACTAGAATGTCATAAATGCCTGACTAGGGTGTTACAAGGGCATTACGTGTGTGTTAGATAGGACATTATATATAAAGGTGTGATAGATACAATTGAGCATTTATTATAAAGATATGATGTCTGTACGTATTATAAAGTTGATTGTGTATGACTAGGATGTCACAAATGCCAGACTAGGGTGTTACAAGGGCATGGCATGGGTGTTAGATAGGACATTATATATAAACGGGTGATAGATACAATAGAACATTTATTACAAAGATATCATGTCTGTACGTATTATAAAGTTGATTGTGTATGACTAGGATGTCACAAATGCCATATTAGGGTGTTACAAGGGCTTGACTAGGGTGTTAGATGAAGACATTAAAAATGAAGGTGTGATAGATACAATAGAACAATTATTACAAAGATATGATGTCTGTATGTATTGTATAGTTCATTGTGTATGACTAGGATGTCCCAAATGCCTAACTAGGGTGCTATGAGGGCATGACTGGGGTGTTAGATGTAGACCTTATACATATAGGTGTGATAGATACAGTAGAACAATTATTACAAAGATATGATGTCTGCATGTATTATAAAGTTGATTGTGTATGGCTAGGATGTCACAAATGCCAGACAAGGGTGTTACAAGGGCATGACTGGGGTGTTAGATGAAGACATTATAAATGAAGGTGTGATAGATACAAAAGAACAATTATTACAAAGATATGTTGTCTGGACGTATGGTATAGTTGATTGTGTATGACTAGGATGTCCCAACTGCCTGACTAGGGTGCTATGAGGGCATGACTGGGGTGTTAGATGTAGACCTTATACATGTAGGTGTGATAGATACAGTAGAACAATTATTACAAAAATATGTTGTCTGTATGTATTATATAGTTGATTGTGTATGACTAGAATGTCATAAATGCCTGACTAGGGTGTTACAAGGGCATGACATGGGTGTTAGATAGGACATTATATATAAAGGTGTGATAGATACAATAGAGCATTTATTATAAAGATATGATGTCTGTACGTATTATAAAGTTGATTGTGTATGACTAGGATGTCACAAATGCCAGACTAGGGTGTTACAAGGGCATGGCATGGGTGTTAGATAGGACATTATATATAAACGGGTGATAGATACAATAGAACATTTATTACAAAGATATCATGTCTGTACGTATTATAAAGTTGATTGTGTATGACTAGGATGTCACAAATGCCAGACTAGGGTGTTACAAGGGCTTGACTGGGGTGTTAGATGAAGACATTAAAAATGAAGGTGTGATAGATACAATAGAACAATTATTACAAAGATATGATGTCTGTACGTATGGTATAGTTGATTATGTATGACTAGGATGTCCCAACTGCCTGACTAGGGTGCTATGAGGGCATGACTGGGGTGTTAGATGTTGACCTTATACATGTAGGTGTGATAGATACAGTAGAACAATTATTACAAAGATATGTTGTCTGTATGTATTATATAGTTGATTGTGTATGACTAGGATGTCCCAACTGCCTGACTAGGGTGCTATGAGGGCATGACTGGGGTGTTAAATGCAGACCTTATACATGTAGGTGTGATAGATACAGTAGAACAATTATTACAAAGATATGTTGTCTGTATGTATTATATAGTTGATTGTGTATGACTAGAATGTCATAAATACCTGACTAGGGTGTTACAAGGGCATGACATGGGTGTTAGATAGGACATTATATATAAAGGTGTGATAGATACAATAGAGCATTTATTATAAAAATATGATGTCTGTACGTATTATAAAGTTGATTGTGTATGACTAGGATGTCACAAATGCCAGACTAGGGTGTTACAAGGGCGTATTTTTAGATTATTCTATTTTTAGAACAACCAATACATTTATAAATTCCGTATAAGTCATCATTTCACCAAAGTAGGCACGGGGTTTAAGTATGCATTTTGCTGCATACATAAACTTTAACGATATATTTTTCTATGAAAAAAACTTATTTGTTCATTAAATTATGGTATTATCCTTAAAGGCTTTTACATTATCTTTCAGATGCACCAAAAATTAGCTCAAATGCGTTAATTTTTGTAAAATGCTGACACTTTGAAATTTGAAGATGTATATATGATGACCTATGCGCTTGCTTCAAACATATAACTTAAGAGTGCACAGTCTTTAATCATATATAATATATCTCAATTAAACTGATATATATGGGCGTTTTTCAATAAAAACGTACTTTCTTGTCCCAGCCACTTTAAAAAAATGTGTTTGATCTTTGCAAGTAATTTTTTGTGCAGTCAGTACATTGAATTAGATATAACATTTTTAAGCAAAGAAACAGTTTATTTTTTAGAGAGATTGATAAGACATTGATTCCTGTATGGTCCAAAACAAGCAAAATGGCATGTCCCTAGACCGCCTGTTCAACATTCATACTCTCAAATATCGTAAAAAAATGAAGAAATAAATATTAATTTTACTTAATATAAGTTCTTTAATAATTCAAAAGTATGTTTAGAGCCAACATATTTTAATAAACAGCTTTTATTTTAGAAGGTGTGTCCCTAACACAATGTCCACTACGAAACGAAGTCATTAAAACTTGCTTATAAACAGTTTTATAAAATCAATGTAATTTTTTGTTTGCAAGAGATATAAACATTAGGGTCTTACAAAAGAAGTGATGCTTTTATAACGGCAATTAAACTGTTGGTAAGAAAAATTGAGCACATCAAATGGACCAGAGTGATACCGTATTTTTGTAAATGTCCACTACGAAACGGGCCAAATCTCATTCAGGAACTGGTTTTAAAATTATGAAAAAAAATATCAGTGTACAGCTTAATAATGCTTTGATGAATACAGTCAGTCTTGTTACTATTGCAATATTGGGGTTGTGAGAAAAAAATAAAACATGTGAATACGTCCCCTACGAAACGGTCCCCTACGAAACAAGTTTGGGAGAAAAACGTTTCGTAGTGGACACTACCACTACCATGCAGTCTTTTTTTACTCTTTTTTCAATTATATTCGTGCAAAGCAAATAACAAAGGTTAGTTTCATGTAATTTTTATTATGTTTTTATTAACATAGAATAGGGTTGATGTCAACTACGAAACTTTTTGTCCACTACGAAACGGTTTTGTCAACTAAGAAACGCATCAAAATGTCCACTACATAACATGAGTTGTACCTTCATATGTGAAGTACTGTCTAATCTTTATCAATAAAAAATGGTTCTCCAATTCAGAAAAAAATGAGATTTGTTCTAGTATATAACGTAAACAAACTGGAATGTCTATAGGAAAAATTTAAAATTGCAAAAATATGTGTTTAGAAGCAGTTTCGTAGGGGACAAAAGTCCCCTACGAAACAGTACACAAGTTATGAAAATAATATCATTTTAAAGAGTATTTAAGATTGCACTTTTTGTTTACAAACAGGTCTATAATAGAGGTATTCAAAATAACTCTTGAAAATAAATTTTAGACTAGTTGATTTTCCATTTTTTTTTTAGGTCTGAAAGGAACGCTTTTATTGAAAAACGCCCATATATTGCTTTTTATTTATGAAATAGATAAAGTGTAAAATACCTTTATTTTTGGTTAAATTATATAAAACCAACTTTCTTAGTTAAAAAGATATATTTAATAAACCGATATATACGACTCGTTAAATGTCTTTTTTTCTAGCAATGAATCTCAAGGTTTCATTTCCATCGTAGAGGCCTTGGATAACTTTAACATGTGCTTTTCAATAGAGTTCTTATATATATATTTAACTACTAGTATGATGTATTCATTGTTGTAATGCACTGAAATATGGGCCTTTCCCAATTATTGTTATTGTGTTTGTGCCAATAAAATATTTGTATATTTGTATTTGTATATAAATTGGTGCTTTATTAAGCGTAAAACACGATAAACCACCATAAAAGCCTAGAAAAACCAACATAAAGGCAACTACCCATAAGAGTAAAAATCTTCCCCCAGCACCACCCAGGCATTTGTGTATATTACAGGTATAGCCCAAACAAATGCTTATAGTGTCTTTTACATGCCTGAATCTTTATTTATAATACAAAAATATGTGGACGTAGGCCAACAATTTTTTAATCGACCCTACCCTCAATTTGGATAGCCAGACGCCAATATTGACCATACCAACCCCGGATCTTTTCTCCCTAGTGACCAAACTGACCATATTATTGGTCTATACAAGGTGTCATTTTCATCATAAAGGCCTTGGCTAACATTAACATGTGTTTTCCAACATAAATAGGTGCTTCATTAAGCGGAAAACACGATAAATCATCATAAAAGCATAGAAAACCAACATAAAGGCAACTACCCATAAGAGTGAACATCTTCCCCCAGCACCGCCCAGGCATACC
This sequence comes from Mytilus galloprovincialis, assembly GCF_965363235.1. NCBI lineage: Eukaryota > Metazoa > Mollusca > Bivalvia > Mytilida > Mytilidae > Mytilus > Mytilus galloprovincialis. The sequence goes on along the minus strand of NC_134851.1, from coordinate 29,253,178 downwards.
ATTGGTTATTTCGTGGCAGCCAGTTTTTATTATTGTCAGTGGAGGATGCCGGAGTGCCCAGAGAAAACCACCGACCTTTGATAGGAAAACTGACAATCCTAATCAATTAAGTAGGAAAGGTCCAGTGCCAAGTATTTCACGTATGATCAGGACGAAAGAGTACAATAGGTATATATCTGCATTGAAGGTCGGGAAAATTTTAGCATTATAACTTGGTACCTACCCCGGGTATCTACGGACACCCAAAAAGTTGTTTCAGAGGTTATTCAAAATACACAGATTTGTATGGTAATCTCAAAACATTAGGCATAAGATTTCACGTATCCTAGCTTTCTGAATTCAATCATCAAACACAGTCAAATTGACCAACCGCTCTAGCAATGGTTTGACTGCCGGTAAAAAACGGAAATTGTCACATTTCTATACCTCAGTCACCATTGCAGTTTAAATTTGTTTACGAACAACATATACAAAAAGCGAATCTATAGCATGTAGCCATATGCGATCATGTCTTTTCAAAGGACACGGTAGATAAAAAGGCAGCAAAAATCATTGATGTATAGGGTATATAACTGGTAATCACAACATCAGATCACAACAAAGGTAGGCAGAGATCAGACATTGATGTATAAGGTATATAACTGGTAAATCACAATATCAGATCACACAAAGGTATTGAAACATGTTAAAACAAATTGTAATTTAAATAAAAGGTGGAAACTAAATATTGGAATTTCACCAAGGTACAGTGTTTCGATATATTTTTTTCTTCTTCATTGATTATATTTATTAATCAATTCATTAGTACCCTTTTAGCTCTACGTTACTTGTGACGTCATTCCTGGCTTTGTTGTGAGTATATCAGCACTGTTTCAATTCTTTATCTTCCCATACAAATTATTTTGGTAAGAAAAAATTAAAAAGGATAAAAACGTGTTTGAAAACGTACTATTTGTTTTATTTCCAGAGGAGCAGATCAGTGGCAAACATTTCACCAGGAATTGTAATAAGAAGGAACATCAAGACTTCTATCAGCCTATTTTCAGGCTTTTCAGAAGGAGAGGCAAAAGACTTGGCTGAAGATTTCAGCAACATTGTTGAAAAAAGCGATGTCTTTACTAGGCTTAGTAAAATTTCCTCATCAAAAAGAGAAGCTAATGAAGTTCGGTAAGCTATTAAATTTTACAAGCCCCTCCTCTTTGGTAATAATTCTAGATAAAAAAAAGTTGTAAACAGCATAAAGTATGCAATGAAAATAGTTAAAAGCTGCCAAGAAAATAAAGGTTGTGTATTTTTGAGTATGATGAAGGAATAACCATTTGCTTTTCAGAGGTCAAGGTTATTTTGGAAATTTTTATGATATATTTGTTTGGCAATAACTTGAATCAAATAACTGTGGAAAGATAGGATGAACATTCATAACTAATCCGACAAATTTCAGATTAAATCAGGATATGGTAATGAAAAAACATGATAAAGTGAAAAATAATCATATTTAACTTAACCACAACCAAAATATATGCTCTACAATTATTATATAACAGAAATTTAAATCAAATAAAAACAACATAATTATGTGAAAAAAGGAAATTTTAGGCAACAAGAAATGCGTCAAGATTGACTTATAATTTCCCTTACATCTTTATTCTACTTAGTCGTTAGTTTTCTATTTGTTGTTGATTACTTGTTGCATTTGAATTGCAATATGCAATACTGTACTCAAATATGCATGTATACTATTACAAAAGGAGTGATTACTTTAATTCAAAATCTATGACCCAAATATTTTTACAGTTCAGATTCACACCCCCTACTTGCTATTTGAGGTATAAAACATGAAGAAACAAATTTGGAAAGGGTATAAAAATATAGCAAGTAACACACTGTTCACACTACATGCACTATAGGTACTATATTCGTAGACAATGAAAATCAATGGACGATAAATGTGTCCCCTGACCAATATTGACTGAGGTTACCTCTGGTCACCTTACACCGCTCTTCATATGTTGACTTAGGTTACCTCTGCTCACCTTGGACACATATTGACCATGTTTACCTCTGGTCCAGTTACAATGATGCTCTGATCACATAACACACTCATTTAATCTGGTTACCTCTGGTCACCTTGTACATATATTCACTATGTTGACCTCTGGTCACCTTATATTAATGCTCACATAACACAATCATTCACTTTGGTTACTTCTGGTCACCAAACACATATATTGACGATGGTTACCGCTGGTCGCCCTAAACCGCTATTCATATATTAACTTCGGTTAATGTTTGTAGATAATAATGGCCAGTACTTGTGGTACAGTTAATGTGTACGTCAAGAAGACAAAGCATTTTCAAAGTTTTAATGGTTGCATACATTAGTACTCACGAGGGTTGGATGTTTGTAGATCATATTGGTCAACACTTGAGGGACCAATGTAACTTACATACGCCCAATTCTGATGTACTCTGATGGATGTAACATAGGAGGGTGTAATACGCATAATACCATAGGTACTCTGATGGATGTAACGTAGGAGGGTGTAATACATATAATACCATAGGTACTCTGATGGATGTAACATAGGAGAGTGTAATACGCATAATACCATAGGTACTCTGATGGATGTAACATATGAGAGTGTAATACGCATAATACCATAGGTACTCTGATGGATGTAACATAGGAGAGTGTAATACGCATAATACCATAGGCACTCTGATGGATGTAACATAGGAGAGTGTAGTACACATAATACCATAGGTACCTGATGGATGTAACATAGGAGAGTGTAATATACATAATACCATAGGTACTCTGATGGATGTAACATAGGAGGGTATACTACACATAATACCAAAGGTACTTTGATGGATGTAACATAGGAGGGTGTAATACACATAATACCATATGTACTCTGATGGATGTAACATAGGAGGGTGTAATACACATAATACCATAGGTACTCTGATGGATGTAACATAGGAGAGTGTAATACACATAATACCATAGGTACTCTGATGGATGTAACATAGGAGGGTGTAATACACATAATACCAAAGGTTCTCTGATGGATGTAACATAGGAGGGTGCAATACACATAATACCATAGGTACTCTGATGGATGTAACATAAGAGGGTGTAATACGCATAATACCATAAGAACTTTGATGGATATAACATAGGAGGGTGTAATACACATTATACCATAGGTACTCTGATGGATGTAACATAGGAGGGAATCTCAAAAGATTGACACAATGGAGAAGCCAGTTAAAAGTTACATGTATGACAAAGGTTGTGCTATCAGTGGTGTTGTTTCATTTATCAGCGCTAATCCGTATATGGCGTATCCAGAAATTTTCATAAGTGGGGGCCCACTGACTGACCTAAGAGGGGGCCCGCTCCAGTCACGCTTCAGTGATTCCCTATATAAGCAACCCCTAAATCCGCCTCTGAAATTGAATAATTTGTGTCCGATTTCGAAAACCCGAATATAAAGAAACGAAATGTTGAGTTATATCCAGGAAGAATAGTTTAAAAGGAAGGATGACAAGTTATAGAAATTAAGGTTGAGACAGAACAACAAAAATGACCATTATATTTATATATTTGAATAAAAAAATAATCAGTGTCGAAATTTTAGTGAGGCAATTTCCTCACTTGCCTCAAGGGTAGCTACGGCCTTGCGGTAATATAGTGCATTTGTTCTTTGTCACAAATTACTCCATATAGTGAATATAGTTTATTCATATTTTATTATGGGGCCGCATCGACTTGGGGCCGGATCGACTTGGGCCGGATCGACTTATAATAACAATCTGTGAACTTTATATCGTGTGAGACAATAGTTTAGACAAAGGAACGTTTAGTGATATATTTGATTCTTTTTCCGAACACCACCACCAATCTTTTCATTTGGTAACCTTATACCTGTTTACGACAGGGTGCTCCGAAGTCAACGGAGGAATTTACCAGCACAACAACAACAACAATAATGGCTGTTGACAATTATCACTCATTTATTTAAAGTTTATTTTAGATTTTAGCAAGTGTATATATATTCACGGAGTGTGTACATACTTAAAGACTTTTATCCATATTACCCTCAAAAGAGGGGTGTTCCTAACAGAGGAAGCTCATACGAAGAAAAAAAGGTAAATCAATAGAAAGTAGAATTGCGTATTTTTGGATTATTCTATTTTTAGAAAAACCAATACACAGAAAAGCACTATTTATAAATGTTGTTTCTTGGTACCTAAATCATAGGAAATTGGATCGGGAAATTAACGTGAAATTATCGCAATTGGTGAAGAAATTGATCACTACTTCGAAGTTTTATAAATATCTACACAGCAGTGAACATTTTAAATTTACTAGTTAATAAATTTTATTAAAACTGAAGAATATCCTCATCTCATGGGCTTTTCGTGCTATTAATTTTTTGTGACATCACAATTTTAATTGAGAAAGCAAGCATAGTACATATTCATGCATATATAAAGTACGAAAACATTGATCTGATCATATGTGGGGAAGAATATTTAAAACTCTTTAAAACTACCTGTCAATTAACAACATTCAATCGTAAAAAAGAAACCCAGAATATATGCAGGCTTTAGAAAAAAGAAGACTATAGATGTAAGGGGACGGGTTTAAATAACATGTACATTATGTAGAAATGAGACAATTCTATACAGGAGACCAGATGACCCAGAAATAATAACTATAGGTCACCCCGTAAGCCTTTAACAATGAGCAAAGCCCATACCGCTTAGTCAGTTATAAAATATAAATGTACATGCAAATAATTATTATTATAATATAGCCGTCTAGGGTTTTAAAACGCGTATCACATGTTTAGAATCAGATTGTTCAATTAAGAAACTATGCTTCTTTTAATAATTTAATTGAGTTGTAAAAGTGTCGACTGAAGCACAACTTGTACGAAGCGGTTCGTTCGAAAAATATGCACACGATCAACAATATAAAATCCCCCTTCCCTTTTACCACCAAAAAAAAAATACAAAAAGAGGCATTCATTTCTTATAATTATATTTCTATGCTAATAAAACAACACAAAAAGTTTGATCAAGTTTTTCTTTTATATACCAGTGCACTTTTTTTTGCAGCACGTGTCAACTCCAACTTAACATATAATTTTGATATTCCTTATGTATTTTTAATTTCAGACAAACTACTCGTAATTTCTTGAAAGTTTTTGATTACGTTTAATTTTTTTCTACAAATATAACTTCCTTGCCAACAGAACTGCTGTTTTGTTTGTTTATTAACAAAGACTTCCGAAAAGAAATGTTATTCTTATCCTTAATATATACGCTGACTTTAACGACCTTATACTTGTTTAAATACAAAATCAAGAGATGTTCCGGTGATTGCGACTTAAGTAGTAATTTAACAATATTTTTTTTAAAAAATTGTATAAGAAGGCACAAAATTTAAAGTAGGCACGTATACATTTTGGAGGCCGAGTTTACACATTTCCCGATTTTTTATTGAGTTTAAAGTAACATATTTATCTTAAATTGTTATAAAAAACATATTGTACGTCCAAACAATATTAATATAACATCAAGATTTTCGATAATAACCGATTTCTTAAAATCTTTGAAAATGCTGAATCATGCTTACTTTAGTAGCTGTTTTAACGCATCGGGACTTTGGTAGCAATTAGTTAGTATATATATATATATATATATATAGAGTCTATAAGAATCTACCAACCAGTAAACTTAATAGGTATTGGATCAATTATTGTATAATTTATATCATCTGTTCAGTTTTTCCATCTTTGTGCAATGATATTCAACACTTTTTAGTGTTTTGTTTTCCATCTATTTATCGGTATTGTTACACAATCTTTCAGACTCATATATATATATATATATATATATATATATATATATATATTATTCCCGCTACAAAAGCAAATTTAGCTATTCTTGGTCAGGATGAAAAGATGCGCCGTTTAATTAATTCAGAAACACTTCTACAAAGTAAACGGCAACCACAAAACATAAAACGACTATTGACCCGAGCACGATTCGACCAAAAAAGAACATTCAGTGTGTCAAAATGTCGAGATAGTCGTTGTGGAGCATGTCCGTATATCCATGTCGGCAAGGGAATGGACATACCTAATGGCCTATCACTCTTTACCAACGAAAACATTACCTGTAAATCCGAGAATTTAACTTATTGCATTTAATGTAATGGTTGCCAGGAAATTTATATCGGTCAAACAGGGAACAGTGTAACAGAAAGAGTGCGCATTCATAGACAACAGATACGGCAGCCACAATACAGAAACATCCCTCTTACAAAATGTAGCAAACATTTAGACAATTGTGGCGGGTGATTTTTTTTTAAATATTCCCATTTTATAAAATGAATATGGGTTGTGACATTACACGAGAAGTCAAGGAAAAACATTTTATTTTAAAATTTAAATCACGATTGAATGCAAACTATGCATTTTCTATTGTGTAATCATGACGTTCCATACTTCTATATATAGACTAAGTGTAATACGACTTATCTCACTTTATATACTCAACGACAACTATGACGTTATATACCTACCGTTACATAGTTACGTTAATCATGTATAGTTTCACCTGAAGATTGTTATTTGAACATGAAAGTACTAGTGAATTAAAACTATTCATACCGGCAATGTTGGATTTATTAGTAATCTATATATATTTCTATTCACAAGAACATTTATTATAGTGATCTTTATATATATATATATATATATATTTGCAGTTGTCACTACACACAGGCAGACATATACATATATTTATTTACAGTGATTGTATGCTTCTATTAATAGATTAGCATCCTGCAATTATACTGAAGAGATGAGTAGATGATCATTTCTGTACACTGAAAAATAAATACTTCGTGTATTGTATCATAGATCCTTGTTTAATTCCTACAAGCAGGTAACACCTCCCGAAACGAAAGCTTATTTTTATAAGCTAGAGTTAGAGGAGGGAATAAGGTCTCTGCGCAATGCTAGGCGGTGTTGTCGTAGAAGTTAGAAAAAAGTACAGGTTCCAGCCCCGGCGCCGGGGAGGAAGTTACGAATCAAATCTACTCTAACATCGTTAGGTTGATTTTCTAGGCACTTTATATATATATATATACGTCTGAGTCAGTGACAACCCTACAACAGATGTATCCATCGGATCGCCATGGCTGTGTACATAATGTATATACAACTCGTCTAAACATCAACCCAACAATGTTAGATCTGTAAATTTGCTTTCGCAAATTTTTGGTTCTTCCCTCGCCGGGATTCGAACCCATGCTACTGTGATATCGTGACACCAAATCGCCTGCACTGCAGCCGTCCCGCTAGACCACACGACCCCCTGGGCTCTCTAAAATAAAGAGCTTTCGCTGGCCGTGTGTTACCTTTCCACGTCAGTTTTAATCTAGCGGCGTACTGCAGTACATGATATATAAGGCATGAAGATGTTAATGTTACAGATCAGCTAAATTATCTATAGTAAAGGATCCTACAAATTAATGTAAGATACAGTCACAGAAAATGATTATATTTATAAGTACGTCTGAGTCAGTGACAACCCTACAACAGATGTATCCATCGGATCGCCATCAATGATGGTGACACATGGCTGTGTACATAATGTATATACAACTCGTCTAAACATCAACCCAACAATGTTAGATCTGTAAATTTGCTTTCGCAAATTTTTGGTTCTTCCCTCGCCGGGATTCGAACCCATGCTACTGTGATATCGTGACACCAAATCGCTTGCACTGCAGCCGTCCCGCTAGACCACACGACCACCTGGGCTCTCTAAAATAAAGAGCTTTCGCTGGCCGTGTGTTACCTTTCCACGTCAGTTTTAATCTAGCGGCGTACTGCAGTACATCATATATATATATAGGCGTACAAAATAAATTTCACATGTGCAGATGTATATATTCATAAAATAAAATAGTAAAATAAGTTAAAAAATTAACAGTTCCATTCAATCGATTTCATCCTTCCATTGGGACTCTTCAGGATAACTGATATGGCGTCGTTATGGGCGACGTCGTTAAGGAGGTTTGTGACGTTCCGTCATTGTTCGTTATTCAAAGTTTTCGGGATTTAATTTTGATCGGAACGTTGTGATGAAATAACGTGCCATCTCCATTTATAAAGAAAAAGTAATGGAACAGCCTAAACAAATAACAAATAACCCGGATAAAGCAACGAAAAAGAGATTAAAGAAACTGATAAAAGACTACGATCAATGTCTAACCGAGAAGGAAATAGCGTACTTGTGTGACTTTGATCCGAAAGAAAGTAATTTTTATGGACTTCCATAGGTACATAAAAGTGCACAAATACAAAATACTGTTCGCGACCAAAACAATGTTTACTTTGAAACATTCCGTCCTGCCGATCTGAAATTAAGACCAATTATAGCCGGACCGGAATCATTAACTCAAAGACTTAGTCATTTTATCGATCTTATCATCAAACATATATGTCCGTTAATTCCGAGTTATATCAAAGATGATATGGAATTTTTAAATCACATTCCTGCCATAGTCCCGGAAGAAACACTATTAACAAGTTTTGATGTTACAAGTCTTTACACAAATATTCCCCATGATCTAGGTCTTACAGCCGTAAAATACTGGATCGAAGAAAAACGGGATGAAATTGACAGTAGATTTGAAACAGACTTCATACTAGAGGCTATCAAAATAGTGCTAGAAGAAAATACATTTTATTTCGATGGGAACAAATACAGACAAATTAAAGGTACAGCCATGGGAACTATAGTTGCCCCCACCTACGCCAATTTAATGATGGGATATTTAGAGCACCAAATGTATCAACAAATATCTGTCCAATTCGATCAAAATTTTAGTGATTTTATCATTCAATTTTGGAAAAGATATTTAGATGACTGCATACTATTTTGGAGCAGATCAGAAGAAGATTTATACAAATTTTTAGATCTGATCAACTTCTTACATCCGTCAATTTAATTCACCATGGAAACCAGTGGTACACAACTACCATTTTTGGATATCATCATTTTAAAATCAGGCACACAAATAACAACGGACATTTATTATAAATCCACAGACACCCATCAATACTTAAATTTTCATTCGTGTCATCCGTCCCATACAAAGCGAAATATACCTTACTGTATGGCCAGGCGAATTTGTGCTATAGTATCGGACAAAAATATTCGAAAAGTACGTTTGAAGGAATTAAAAGGTTATTTAACACAACAGTTGTGCCCAGAGGGACTAATTGAAAGTGGAATACAAAAATCAAAACTTCTCACACTTCAAGAATTACGAACTCCGAAAGTAAAAGACACAGATGAAAACTTAAAGAAAATACTGTTCGTCAGTACACATGACCCGTATTTTCCGAACGTGTTTAATACAATAAAATCAAACCTTCCGATTCTACATGAAAGTAAAACTATGAAAAAATTGATACCGGAAGGAAACTTGATCTACAGCCGCAGACAACCTAAAAATTTAAAGAAACACTTAACCAGAGCTCGATTCGAACCGAAGGTTAGTGAGTTTGAAATAAAATCTTGCGGAGATTCAAGATGCGGTGTTTGCGGTCAAGATATAAAATATTTGGAAACGGGAAAAATGAAAACATTTAAAGATGGCAGAAAATTTCATGTTAACGCCAATATGACTTGTAAGACAACAAACCTTATTTACTGCGTCACATGTCCTGGTTGTCTAAAAAATTATATTGGACAGACCGGGAATAGCCTCTGTGAACGGGTGCGAGTTCATAAACAACAAATAAAACACCCACAATACAGAAACTTGCCAATTAGTGCCCATCTTGACACTTGTGGTAAAAAACGTTTCCAAATAATACCCATTTTTAAATGTAGACGGGATGAAGCCTATCGAAAGGAGATGGAACGTTATTTCATCACAACGTTCCGATCAAAAAAAATCCCGAAAACTTTTAATAACGAACAATGACGGAACGTCACAAACCTCCTTAACGACGTCGCCCATAACGACGCAATATCAGTTATCCTGAAGAGTGCCAATGGAAGGATGAAATCGATTGAATGGAACTGTTAACTTTTTAACTTATTTTACTATTTTATTTTATGAATATATATATATATATATATAGACCGGAACTTAAGGGACTCAATATATATATATATATATCTATATATATATATAGGTATAATAGCATCTCCATGCCTTATATACCATGCACTGTAGTGCGACGCTAGATTAAAACTGAAGGGAAAGGTAGCACCCGACCACCGAGGGCTTCATTTGTTAGGAAGCCTAGGTGGTCGTGTGGCCTAGCGGGACGGCTAAAGTATAGGCGATCTGGTGTCATGATATCTCAGTTCGAATCCCGTCGAGGAAAAAAAAAACGTGCGAAAGCAAATTTACAGATCTAAAATTTTTGGGTTGGTGTTTAGACGAGTTGTATATACATAATGTACACAGACATGTATCACCATCACTGCTGGTGATCCGATGGATAAATCTGTTGTAGAGTTGTCACTGGTTCCGACGTACTTATATATATATCTAGTATATGATTACTAATAAATCCAACCTTATATAAATATTTATAGATATATATTATATAAACATTATAAAAAAAGAAGATGTGGTATTTTGAATGAGACAATTCTCCACAAGAGACCAACATTACACAAAGATTATCAACTATAGGTCAAAGTACGACCTTTAACAATGAGCAAAACTTATATTGCATAGTCAGCTATAAAAGGTCCCGAAATTACAACGTAAAACAATTCAAACGATAAAACTAACGGCCTAGTTTATATATGAATTGAAAACAACGTTAAAACCTATGATTGCCTGAAATAACTTGCAGTGAAAACTTTTAATATGTTCTTATTCAGTGATAATAGACGTCATACTAAACTTCTAAATATACACAAGAAACTTATACATGAAAATTAAAAATTTTACAGGACTAACCAAGGACAATATTTGTTTAGGGGCCAGCTGAAGTACGCCTCCGGGTGCGTGAGTTTCTCGCTGTATTTACGAACCATTTGTGGCCTTCGGCTGTTCTCTTTGACACATTCCCCATTTCCATTCTCAATTTTAAGAAGACTAAGCTAAAGTTTCAAAGTCAATAGACCGGAACTTAAGGGACTCAATTTATGATTATAACAGATCTGTATGGTTTTTTTTTTTATAATAAAAAAATAATGAAAAAGCACTACAGACTATTGGTCAATTTATAGTCAAACGTTTGATCATATGCATATGTGAAACAAAAAGCTGGTAGATGGTAAAACCCATAGAAACAAATCAGAAAACGTTAAGTGTACAAAAATGAAATCGGGGATACATTTCACCTCATCTTTGAATCTCAATTTCTTAACAGGAGGGAAAATAAGCATATTGATACATCAGAACAAATATCTTACATTTGTCTTTATGATAAAACATTGATGATTGACATAATCAGTCAATCTATGTTTGGGATTAATTTTCGCTCTTATAATGTTTAGCTTGTCCAATGCAGGGATCCACGGATAGAACCTTATGGCAGAACTTTCTGTATGTCAGCCCTTAGTATGTTTCCAACCTTTGTTTTGCAGTGGAGAGAACAATTAAAACTGCAGCTATGTAATGCTTTTAATCAAGGGCCTTGTCTAAACACACAGAGATATGATGATGGATGCAAAATTTTATCGACAAAATCTGACTGGTGAGTTTCTAATTTCTTTTCATGTACAAATGTAATTTATGAAAAAATGGCAGAACACTTACTAATCTATTTTTAGTTTGTATTTATCGATTATGTTTCGTATGAAGTAGAGTGCCTCCTAAATTTCATCTGCAAATACTCCAGAGTCAAGAGATAAATTTATTAGATCTGTCAGCTGTAGTACTAAACAGATTTAATATTATATCTAAATATTGTCCTATTTTCATCAAAAGTAGTCAATTCCAGTTCATAATTTTTTATTTAATAATTATATTTTTGTTAATTGTTACTGGTGGAGACTTTTTGTCCACATCTTTATAATGCAGATAATTGAAAATGCTTTGGAACACCTTCCATTTGATCGTCTTTAGTAATAGAAAATTAGACATATTTAAAACATCTCCCTCTAAGGAACAGTTTTGACTGTGAAAAAGTGTTCTCTTATTAGAAAATAATCTACAGGACAGAATGTAATAATAATATTATTTTACAATGAAATTATATCCGATTGAGTGGACACTTTTTCACAACATCGCACACATTTAAATATACCCTTTTTGTGAAAAAGTGTCCGGGTGGACATTTATTCAATGGACATTTTATGTCTCACAGACTACTTTTTCTATCTATTTTTTAAATTTAAAAGGTATGATTTTGTGAATCAATATGCTGGGATGGAAACAGTAATGTCATAATCTGCAATTTCATCCAGTACCGAGTTAAAACAAAGTATAAAATGTTATACAGCTTTTTTTGTATCAGTCACATTTTTGTTTTTGTTTACACAAGACTATTTATTGTTTGCCTGATTCACATTTTTTAGAAGGAAAAGGTTTAATAGTTATCAAACATCACAAAAAGAATCATATTTAAATTAAACCATTAACACGGTATAATGTACGTGTTTTTGTTTCCTTATCCCCCGAGTACCCCAGTTATAACATTTTTTTTTAGTTTATAGTAACAGTCGGGGCACTTAGCGAACTCCATAATATTATGGAATTGGCTAAATTTGACTGCTTTATGAAAATCCATAATATTATGAGATTAAATAATATTTCCAGTTATATTATGCGTATCCATAATTTTGAATATTATTGAATTTCATAATTATGCATGAAAAAATTAAATTTGATGTGTCCGAAAAACAATGTTTTGGGTACTGCTAACAAGTTCCGTAATTTATTAATCTTAAAATGCTATTTTTATGATCATCTATTGATTATATTCATCCGACAATCGTCGCCTTTCTCGCGTCATATTTAAAATGCTTTCGTCTTCAATGTCTTTTATCTAGGACAGTATTTTGTACAAGGGAGACAAATCGTGTCGTCTTATAAGCCATATTTTCCTTAAATGTATTATCGTTCCTTAAACAATGAATAAATCGTGTTTTAGAAAATAAATGTAGAAAATAAGTGTGTCAGTTGACCTCGTTTTCAATACATTAGTTTTATCAAGGGGAAATGTTACAAAAAAATAGTACACATCTTTCAGACGTCTTTATAAATTATAAATGACTATGTACACAATAGGTATAGAAACACATTACTTTCACGTGTTTATATGTCTTGATTTGACGAAATTTAATTAATGGTCAGATCCACAAAAACTCATTACATGCAATTGTTATTGTTTCAAATTCAGTTTATGTTGCAGACCGTTTTAATGTTGCTTATGTGTATTTGTGTATATTGGGTAAGGTGGGTACATTAATTCGAATACACATGCATACAACGTATTTTTTCTGTCACCATCAAATTTGAAATGTTTCTTTTCAAATCCTTTAAAATTAAAATTGTGTCTGTAAAAGAAAAGTCTCTTGTGTTGTCTTACATGTAAATAAAAATTACATCTTAGAATAAAAATCGAGACATCAAGACAGAATTTAAAAAAAAATCATAATCTATAAACATAGGCAGGTAGAAATTAGATATTCATTTTGATGTATTACCAATACATATTTATTTCGACGTCGGTCAATATTTGATGATAGATACACCTGAGTATTTAAAACAGCACTATGACATGTATGATTGTTATTTTCCTACATAACACGTTGCATATCAAAATTCAGTTATTGTCCATTTGGCTTCTATATATCTGCAGAAAAAAATTCTTAAAAAATTAAGATAACATATTGGTTCTTGAGAACCACAAAATTAATTTATATACAAGTATAAAAACAGCAGAAGAAATAAATTGTAAATATTAAACTATTTCAAAGCGAAGCAAGGTCATGTAATACAATATTATTTAGTTCAGCAGTATGATTAATTGGTAAGAAACAGATGACATAATTTACATTTGATATGAAAATTTATACACATTGCAGAATGAACTCATAATATTAATGCCTAGTTGAAATTATATCACAACATACTAATGGGAGTGCAACCTGTCAAAATAATCTTTTGGAAATAAATATATAAGTACTGTATGAAATGTGGATGATGACTTATGCATGACGACATTTATAATAGACTTTTATTTTTGTTTGTTAATATATAATATTAAAATCGAAAAAAAAAAATTCTATTTCTATTTATCCAAATTTATTCGTTGACTTCTTTGCACATTATACTCAAAACACGAAGTTTGTTAGTCAAAATATAATATAGAATAATATAAATAAATATATTAAATATTTATAATATGGAGATTTGAACACTCCAAACAAATATCAATCACTACGTGTTAATCGCAATTCATTGAATGGTAAATCAGTTGATTCAAACAATAAAATATAATATAAAAGCTACGAGAAATGTTGTATAAAGGTTTAAAAATTGTTCTATTATCTCGGCTAATATTCTAAAACTATAACACCTGTATTCCTTAATTTCCGAATTAAGTAGTATTTTTTTATTGAGAGTAATGACTTATTGCTCCGGATTCACAATAATATGTCCGAGTAGGACGTCATGTCTAATTACATAAAATTGAGATCGAAATAGGGAATATATGTAAAAGAGACAACACTCCAGCCAGAGAGCAGACAACAGACTGACACTTTGTGAACTAGCAAGACTTGAATCCTGGTCAACATTTAAGACTAGTAAAAAGCCGGGTTGATATGGTATTATCGTGATTTGTCGTAAGGAAGCTGTTTTTCTCCAATTTAGGTTTAGACGAGTAAATTCATATAAGATATATGACGTCCCATTGAATTGCTTTAAACTAATACAATAATACATTACATATATGAATGTTACTTCCTATTAAGTTTACAAAAATGTCGCGCTTACAAAATACTAAAACAATATAACCACTCTCTGTGAAAGATGGGCGACAGATTCCAGAGGGACAGTCAAACTTATAGATCGAAAATAAACTGACAAGGCTATGGCTAAAAAAGAAAAGACAAACATTCAAATAATAGAACCCAATACACAACACAGAAAGGTAAAAACTGAGCAACACGAACCCCAACGAAAACTGTGGATGATATCAGGTGCTCAGGAAGGGTATGCTGATCCTGATCCACATGTGGCACCCGTCGTGTTGCTCATGTTATTACAAACCCGGTAAATACTTTAATTCGATATGTCATATACGTGAAAAGGAAAGGGGATTTTAGTTATGAAATAAGGAACATATCCGATATCATCTGTAAAACGGTTAATCCATAACTATCATTTATCATCTACAAAATACCACATTTAATAAACATACTCTATCGACACCATTCAAACTCTCGTCATCTTTGAAAAACTAAAGCTAATGATTGAAGAGTTTTGAAGAAGGCTTATTTTCTTTGGTAAAGTGCTAGTTACATTACACCATAACGAATATTATGGTACACCATAATTTAAGATATATTATAAAAATCAATAATATTATAAGATAGCATAATGTGTGGATTAATATTATGAAATCAAATAATTTTGGAAATGCTTATAATGCATCAAGATATTAAAAAATCGATCATATTGTGATAACGATTTTATTGGAATATGTTTTTGTTTCGGTAGACATGTCCAACATTTGGTGCTTTCATAAGATAAACACTGACAATGTTTTGAATTTGACATAGGTAACAATTTATTTAAAAATAAACCATTTATCCGCTATTTCATTTACTTTAAAAAAATCATAACTAAAAAACAGGCAAAGGATACCCAGAGGACATAAAAACCCACAAGTCGAAAATAAACTGACTAAGCCATGGCTAAAAAAGAAAAAAAAAACACTCTGAAAACAGTAAACATTACAGAAGAATAAAAAAACGTAGACAATTTCATCTAACCTTTACAACATACCCAATTTAATAACCTTACTCTATCGATGTACTCTTCGATTCTATTATATAAGTGCATTAATTTTAAAGCAATGTACTGATTCGTTCATTCAAATAAAGCAGTCAATATAAAAGTTTCGACACCATTCAAACTCTGGTTCATGGACATTTTTATAAAACTTAAGCTTATGATCGAAGAGATTTTCAGAAGGCTTATTCTCTTTGGTAAAGTGCTACCCAAAGTATTTCGTGAAAGCAGCATACCATCCGTATATACATTGGACATCCGTTCTGTCCGGACATCTTTTTTTTTCATCCGTTAGGCGTCCGTTCGTGCTATCCGGTAAGGTGTGACCGAAGCACGAACGGACGTCTAACGAATGAAAATAAAAGTTGTCCGTTGACAGAATTGTTATCCGTTGGGAGTCCGTTGATGTACTGACCGAATACAGCGGACGTGTAACAGATGCCTTACGGACACATACCGGATATGCAAAGAACGAGAAACGGAAACGTACCGGACAGAACGGATGTCGAACGTACATCCAACGGAAGAGTACCGCATAAAACGCACACCTAACGGAAGCGTACCGGATAAAACGGATGGACAATATATACGGAAAAATAAAAGGCAACAATAATAATACATGTACATCGCATAAATATTCAAAATGTTTAGGTGTAACTGTTTTTGGTTTATTCTTCAAAATACCGCATAAGGTCAGCGTCTGAAATAAGAGCTGCTTGATTGTGAATAATCGCCCTTACTTTAAGGTTGATTATGAATAATAAGAACATGTTGAATGTCTGGAAGTACCTATCAGCCACGTTTGCCTATTCTCCAGGACCCAACACATCGTGTTTCTGCAGTACAGAATAGGACAAACTCTATAATATTCCGTGGCTCATATGAAGGGTGGGTGCTTCATCAGGGGTCCTGACCCAATCCTTCATATAGTACTAAGCTTTAACTACCGATCTAGTCAGTATTTCTTTTAAGTTCCGATGTCTACTATACGCCACCATTGGTGGTTTTGGAAATAGCTCCCTACACTTCGCATTGCGAACTAGTTTTTTATAATGTTTTCTTAAAGCTTTATTTATATTTCCTAACGAGAAGTGATATTTAGTTACAAATACTAGTGGTATCTGCTTGTCAGATTCTTGTTTAAAGCGGAGTAACTCTGGTCGTTCGATATTGAGAGCCGATTCACAGTTACGAAGTATTTCAAGGTCCTTATATCCCCTTTGCTTAAGATGGCCTTTGAATTTACAAAGAGTATCTTTTAAATTTTGCGTATTGCTGTTGTTTCGGTGGTGGCGAATAGCTTCCCCTTTTATAAATCCGGAGAAGACTGTTGGATTATGCATAGACGTCCTATCTAAATATTGAAACGTATTAGTAGGTTTGGTGTAGCTCTTAATATCAAGGATACCGGTGTTCCTGAATCTCAACCCTTTATGTACGACTGTATCGAGAAAGATAATTTCTTCGTTTGAAATCTCAAACGTAAACTTTAATAAAGGGTGATGATCATTGGCTATTTTAAAAAACTCCTCAACTTCTTCTCGTGATGAATGAGCTATTATAAACGCATCATCTCTATACCTTCCGTAAAATAAGATCTTATTTTTATACTTATATTTTTCAATAATTTCATTGATAACTTCGAATGCTCTAATATCACAAATTTCTGGGCTGCATTTACTTCCCATACTAGCGCCTATTTTCTGTACAAAGTATCGGTCATTAAATTCAAAATAATTGTTTTTCAACACTGTGGCTACTAACGATTTAATTGTTTCACAGCTAGGTAATTGTATCGGATAATCTTCTTTTACTGCACTGTTATAAGCCCGTCCAACAGAATGAATGAGTTCATTGAACTCCATGTTTGTATACATGCTGGTGCAGTCAAAAGAAACTAAGAGGCAATCCCGATCAGGCCTTAAATTTTCTATTTTATTTATGAAATCCCCACTATCTCTAATGTAACTGTTCTGTCTTTTAACTATAGGTATTAAAAAGTAATCAATAAATTTGCTAACCCTTTCGGTGACAGAGTTACATTGAGAAATAATCGGTCTGCATGGGGGTAATTCATTAACTGTCATCGTTTGTTTTTTTATCCCTTGAATAACAAGTTCACTTAATTTGTGAAGTTTAGGAAGAAGAAAAAGACGACCCAATCTGGGTCCCTCTTTCGATGAGCCACGGAGAAAATCAAGAGTTATCCCATCAATCTCACCATTGTCAAACATCTTGCTGATTTGTGTTTGTATATTATTTTTAATCAGTAATAGATTAGGTTCTTGTATCTCCGTGTAATGGATAGAGTTTAACTGTCTTAACCCTTCTTTAATGTAGTGTGTCTTTTTAGATATTACAATTGCGCCTCCCTTGTCGCTCTTAGAGAAAATAATATCCTGCATGTTTTTCAAAGATCGTAATCCTAGCTGTTGTTCTTTAGTGAAATTGTAATAATTATTTCGTAAATCAAGATTTGATAATTCAAACTTTGTTAGATCTAGATAATTTTCAAGTTCAAAGCAAGCAGGTGTCGGTTCATAAAATGATTTCTGTCGGAACGGATGCATTCCCCGACTTTCTGTATTGCCAAAATGAAAACGACATCTAAGTTTTCTGGCAAATTCATTGAAGTCTGCCATTACAGTTCTGCCTATATTACACTTCTTAGGCATAGGTATAAATTTCAAACCTTTACCTAGAACTATGTATTGGTCGTCTGTCAATTGACAGTTGGCTAAGTTATATACATATTGTTTAGCTTTATATACCTGTGCTTTTTTTTGTCTTTTCTTTCTAGAAACCCGATCGAGTTTTCTTATTTTTTGTTTAACAGTTTTTACTTTCTTGTTAAATCTGCGAGCCATTCTTAATATTGACGATTGCCAATCTGATAGTTATAAATGCGATCACAATTATAACTTTTACGCCTTAAACAAACCACAATGGGAAAACCAGCTGTCTGCAATCACAGACAAATGGAAACTGAATGCACACACTTTATCGTACACCTACTTAATGATAAATCATGATGTTGACCTCAGCTGACCCAATATGTCAGTAGTTGGAAAGTAAACATATGTTTTCAAATATATTGATACCTTAATTAACATGCATAACTCAACTTATCTGTAATGAGGAGTGGTAGAAGTGCTGCTAAAAAACATTAAAATCCAATTAAGATGACAGATTAACACTTGTTTTATTAAACAAGAAATAGAAAAATCCAATGACAACATAACAAATTTCCATAGTATTATGATTAATAATTATAAGAATTGTCCCTGTATCTTTTCCTTTGGTCATGTGGCCCATTATGTTTTTCGGGTTGTTTGTAACGGATTGCTGCTTTAAATTCTGCTAGCTTCCTGTCATTATGGTCCTTTAGTTCTCCTAATTTTTTGTACATAATGGATCTTGCTGTACCCGCACTTTTACTTGTGGTTCCAATTTTTTCTTTTGCCTCTCTTCTTATAGTTGTTATAGTTTCCTTTTTTTTCTTCCAGGAAACCGTCTAATGTTTGGATTATTCTGTCCGTGAAAGTATTTCTTGTCTCTTCCGTGATGTTCTTCATTTGATCCCTAAACAAATTGTTCATTTCAACATTGCCCAGATCAGGGGTGCATCTCATGTTGAGATGACAGAAGGGGGGCATATTCTTGGATGTTTTCCCGTACACCATCCCTTCTCTGGCTTTGGCTATTCCTAATCTCTGGCCCATAACTTCCTCTATTCTATTAACGGCTTCAAAGGCAATATCAATAGGTGGTGGTCCGGAATTGTCATTTAGATCTGTTAGGTCCAGATCATCCAGAGAAGGGATGGTGTACGGGAAAACATCCAATAATATGCCCCCCTTCTGTCACCTCAACATGAGATGCACCCCTGATCTGGGCAATGTTGAAATGAACAATTTGTTTAGGGATCAAATGAAGAACATCACGGAAGAGACAAGAAATACTTTCACGGACAGAATAATTCAAACATTAGACGGTTTCCTGGAAGAAAAAAAAGGAAACTATAACAACTATAAGAAGAGAGGCGAAAGAAAAAATTGGAACAACAAGTAAAAGTGCGGGTACAGCAAGATCCATTATGTACAAAAAATTAGGAGAACTAAAGGACCATAATGACAGGAAGCTAGCAGAATTTAAAGCAGCAATCCGTTACAAACAACCCGAAAAACATAATGGGCCACATGACCAAAGGAAAAGATACAGGGACAATTCTTATAATTATTAATCATAATACTATGGAAATTTGTTATGTTGTCATTGGATTTTTCTATTTCTTGTTTAATAAAACAAGTGTTAATCTGTCATCTTAATTGGATTTTAATGTTTTTTAGCAGCACTTCTACCACTCCTCATTAAAGATAAGTTGAGTTATGCATGTTAATTAAGGTATCAATATATTTGAAAACATATGTTTACTTTCCAACTACTGACATATTGGGTCAGCTGAGGTCAACATCATGATTTATCATTAAGTAGGTGTACGATAAAGTGTGTGCATTCAGTTTCCATTTGTCTGTGATTGCAGACAGCTGGTTTTCCCATTGTGGTTTGTTTTAGGCGTAAAAGTTATAATTGTGATCGCATTTATAACTATCAGATTGGCAATCGTCAATATTAAGAATGGCTCGCAGATTTAACAAGAAAGTAAAAACTGTTAAACAAAAAATAAGAAAACTCGATCGGGTTTCTAGAAAGAAAAGACAAAAAAAAGCACAGGTATATAAAGCTAAACAATATGTATATAACTTAGCCAACTGTCAATTGACAGACGACCAATACATAGTTCTAGGTAAAGGTTTGAAATTTATACCTATGCCTAAGAAGTGTAATATAGGCAGAACTGTAATGGCAGACTTCAATGAATTTGCCAGAAAACTTAGATGTCGTTTTCATTTTGGCAATACAGAAAGTCGGGGAATGCATCCGTTCCGACAGAAATCATTTTATGAACCGACACCTGCTTGCTTTGAACTTGAAAATTATCTAGATCTAACAAAGTTTGAATTATCAAATCTTGATTTACGAAATAATTATTACAATTTCACTAAAGAACAACAGCTAGGATTACGATCTTTGAAAAACATGCAGGATATTATTTTCTCTAAGAGCGACAAGGGAGGCGCAATTGTCATATCTAAAAAGACACACTACATTACAGAAGGGTTAAGACAGTTAAACTCTATCCATTACACGGAGATACAAGAACCTAATCTATTACTGATTAAAAATAATATACAAACACAAATCAGCAAGATGTTTGACAATGGTGAGATTGATGGGATAACTCTTGATTTTCTCCGTGGCTCATCGAAAGAGGGACCCAGATTGGGTCGTCTTTTTCTTCTTTCTAAACTTCACAAATTAAGTGAACTTGTTATTCAAGGGATAAAAAATCAAACGATGACAGTTAATGAATTACCCCCATGCAGACCGATTATTTCTCAATGTAACTCTGTCACCGAAAGGGTTAGCAAATTTATTGATTACTTTTTAATACCTATAGTTAAAAGACAGAACAGTTACATTAGAGATAGTGGGGACTTCATAAATAAAATAGAAAATTTAAGGCCTGATCGGGATTGCCTCTTAGTTTCTTTTGACTGCACCAGCATGTATACAAACATGGAGTTCAATGAACTCATTCATTCTGTTGGACGGGCTTATAACAGTGCAGTAAAAGAAGATTATCCGATACAATTACCTAGCTGTGAAACAATTAAATCGTTAGTAGCCACAGTGTTGAAAAACAATTATTTTGAATTTAATGACCGATACTTTGTACAGAAAATAGGCGCTAGTATGGGAAGTAAATGCAGCCCAGAAATTTGTGATATTAGAGCATTCGAAGTTATCAATGAAATTATTGAAAAATATAAGTATAAAAATAAGATCTTATTTTACGGAAGGTACAGAGATGATGCGTTTATAATAGCTCATTCATCACGAGAAGAGGTTGAGGAGTTTTTTAAAATAGCCAATGATCATCACCCTTTATTAAAGTTTACGTTTGAGATTTCAAACGAAGAAATTATCTTTCTCGATACAGTCGTACATAAAGGGTTGAGATTCAGGAACACCGGTATCCTTGATATTAAGAGCTACACCAAACCTACTAATACGTTTCAATATTTAGATAGGACGTCTATGCATAATCCAACCGTCTTCTCCGGATTTATAAAAGGGGAAGCTATTCGCCACCACCGAAACAACAGCAACACGCAAAATTTAAAAGATACTCTTTGTAAATTCAAAGGCCATCTTAAGCAAAGGGGATATAAGGACCTTGAAATACTTCGTAACTGTGAATCGGCTCTCAATATCGAACGACCAGAGTTACTCCGCTTTAAACAAGAATCTGACAAGCAGATACCACTAGTGTTTGTAACTAAATATCACTTCTCGTTAGGAAATATAAATAAAGCTTTACGAAAACATTATAAAAAACTAGTTCGCAATGCGAAGTGTAGGGAGCTATTTCCAAAACCACCAATGGTGGCGTATAGTAGACATCGGAACTTAAAAGAAATACTGACTAGATCGGTAGTTAAAGCTTAGTACAATATGAAGGATTGGGTCAGGACCCCTGATGAAGCACCCACCCTTCATATGAGCCACGGAATATTATAGAGTTTGTCCTATTCTGTACTGCAGAAACACGATGTGTTGGGTCCTGGAGAATAGGCAAACGTGGCTGATAGGTACTTCCAGACATTCAACATGTAGATTATAGGACATTGTCCTTTTTAGTACCTTCCCGTGTATCGCTTCAATTGTGATTGATGTCGATCCGTATTTCCTGTTCTCAGGGACTCACACTTGATAAGTGTTTCTGCAAGGCATTCTTAAGTCTCGCCATTGTCAAATTGTGCTGACACGTGTTTATTTATGAGTTTGGAAAAACCAGAGAAAAAAGAATCTCTGATAGCCAACTTCTATTATTTCATTAATATTATGAATAAGACAGGAAGGAACAAGCTAACATTAAAGAAGAGTAGAAAGATGGACAGTTCACATCCACCACTAAATCAAGAAGCACTCGCGATCGCTGCGAATGAAATGAATGACAGCGACTTCGATGATCTGGACCTAACAGATCTAAACGACAATTCCGGACCACCACCTATTGATATTGCCTTTGAAGCCGTTAATAGAATAGAGGAAGTTATGGGCCAGAGATTAGGAATAGCCAAAGCCAGAGAAGGGATGGTGTACGGGAAAACATCCAATAATATGCCCCCCTTCTGTCACCTCAACATGAGATGCACCCCTGATCTGGGCAATGTTGAAATGAACAATTTGTTTAGGGATCAAATGAAGAACATCACGGAAGAGACAAGAAATACTTTCACGGACAGAATAATTCAAACATTAGACGGTTTCCTGGAAGAAAAAAAGGAAACTATAACAACTATAAGAAGAGAGGCGAAAGAAAAAATTGGAACAACAAGTAAAAGTGCGGGTACAGCAAGATCCATTATGTACAAAAAATTAGGAGAACTAAAGGACCATAATGACAGGAAGCTAGCAGAATTTAAAGCAGCAATCCGTTACAAACAACCCGAAAAACATAATGGGCCACATGACCAAAGGAAAAGATACAGGGACAATTCTTATAATTATTAATCATAATACTATGGAAATTTGTTATGTTGTCATTGGATTTTTCTATTTCTTGTTTAATAAAACAAGTGTTAATCTGTCATCTTAATTGGATTTTAATGTTTTTTAGCAGCACTTCTACCACTCCTCATTAAAGATAAGTTGAGTTATGCATGTTAATTAAGGTATCAATATATTTGAAAACATATGTTTACTTTCCAACTACTGACATATTGGGTCAGCTGAGGTCAACATCATGATTTATCATTAAGTAGGTGTACGATAAAGTGTGTGCATTCAGTTTCCATTTGTCTGTGATTGCAGACAGCTGGTTTTCCCATTGTGGTTTGTTTTAGGCGTAAAAGTTATAATTGTGATCGCATTTATAACTATCAGATTGGCAATCGTCAATATTAAGAATGGCTCGCAGATTTAACAAGAAAGTAAAAACTGTTAAACAAAAAATAAGAAAACTCGATCGGGTTTCTAGAAAGAAAAGACAAAAAAAAGCACAGGTATATAAAGCTAAACAATATGTATATAACTTAGCCAACTGTCAATTGACAGACGACCAATACATAGTTCTAGGTAAAGGTTTGAAATTTATACCTATGCCTAAGAAGTGTAATATAGGCAGAACTGTAATGGCAGACTTCAATGAATTTGCCAGAAAACTTAGATGTCGTTTTCATTTTGGCAATACAGAAAGTCGGGGAATGCATCCGTTCCGACAGAAATCATTTTATGAACCGACACCTGCTTGCTTTGAACTTGAAAATTATCTAGATCTAACAAAGTTTGAATTATCAAATCTTGATTTACGAAATAATTATTACAATTTCACTAAAGAACAACAGCTAGGATTACGATCTTTGAAAAACATGCAGGATATTATTTTCTCTAAGAGCGACAAGGGAGGCGCAATTGTCATATCTAAAAAGACACACTACATTACAGAAGGGTTAAGACAGTTAAACTCTATCCATTACACGGAGATACAAGAACCTAATCTATTACTGATTAAAAATAATATACAAACACAAATCAGCAAGATGTTTGACAATGGTGAGATTGATGGGATAACTCTTGATTTTCTCCGTGGCTCATCGAAAGAGGGACCCAGATTGGGTCGTCTTTTTCTTCTTTCTAAACTTCACAAATTAAGTGAACTTGTTATTCAAGGGATAAAAAATCAAACGATGACAGTTAATGAATTACCCCCATGCAGACCGATTATTTCTCAATGTAACTCTGTCACCGAAAGGGTTAGCAAATTTATTGATTACTTTTTAATACCTATAGTTAAAAGACAGAACAGTTACATTAGAGATAGTGGGGACTTCATAAATAAAATAGAAAATTTAAGGCCTGATCGGGATTGCCTCTTAGTTTCTTTTGACTGCACCAGCATGTATACAAACATGGAGTTCAATGAACTCATTCATTCTGTTGGACGGGCTTATAACAGTGCAGTAAAAGAAGATTATCCGATACAATTACCTAGCTGTGAAACAATTAAATCGTTAGTAGCCACAGTGTTGAAAAACAATTATTTTGAATTTAATGACCGATACTTTGTACAGAAAATAGGCGCTAGTATGGGAAGTAAATGCAGCCCAGAAATTTGTGATATTAGAGCATTCGAAGTTATCAATGAAATTATTGAAAAATATAAGTATAAAAATAAGATCTTATTTTACGGAAGGTACAGAGATGATGCGTTTATAATAGCTCATTCATCACGAGAAGAGGTTGAGGAGTTTTTTAAAATAGCCAATGATCATCACCCTTTATTAAAGTTTACGTTTGAGATTTCAAACGAAGAAATTATCTTTCTCGATACAGTCGTACATAAAGGGTTGAGATTCAGGAACACCGGTATCCTTGATATTAAGAGCTACACCAAACCTACTAATACGTTTCAATATTTAGATAGGACGTCTATGCATAATCCAACCGTCTTCTCCGGATTTATAAAAGGGGAAGCTATTCGCCACCACCGAAACAACAGCAACACGCAAAATTTAAAAGATACTCTTTGTAAATTCAAAGGCCATCTTAAGCAAAGGGGATATAAGGACCTTGAAATACTTCGTAACTGTGAATCGGCTCTCAATATCGAACGACCAGAGTTACTCCGCTTTAAACAAGAATCTGACAAGCAGATACCACTAGTGTTTGTAACTAAATATCACTTCTCGTTAGGAAATATAAATAAAGCTTTACGAAAACATTATAAAAAACTAGTTCGCAATGCGAAGTGTAGGGAGCTATTTCCAAAACCACCAATGGTGGCGTATAGTAGACATCGGAACTTAAAAGAAATACTGACTAGATCGGTAGTTAAAGCTTAGTACAATATGAAGGATTGGGTCAGGACCCCTGATGAAGCACCCACCCTTCATATGAGCCACGGAATATTATAGAGTTTGTCCTATTCTGTACTGCAGAAACACGATGTGTTGGGTCCTGGAGAATAGGCAAACGTGGCTGATAGGTACTTCCAGACATTCAACAAAATATTAATTCTCTACCGTATTATTAGAATGAAATTAAGCAAAAACTCCTAGAAAAGTTTAATAAATAAATTGAACATATGAACAATACTGCTTATGTTAAAAGAAAGATTACAATACATGTATTGCAATATAATTAAATGTGTCATGTCATGTTCAAACCGACCCGTCAGTTTCGTGCTGGCATAGACATCTTTCGTATGAGTGATATTTTTCGAGGCAATTAATAAGAACTATTACATTAGCGGATCCAGGGGGAGGGGGTCCGAGTGTTTGAACCCTCCTCTTTTTGGCCGATCAATGCATTTGAATGGGAACATATAGTTGGACCACCCCCCCCCTTTTGTCCTGATTTGGGACGCCCCCTCCCCCCCTTAAAGCGTTTAATATGGCTAGATCCGCCCCTGTATTATATGTCAGAGGAAAGACTGTGGTGCTCGCGGAGTCATATTAAGTTTTGTTGACTATTTAAATCTACATGTACATTAGCACGTAAACAAAATACAGCGCTGCTTCCCAGTTTAGTTGAATATGCCATAACATTAGTCATATAATTCAAACAAACGCGAGAAGAAAAGAGTTCTAGTATTTCACAAGCTTTTAGCATTGATTATAAATTTAATTTAAATTCCAGCAACCTTTCACGTTGAAGTCCGTGAAAGTTAGAACATACGAAAAAAAAAAATCAAACGAATTTAACATTCAAACAAACTCATAAATTTGTTGCGAGTGTTTTTCTATTATATAGACTTTTTCAAATGATTAATTTAGTTTTATTTTATTTTGTGTCGTCGATTAGTTTGTTTTCCTTCAGAAGCATATTAACAATTAAAGTTAAAACAAAAATAATAATTTATAACTAATATCTACGCTTGTGTATTATGATGCGTTGTCTGTTTTCAAAGTTGGCGATTATAAATCTCTAAACTTTTATCACAAAATATTATATATTAAAGTGGCAAGTGCAATTTGAGGGATCAACGTACCAATGTGACCTCTAGCTTAAGAGAAATGTCTAATCGTTGAACTATCATTAGTTATAATGAGGTTTCCTGATGCAATTGAGCCATTAAAAATCAAATACCTTGTTACTGTAGCTTACAGTACACAGATGTATTAGTATCGTATTTCACTTCATTGATAAAACACAATATTTTGTAGCTTAGACGATTTATAATTACACAGTTTATATATCTCTGCAGATTATAATGTATTTATAGCACACATATGGAAACAGATACGCATACGTCAATGTGATTGCATCAACAATTTGTCAATAGTTGTATTTATGTCCTGCAATTATACTATCTAATATTTTTCGATAATTAAAATACGAATCGAATATTTCCGCTTAGCTCTCATTTAAAATTCTCCCAAACAGAGGTATGCCATGAACAAGATCAGTTTTCAAAATCTTAAACTTTAAGCTAATCTAAGTCATTCCCTCTCCATTTATACCGTCAGAGCATATATTTTCATCAGCAGGACTGTTAGTTACAAATAAAGTTGAGAATAAGCCTCATCCCAGGCACAGTTGTCAAGATACTACTTTTAGATCAGACAAATTCAATGCACCTTATGTCGATCCTCAGAAAATTATTAAAGTCATCAGTGATCATCAGTTAGTTCAAACATCACCCCTTTGTTGATTATTTTAAAAATGTGTTTTTTACGGTCCCTTAATACTGTTGTTTGAGTAATAATTTTTTTATAGATATCACTTTATTACTGGATTAGATAATTGTCAGTTTACATAATAAAATAAGAACATGTATGTCATGTATTAAATAAGCTTTTAATTATGATTTATATGGTATATAATTCATATTATCTAGTCCATTGTTATAATGTTGAGGGTTTTACGTTTATAAGACTTAAATTCTTTATTGAAAAGCACTTTACGCCCATATGAGCCCTCAGTATGAGCCAATGGCTTAAAACATTATACATAATATACAGTTTACATATATATAAAACAATGAAAAGACAACGACCCACAATACATAAAATGGATATAATTTTGTGTTTCCATTTTGTAAATGTTTTACCGAGCGAGTACTCTTCACCGAGGTAACTTCCCTTCATGTTATTATATATTTTTTTCCATTGTAGTTAAGAAAACAATAAATAGATTTCATTTGTCTCCCTTGTTTTTTTTTAGAGAATCAGTTTCAAAATATAGTTATCTCCCATCTTAAATTTAGCCTGTTAGTCAAAGGGAGACAACTTTAATTTTCCACAAAAATTACGGAATTCCATAATATTATGGAGTTCGCTAAGTGCCCCGACTGAGTAACTAGTAACTGCATGGAGAATCTAACATATGGTCATGTTAATTTGCTCAAATAATTAAAATTGTTTATATGAGATCAGAGTAGATCTTTTCTAGGGTATTTTTATTTCAAAGGTGCATGTTTATTGAGTATGTTAAAACGTTATTTTCATAATTTGTACAAATATAATTTATTTTATGCCAACTTTTGGTAAGACACTAAAAATGTTCAATATATGAATGTTTGTATCTTCTAAATGGTATTTGTAATGTTTTAATGTTGAGCGTTTTTTCTTTTATTTGTTTATTGGTAAAAATAACATCAAGTCATGCTAATGTGTAGTTTTTTTCATAGATTTTTTTTCAGAAGCGGTTCTATAATGATGAAAAAGAGGGGTCCCTGAAGTAGGCAATGTTTGGAGTGGGACCTATAAAAAGTCTATGCGTCATTCATATTTGAATGTATATTAACGGGGCGCGTACCCCGGAGAACTCCCCACCCTCACCCAATCTTGGAAAACCATATATAACAGCTTCCATTTGCAATTGATTATTTCCAAATGATCAAATTCTGGGTCTGGCAAGTTAAGAAAGAGACAATTTCTAACTAGCAACTATAAGAACGTTAATTTTCAAAGAAGAATTGCCACATGATATGTATCTTACTGTGTAACGTACTCCTTGGATCTATTTCACTACTTGCATATCAGTTTTACATACTTTAACACTTGTTATAAGCTGTAAACTGTTTCCAAATTTTGCTGAGATCACTAGATATCTTACCCAAATTAAACTTTAAGAGGCTTTAACAGAACTCTGATAGAGTCAAAATATGTATTTCAGAAACAATCATCTTATCAGAAGAACAATATCCCATAAGAGACCAGCTTAGATGCTACAGACAAATAAGAATTTTGTTTAGAAAGCCATCGATACAAGATACTACTAACTTATCAGAATTCTGTTAAGACGGCTATTGCTTTGAGATGCGACTGTCTTATCAGAATTCTGTTAAGAAGGCTATTGTTATCAGATGTAAGTCTTATCAGAATTCTGTTAAGGGTTTCATTGGTACTATATTCGATGATTCTTATCAGAATTCTGTTAAGAAGGTTATTGTTATTAGATGCGACTGTCTTATCAGAATTCTGTTAAGAAGGCTATTGTTTTGAGATGTAAGTCTTATCAGAATTCTGTTAAGGGTTTCATTGGTACTATATTCGATGATTCTTATCAGAATTCTGTTAAGAAGGTTATTGCTTGAGATGCGACTGTCTTATCAGAATTCTGTTAAGAAGGTTATTGCTTGAGATGCGACTGTCTTATCAGAATTCTGTTAAGAAGGCTATTGTTATCAGTTGTAAGTCTTATCAGATTTCTGTTAAGGGTTTCATTGGTACTATATTCGATGATTCTTATCAGAATTCTGTTAAGAAGGCTATTATTATGAGATGCGACTGTCTTATCAGAATTCTGTTAAGAAGGCTATTATTGTGAGATGCGACTGTCTTATCAGAATTCTGTTAAGAAGGCTATTATTATGAGATGCGACTGTCTTATCAGAATTCTGTTAAGGGTTTCATTGGTTCTATATATTCGATTCTTATCAGAATTCTATTAAGAAGGCTATTGTTACCAGATGTAAGTCTTATCAGAATTCTGTTAAGAGTTTCATTGGTACTATATTCGATGATTCTTATCAGAATTCTGTTAAGAAGGTTATTGTTTTGAGATGTAAGTCTCATCAGAATTCTGTTAAGAGTTTCATTGGTACTATATTCGATGATTCTTATCAGAATTCTGTTAAGAAGGTTATTGCTTGAGATGCGACTGTCTTATCAAAATTCTGTTAAGAAGGTTATTGTTATCAGATGTTAGTCTTATCAGAATTCTTTTAAGGTTTCATTGCTACTATATTAGCTTCTTATCAGAATTCAGAAGGACATGAATAATATTGACATGTAATGAATATCAGAATTCTGACCAAAAACACAATGTAGTGTTATTATAATTATGGTAAGGGCATTATTGTTAACAAGGTAAAACGAAACATAGACATGTATATATCGTATGAAAAGAAAATACATCTACTTTAAAAGCAATATTATAATAATAAATGAATTCAATTAATTGTGGTGGCCTTGCAGTGAGGTGAGAGTTGTTGCTTTGTGATAAAGTCTTCGTAGAATAAAAAATTGACAAATGATTGGTAAACACTAAATCCTTAAGTTTCCTTTCATTACAAAAACATAAAATTTTGATAAACATTAATAAACTCCCTTAAGCACATTAAATAAATTTTAATTTCAGGCTACTGTCTGATTAAAAGTACACACATACAACA
The DNA here is from genome assembly GCF_965363235.1 of Mytilus galloprovincialis. Taxonomy (NCBI): domain Eukaryota; kingdom Metazoa; phylum Mollusca; class Bivalvia; order Mytilida; family Mytilidae; genus Mytilus; species Mytilus galloprovincialis. The sequence continues at coordinate 29,222,396 of NC_134851.1, read as the reverse complement.
GCAATATGTTTGTCATGTGTCCAATTAAGATTATGAATGATTACTGAAAGATACAAATAGAATTGAATTTGACCTTAAACGTCTGGAAAAATTATAGCTGGAAACTTTGGTACACGTCTTTGAATATTATAGTAAGTAAGACATTCTGCACATTGTAAGTGACAATTTTGTACATTTGTACAATATTCACACTTTAAGGATTTGTAAATCTTATCCTCATGTATATGTATATATTCTGGATCATATCCTCCTAATACATGATGTAATAGCTGCTGATACTTGTTTGGAGTTATTTAGAGTCTCACACATACACGTAGAAGCACTATATATAACACTTTTTTCAATGTTGTAGAGCATTCAGTTTCCTTTCTGACGTCAACTTGTATTTCCAAACTAACAAGAGAACAAATGAGTTGTGTTGTTATAATTGTTTATCGCAACATGTACACACAATATTGGTGTTTCAGTTTTTCTCTAAACCAGGAAATGTTGCCTGAAAAAGAAAGAAAATAAAACTTCAACACCCTATTTTAAAGTTTCTTCGATACATTAAGTATGAATAAAAGGAGAAGTGAGGTACATGTCAATGAACCAGCAATCTAACCACATCCTGAATGTCAAAACACCTGTTCAACAAAATAATGTATAGTCAATATCGTTCGAATCGATTTCTGAACAAATGAGTTCAGATCATTTAAACTTCCAAATATTTGCACTTAACACCAAAATCTACACACAATAAAAATCAATAGAAATTACAGGAAACACTGACGAGGTTACCGGTTTTAAGCAGGAATATAAACTTGGGTCGGTAAAAAACAAAATTTCAAAATTTTCTTAAAGTCAACCGTCTTGAGATTATGTAATGCGTCACATACACCGGTACATGTATTTTAAGATACATAAAAGCAACACAAGCACCGATATATTGACTGATACTCTTGACAGTCACTCATCTCGAGATACAATAATGACAGATATTTCAGTCAATCATGAAAACAATAAAGCAACACAATCATCGATATCTCACAATCACTCATTCACACAAAATTTCTAAGTCGTTAATTACGAGAAACGACAAAGCAACACAGGCACTAATATCTTGACAGTCACTCATCTAAATATACAGTTAAGCAACACTAGCACTGAGATCCTGTTAGTCACTCAGCTTCAGATACAATAATGCATCTATGCACAGAGATCTCACAGTAACTCATCAAGAGATACAGTAAAGTAAAACAACACCGAAATATTGACAATCATTCATTTTCGGATACAGAAAAGAATTACAAGCACCGAGATCTCGCAGTCACTGATCTTGAGAAACAGTAAAGCAACACAAAACCAGAGATCTTTTAATTGTCACTCATCAGGATATGAAGTACAACAGAACAAGCAATGAGACTCACAGTCACTAATTTTGATAAACAATAAAGCAGCACAAACGCTGCGATCTCTACAGTCACTCATCTTGAGAAACAATAAAAAAACAGAAGCACCAAGATCTTGACAGTCACTCATCTTGAGAACCAGTAATACAACGGAAGCACCAAGATCTTGACAGTCACTCGTCTGGAGAAACAGTAAAACAACAGAAGCACCAAGATCTTGACAGTCACTCATCTGGGGAAACAGTAAAACAACAGAAGCACCAATATCTTGATAGTCACTCATCTTGAGAAACAGTAAAACAACAGAAGCACCAAGATCTTGACAGTCACTCGTCTGGAGAAACAGTAACACAACTGAAGCACCAAGATCTTGACAGTCACTTGTCTGGAGAGACAGTAAAACAACAGAAGCACCAAGATATTGACAGTCACTCATCTTAAGAAACAGTTAAACAACAGAAACACCAAGATCTTGAAAGTCACTCGTCTGGAGAAACAGTAAAACAACAGAAGCAATAAGATCTTGACAGTCAGTCGACTGGAGAAACAGTAAAACAACAGAAGCACCAAGATTTTGACAGTCATTCGTCTGGAGAAACAGTAAAACAACAGAAGCACCAAGATCTTAACAGTCACTCGTTTGGAGAAACAGTAAAACAACAGAAGCAGCACGATCTAAACAGTCACTTGTCTGGAAAAACAGTAAAACAACAGAAGCACCGAGAACTTAACAGTCACTTGTCTGGAGAAACAGTAAAATAACGAAAGCACCAAGAACGTAACTGTCAGTTATATTGAGACGTGTTCTAACACCACAAGCACCGATACCTTGACAGCCACTCAACTTAAAGATGTTCATACGCCACAAGCATCGAAAACTTGACGGTAACTTACTTGAGATATTTTCATACACCACAAGCATCGCGATCTTGACAGACACATATCCTGAGATATTGGCAAACACCCTCCACAAGCAATGAGATCATGACGGTCATTCAATGAACCACAAGCACCTTTGTCTGTATGGAAATATATTCTTTGATTAAAACACATTAATTGTCTCTGCAAAGATACTAGGCAAGTTATTTTAAAGTTGGACTGTATTATAGATGAGTACATTGTAAACGTTTGTGCACACGCAACACTAGTTTACAAAATGTCATGCCGGTAGCAAAACCGTCTAAGTAGACTAATAGTATGTGTTATGTTCTGCCTTTTGTCTGTGTATATGTATTTCTCGTAGGGGTCGGGTCTTCGTTGTTGTGGTCTGATGTACGAAGGAAAGCGATATTCAGGTATAACAATACGATTTTTCAAATTTCTTTTCCAGTTGCTTTTGTTACCTAGTAATATTTTCAACCACAGACGACACATATACTTCCATAAATTGCTCTGTTAATGAGTTTTGAAGATGATCAGTTTTGTAAACACATATAGTAACTGATTGTTATTTTTTTAGAAAACAGAAGATATGAACATAAGAGTTACACTATTTAAAGAAATTAATATTTAAGAGCTGCCAGGTTAAAAAAACAAACAAGAAAATTATTTGGACCTTTGAAAAGGCCTCAAAATATAGATATACAAATATTCAACAAATATAGTTGCACCATGATTGTAGTTGCTAATGTTATAATGTTTTCTGTTTGTTTTTCATTTGAAAATGATTAATAAGGATTACCTATCTTTTGAGTTTGTGTAGATTGGTCATCTGGTCAGTCTCCTCATCCAAATCATCTTGGTAACCTGAAATACAATATTCAAATCAATTTTAAAAAAGTACATGTAATGTATGGAACATATTTTTACATCGCGATGACCGTGAGGGCATTCTGATGTATTGCTATTGCCTAGATTTCCATTACGTAACCTTCGTTTCGGGTTTGTAACCGATCTTTAAACATGATAAATACGCGCACATAAACGAGTGCAAAATAAAATTCCTTGTAATGTAAAGTAAAAAATCATTTAAATATCTATGCACAAAGCATGCGGAAGATATCTCAAGAACATGTTGCGGCAATCCCGGCAATGACCGGTAACTCTGCATAGAAGATTGTGTTTGCGGGAAGATAAGAATGCCTATTCATATCCAATCCTTTAGAAAAAAAATCGAATGTCTACAGAAGAGTGTCCACCATACAATTGCACTGCACTATTTTTAGAATAGTAAAATATAATAATATACAAATGGATGAAAATTATATATACATGTGTGGCACCGTTAAAGTCCACAATTCCTCTAAAGTCCACAACACCGCTAAAATCCACAACAATTTTCCTCTAAAGTCCACAACGCCGCTAAAGTCCACAAACATTCCGCTAAAGTCCACAAAATGACCTCCGCTAAAGTCCACAAGAAAACGCCGTTAAAGTCCACAATAACAAGTTCCGCTAAAGTCCACAAAAAAGCACCGTTAAAGTCCAAACATTTTTTTTTTTTATTATCAAAAGATCAATTCGCTGGTTTAATACTCCCAATAGTATATATATCTAATAAAAAGCATGAACCCTTGTTTTTTCAAAGTATTTTTTACGAAAGCGTATTAGGGACATAGTAAACATAAAATTTGTAATGAAATATTTTTCAAAGTCGAAAGTTTGACTTAATCTCGAATTTTTTACCTTCTCAAATTTTTGAATTACGACTAAGTAAAAATTCATTTTTTTAATTTTTTTTTTAAAACACGAAATTTCGACTTTGCTCAAACGCAAAATTTCGCCTTTTCTCAAACTCAAAATTTCGACTTTGCTCAAACGCAAAATTTCGCCTTTTCTCAAACTCAAAATTTCGACTTTACTTCAAACTAAAAAAATGACATTATAACGTACACGTGAGTGATTTTGATAAAAATATATCGTTTTATTTTGTTTTAAAAATAATTTCAATATAAGCAAAAGGTAAAGCCCCAGTCCCACTAGAACACGATCGCACCACACTCACCGCGATCTAAATTAAATTCAGATCGTGGTGAGGTCGCGGTATGAGCGGCATGAACATGTAAATTTCCGTTGCTTTCACGATGCTACTACGTCCTCATTACGCTTCTACAACGATCCCGCTACGATTATAACACGTTCTCACCGCGCTTATGCTGCGACCTTACTACGCTTATCAAGATCTTTTTACGCTCATCACGTTCTTACTACGACCATACCACGAGTTATCCGATTGCAACACGATCTTACCACGCTTCTACTGCGATTGTAGCACTTTCTTACCACGATTACACTACGTTCAAACCGCGATCTTACTACGCTCTCAGCAATAACGTCAACATCGTGTTCCATATCAATACAGTGTCATTCCTTCAGTTGTATTTCTGATTAATACGTAGATTTCTCAAACAAGATACATCCATGCCACTAAAATCTACTAGACCACGTGGGCGTGGTGTTAGGGTTGATGAAGAAGCAGATGTTGCTCCGATAGTAACGAATCTTGAACACGTACAGATGTTGGACTGACCAATCCGACCTAAATTACAACCTATTGCTGGTCATTAAGCTGAAATGACGATATTTTAGTGAACGATAGCAGATATGAAACAGATGTGTTAATATATATATAGGAAGATGTGGTATGAGTGCCAATGACACAACTCTCAATCCAAGTAGCAATTTTTAAAAGTTACAATTATAGGCCAAGATACGGCCTTCAACATGGAGTCTGGGCTTACACCGAACAGCAAGCTATAAAAGGCCCCAGAAATTACTAGTGTAAAACCGTTCAAACGGGAAAACCAACGGTCTGATCTATATGAAAACAAGAAGCATAGTTGAGCCGTTAGAGAAAATGGACAATAAGTCCCAATTACATTCAGACAAACAAAACCTGGAGAGAATTAATATATTTTATGGGAAAATGACAATGAGAATAATGGTCGTAGTATGAACGTAGTCAGGTCGTAAGAAGCGCGTGATGAGGACGGCAAGAGCGTGCTAAAATTGTATAATCAATATTTGAGGAGTGTCGTAGTTTTAAAATATTTTTGACCTGCCTTACGCAACTGTGTTTGGAAGCCAACTACAAAACCAATCCTTTGTATGTTCAATTGCATAGTGGAGCACACTTATTGTACCGTTATCGATAGGAAACTGTTATGAAATTTCAAAAGTATCATCTTCCTTTGTTCTCTACTCTATTGTAAGGCTTTACTTACAAAAATTGGAAGGTTACGATTGTGGATGTTTACACAATGCGATCTTTTAACAGGGGTTTCCCGACAAAAAAGATGGCAACAGAGTTATCATTGGGGATAAAACGGAATTTTGGCTCCTGGCCATATTCTTATTTCATCTTCGAGCTCACGGGTTCCGACATTATGGAATATCCGGGTTTCTTTGACCAATGTATTGTGACTCAATGCTCCATCGATGCTCTAAAATGACAACATTTCAACCTCCTTCTGTAAGGATCAGAACTCACAATTAATGTAGAATCATGCTTTGATTTGAACTGTGGGGCCCATGTTATTATCATATTATGAGGACAGGTAATGTTTTCTGTGATAAAACGTTCATTGATGGTGATTCGGTCCTGAATGGTCCTGATGGGTCCTGATTCTGTGCTGATGAGTTTGTTTAGATTGTATCAGAACGGTAATTAAACAACCGTTCTGTTGCTTAATTTTTCTCTGATACGTCGCAAATACCATGTAAGAAATATTACAATAATATTGTATTGCAAAAGTCCTGCAAATTCGCCAAACGAAATTGTCCTGACGATGTGCTGGTGATTAGGTAAAACGGTTCTGGTGCTGTGCACTTATGTTTTGGTTCTGTGCCTTTATATTTTAGTGGCAAATATTTAAGATGATTGATGCAGGAAAATTGAGTAATTGATAGAAATATACCTAGCATATATTTGGTACATGTTTGATATGAGCAAAGTTGAGTCTATTTTGATCTAATATAATTTTTGAGAGGGGGTGCAAGATTTTGTTTTTTCAGGTGTTTTAGGCATTTTAAAACTTGTGTTAACTGTTATTTTGAAGATATATGTGCAGTTAACATTAGACCGTTGGTTTTCCCGTTTGTATGGTTTTACACTAGTAATGTTGGGGCCATTTATAGCTTGTTGTTCGGTGTGAGCCAAGGCTACGTGTTGAAGGCCGTATATTGACCTTTAATGGTTTACTTTTATAAATTGTTATTTGGATGGAGAGTTGTCTCATTGGCACTCACACCACATCTTCCTATATCTGGTAACTGTAATTGACTAATAAGCTGTTATCTGTTTACTTAAAAGAGAGACGAAAGATACCAGAGGAATAGTCAAACTCATAAATCGAAAATAAACTGACAACGCATGGCTAGAAATGAAAGAAGACAAACAGACAAACAATAGAACACATGAAACAACATAGAAAACTAAAAAATAAGCAACACGAACCCAACCAAAACCTAGGGATGATCTCAGGTGCTCCGGAAGAGTAAGCAAATCCTGCTCCACATGTAACACCCGTCGTGTTGCTTTTGTTATTACAAATCCGGTAAATAGTCTAATTCGGTAGGTCACATTCATAAAAGGGAAGTGGGTTGTAGTTACGACGTAAGGAACATTTCCGATATCATTTGTGAAACGGTTATTCCATAACGGTCAACCAATTCGTGATGGCGTCCGTAAAATTTATGAAGGGATGATTTCAACTTCACTCTTGGTTTAATAGCTTCCTTGTGAGTAGCAACCCTCTAGCAAGGAAATCATGATAGGAAATGCAAGCACGGGAATATCGTATCAATTGGGAGGTATATTCCCCGTATGCAGGTGCTGCTGGTATGTTGCTACTTAGAAATGGAAAGTTCACAATTGGAAAGCTGAAATCATCTCTTTTGTCATAAAGTTTTGTTTTCAAACGACCCTCATTGTCAATTTCTAGATGTTGGCATTGTTGTGAACTTTTATTATAGAGAAAAATAAATAACGCCTATTTTTTTTAAAATTTTTAAATATTTGAATTCACTGTTTTCTGGGGTTTTTTTTCATTTAAGATAATTTTTAAAAACGCTGTTACATGTATCGGTTATCAAAAAGACTAACTTTCCAAGAGAGATTATAACAACAACCCTCCGACAAGACATTGTGCTATGGTCCATAATCAGTAGACAGGTCTTTCTTTTGCTATGGGAAACAAGACTGGGAGAAGCACATGAGAGAAAACTTGCCAAGTATCAGGTAACAGACATTCAATAGAAAAATTGGAGGACATGGTATTTTCCAGTGGAGGTAGGCTGTAGAGGCTTTGTTTCTCAAACATTTTAGAGAGCCTTTGGAGTCCATGGGACTAACTCGACCAATAAGGAAAAGCTTGGTTGGAAAAGTTGGGAAACAGGCAGAGGAAGATTGTCGTGGACAGCGCCGAAACAGTCGGGGAGAGGGGATCCACCTGATGATTGAACCAGCTGCGCAATGGTACCCATAGATTAAAAACTACTTAGAATATTCCGCATTCCCTTTATTATGTCTGATGTACACATATTTATGACAATAATGGTTGTAACAACAACCCTCCGATTCAAGAGCCGAATTGGAGGACATGGTATTTTCCAGTGGAGGTAGGCTGTAGAGGCTTTGTTTCTCAAACATTTTGGAGAGCCTTTGGGGTCCATAGGACTAACTGGACCAGTAAGAAGAAGCTTGGCTGGAAAAGTTGGGAAACAGGCACAGGAAGATTGTCGCGGACAGCGCCGAAACAGACGGGAAGAGGGGATCCACCTGATGATGGAACCAACTGATCAGTGGACACATTGGTACCCATAGATTAAAAACTACTTAGAATATCCCACAGTCCCTTTTGATGTCTGATGTAGACATCTTTATGGCAATAATGGTTGTTAGTACAAGATTTGAAGTTCTGCAAAACAAAAAATCAAATGTTAACTTAAGTTTTGCGAAATTTGTTTGATGAGTACCGATTGAGATTTTAATTGACTAGAACATGGTTTATCTATTAATTGAAAATGCGGCATTGAACTAGCTTTCACTAGCTGCGAATACTGTGTGGTAAGTTGTCTGCTCTTTGGTCGTTTTTTTTTTCTCTTTGATATACTAGTATTCCCCATTTCAATTCTCACTTTTAAGTTTTGTGTTTTTACAAACCTGTAACAATAAAGGAGGAAAGAAGGAGGGGTTGGTTGGGTTGAGGTTGGGAGGGAATGTGGAGCGCTAACAAACATGTTTATCCCTGTCACGAGTGCCCAAAACTAGTGGTTGTCGATGGTTGCCATCTGTCGGTTTTTTTTCAAAGCTGTATTTCAATTCAGGCCTAACGTCTTCATTTTTAATCAATTACTTTTTTCATAGCTTAGATTCGTTATGGTTTTTGCACGTTGTTGAAGGTCAAATTTTGACTTACAATTGTTCACATCTTGTCACATTTTAGTCAGTTTTTTATCAAGTACATGTATGTATGAAAAGCAAGTCTGGGTCGTTTTTTTATCCAGTTGAAATGTATTGGAGACAGTGTATATGTTAAGGAAGAACTTAGATGCATCAGTAGTTAGATCATCTACCCTCGTTTATCGAATTGATTTCAACCAGTCAAACGTTTATAAATGTCGCTTTACCTCAAACATCTTGTGATTATTAGTTAGTATATTACGTAGAGAATCACCAATGTAAGGGAATTCAATATCTTAAATAAAACTATTCTAATTATATGTTTTTATCTGATATTGGACGGAAGGTGATGCCCTTTTAGTTCCTTTTAAAATTGTTACACGATTATGACTGCTGTACCAATATTTTGACTATTTTATTTGTTGTGTCTGTTTAGTTAATGCAACATTGTAAATATAACTGAATTTGATGAGACTGTCATCAAAGTGAGAGGGTTAGCGCTATAAAACAAGGTTGAATCCACCATTTTCCACATTTGAAAATGCCTGTACCAAGTCAGGAATATGACAGTTTTTGTCCATTCGTTTTTGATGTGTTTTGTTATTTGATTTTGCCATGTGATAATGGACTTTCCGAATTGATTTTCCTCTGAGTTCAGTATTTTTGTGATTTTACTTTTTATGTAATAAAAGTTACGAATATTTGAAAACGTTTATGTTTCATCTGATTGAATTGAATACAATTTGGGCCGGAAATATGGGGGTTTTTGGTGTAAAAAAAAAGTGCAAAATATTTTTTGTAATTTGTGATAACGAATTATTTAATTGGTTAGAACGGATTATATTCGTGAAAACAAAAATTCGTGGAATTAGAATTAGTAATGATCATTTTTTGTAATTTATGATTTCTGATTAAAATCATTTTCACACGGGTAGGTGAGCTTTTCCCCTTACGTTGCACCTGTTGCTGTTTTTAATAAAAAAAAAATGTCTTATTCGATGAAATAATTTGACCAAATGTTACAATATCTATACGTTATACTTGTACCACAAAACACAGATCAAACTTGTAATTGAATAGCGTCACTTTTACAGTTCATAACTTCATAAGTTACGCCCTATGTTCATGGAAAAGTGCTAATTCTGTCGTTTCCCTAGTCAACATTGAGTTTGCCTCAACCAATTGTTAATAAAGGAAGATATTAAACCAAGAGTTCCAAATGGTGAAGTTGAAATCATCCCTTCGTAAATTTAACGGACGCCATTGCGAGTTGGTTGACCGTTATGGAATAACCGTTTCACAAATGATATCGAATATGTTCCTTACGTCGTAACTACAATCCCCTTCCCTTTCATGAATGTGACCTACCGAATTAGACTATTTACCGGATTTGTAATAACAAAAGCAACACGACGGGTGCCACATGTGGAGCAGGATTTGCTTACACTTCCCGAGCACCTGAGATTATCCCTAGGTTTTGGTGGGGTTCGTGTTGTTTATTTTTTAGTTTTCTATGTTGTGTCATGTGTTCTATTGTTTGTCTGTTTGTCCTCTTTTATTTTTAGCCAGGCGTTACCGGATTTGTTATAACATAAGCAACACGACGGGTTTCTGATGTGGAACAGGATCTGCTTTTCCTTCCCGAGCACCTGCGATCATGTACCTTTTGTCTAGTCAGTGAATTTTCGTAATAGGTGTATATGTACATGTATAAGGTAGCGTGCTGTACTGTGCTTCACTATCTTACTGATCGAGATATAAAATAGAGGATCAAAGGGATGAGTATGTATAGCTCGCACGGTATTAAAGCAGTCACTCTACCTTCACTTCCCCTTTTCATTTTTTTTCTGCATAAATGTCCTTCGAGAGAAAGAGAGAAAACTTCGTAAAAATATCCCACATATGTGTTCTATCAAGTTCAATTCTATTTGGACAAGCGGTTTCAGAGCAAAATAATTTCTTTATGTAAGAAAATCGTGAACAAGAGCTTTACATTGCGACCATATTTTTATTCTAATAAGAACGGAATGCGGAGATTTTGTAAAGAACAAGACTTAGTGAAGCTTCTTGTCAAGTTTTGTTGAACTTGGCCAAGCAGTTTCAGATATATATTTTCTTAATAAAGCAACCAATGAGAAACAAGAATTGACTATGACGGTATTGAATGTTGGCTGATTAAGACGAAATGAAAATGTACTTTTTAAAGAACCTCGCATAGATGTATCCGGTCAAGTTTAGTTCCATTTGTTCAAGCAATTCCAGAGGATAACATTTTTATGTCATCAAATCAGAAACAAGAATTACACATAGTGGCCATGTTTGTTGTCCAATCAGGGCGAAATGGAATAACTTTGTGAAAACATCCCATAGATGCTTCCTGTCAAGTTAATTTCAATTCCGCTTATTGGTTTTAGAAGAGAAGATTAAAAAGTAAAAAGAGAACAGAAAGACAGACGGACGAATAACGAGAAACAAGAATCGCACATGCTGCCTATGTATACTGCCTTAACTGGGCGTAATGCGGAAAGTTGGTCAATAACCTCTCAATAGTGCTTCCTGTCAAGCTTCGATTCATTTGGTCAAGGCCATGTCGGGGGAGAAGGGAATTTTTGTTATATCAACCGATCAGGGGAAAAAAGATTGCATACAGGGATCATTTTTGTAGTCCGATCGGAGCAAATGAGAAATTTTTATAAACGACCATTCAAATATGTATCCAGTCCAGTGTGATGCATTTGGTAAAGTAGTTTCAGAGGAGAAGATTTTTGAGAACTGAGTCAATCAGTAACAACGCGATTGTCCATCTGGACAAAATGGGCAAATTGTATGAAAGACCTCACGTAGGTGCTTCCTGCTTAGTTTATTTCCATTTTCCTTTACATGTAGTTGTTTTAGTGGAGAAGATAAAATGTTTAAAGTTAACAGATGTGTGGATGACAGACGGACGGACGAATGAACGGACTCAAAGTGTTGACAAAGCGTTAAAAAGGAGGTACAAATGTATATACGTATTCTAAAAGGTTTGTTAATTTTTCACAATGTCACCTTTATCTGTTCATGCCCCAAGTTAAGAATTTCATTAATGTTTGCACTCTTGAAGAATTTAATGGAACTGTACGCATGGTATAGATCTTTTGTGATCACAAATTTTATTACAGCAAAACTAACGGGATGATTTCATAAACCCATCCTGTGTTTGTTAATCATAATGATTCATATATATGCATTAACTTAACAATCGAGACCAGCACTGTATAAACTTTTCAACATACAACGACTAAATTATATCTGACATGTCAATTAAACTGTGTATTAGTTAACTATGAACGTCGGCTTAATCAAGTACATAAGTGTTGAAAATCGGCACACTAAATGCCTAGGAATCCCAAATTAAAAGAAATAAATCGCCATCAAAGGGACGTGTTGGTAATTATTCCATATATTGAGGAGTTTGTCAAATCAGTGAAGTCGTCTGTCATTGCAGCTAAAAGAACTGATTTGAAGATATATACCTTGGATACGTAAATGTTCGAACTGAGGCTGTTGACCTTCATCGCCAAACAAGTTCCAAAAATGAAGATCGCGAGAAGGAATATACAGAGAAAAATTTGCCCCCAGTAGCAGTATTTGATCCTGTAACGAGTTTAGTGTTAGATGGTAAAAGGAATAAGCGTGGAGTTTTGTTTAATTAAGAGGAAAATTAAGCACGATATTTCAATCATTCGTAACAGTTTCCGAGTTTTAAACTTATATATGTGATGCATGATAATTCAAAAGGAAAAAGTTGTGAGAAACTTTTCTTGGTGTCTTAAAGTTAATATACCAAAAGATGCAGAATTGGTTTGGGACTATGGAGAGACCAAGAGAGATAGGATTCTAGGGAACCCTTGGTTGACCGGATAACTCTGTCGCTTCTAAATTAAATGTAAAATGTCAGTTATCAGTGGGTAAGTAGTCGAGGTATAAAATAATTCATCGATTAATTTTTATATATTCGAATTCAATATTTGGTCAAATTTGTCTAGAGACTAGGTGGTAGTGGTCAGGCTAGCGCTTCGGGCACAAGCTTTAAAGTTGTGCGCACAAGTTTCAATAATTGAAAACTATACTTGAACAATGTTGAAAGAATGACTGTAATATCTTTTTCTTTCAAATTGGAGTGTGGATCACATGTTTGATGTTATTTCGAATAGATACAGCCATAATACCTTAACTAATTAAGAAAAAAAAAAAACAATATTTAATTTCATTAAAGTTTTTCGTATATAAAATATACGTAACAGTGAGGATTAGTGAGTGACTTGATTGAATGTGAAACAATTACATGTTTGTTTACAAAAGATCAGGAATTTGAATATTTATCGAAAGGTCATTTATTATTTTACTGCATAAATTGATTGAATAGAATTATTTAAATTGGTAATAAATATCAATAAAGATAAATACATTGTATTCCAGAATTCATCTATGCAAATCACAGGAAAATAATTATTTGGTTGCGTCAATACAAATATTCAGCGATTGTTTTCAACAAACTTTAATATACTCTGTTCTAATAATAAAAATTATGCAACTAGATAACAACAACACATAAAAATCAGGACAAACAGGTAAAAATGTACTAGAGCGAACATGAATAAGGGCGAACGGACCCGGATTCTGTTTTATACAATATAACAACTAATTTGATGTTATATGAGGGTCCACACCAGTCCATATGGAATAATACATATAAAGATAAACAAGGAATGCAGGATATAACTACCGACCGAAAGCAATATAAGTAAAAGGCAGTGGCTGTTTTGCCGGCTCCGGACTATATGAAAGACATTTTATTGAAAAAAATTATCATCGGCGCAAATGATATATGTGGCTACTAGCTGAGATTTCAATAATGTTTTAGTCTTTGACTAGATATAGGATAACCATAATTTCGTATGTCGAACAGTTCCACCACCAAAAAATAAACGGAAACTTAATTAACAATCATAACACAACAACCTTATATACACTATTTACATAAGAATCTTTAAGTTTTATGACTTTTTACATGGGAAGTTTACAGTTTTTTACTTTTGCATGGGAAGTTAACGATTTGAAGACTTTTTACATACAAAGTTAAGAATGTTTATGATTGTGTACTTCAAGCAGTTTATATTATTTTGGTATACTGGTATTAAATGTAATAACATTTAAAGAATAAATCACATAAATATTTTTTAGATAATTCGGATATCAGAAAAAACTAAATTTATAGTCTTTGACCTTTAATAATTGACCTTTATATTTTTAAAGTTAATATGACACTAATTTATTTAAAACTATTTAATGTTAATTCACATATTCATTAACTGAGACTTTAAGATTTAATAAAAATAATTATACTTTTAAAAATTGTATTAAGTAGACTAGATTTTCAAATGTTTGTTTAATTATTCATTGCTGCCCCTCCCATCCTTGCACCCACTCTTCATGCATCTTTTTTTTTGCTTGGTCTTTCATCACCAGTTGATATCGTGCATTCTGTATGAGGAACACTGACCTTCGTGATTGGAATTTTATTTTGAGACATCAGGTCAGATGTGACTCTGTATACATTTTATATTTTTGTATTGTCCATTAATACTTGAATTGTCATTTTATATGTGAGGTTTTCTTCACGCACATCAACATTTGCGGTTAGGATGTTCTTAATTGTTTGTTTTAAGACTGGCAAAATAGCAAAACTCTATATAAATCGTTTTTTTTACCGAAGCCGATAAAATAGACCCTTGCTAAGAGATGGATGTCCATCAATGTCTTTATCATGTTTATCTTTTATAGTGTGACGGTTATGTGTATATTTTATATATTTAGCTAGCCTATGTTAAAAATACGTGTACGTGCGTACTAGGTATGTAAAGTAGATGTAAATGATAATACTATAGATTTTTTTTTCAGAGGCTATAAATTGTACATGTACAGTGACAAATGATAACAGTGTGAATGTGAAAAATTGTGAGCTCTGCACATCGTCCTCAAGCAATTTTCATGTTAATGGTCATGCAGAATAAAGTAATAGAAATAGCTTCCAAGGTAGTGTGAATGTTATGAGAATGAACATGTAGTTTGGTATGAACTTTAAAGTATTCTTGTACTAATCTTTGAAATGAAAGAGCTGACTGAACATTGACTACAAATTGATATAAAAATGTGTGTACACCTAAGTAATACATGTATATTCTTAAGGGCCTCAGGAAAAAACAGTCCTACAGCTTACGATGTTAACCTCTTTAAATATGTAAGAAACTGTTATAATATACCATTTAAGCTGGGGTCACACATTCACGATTTTTACTGCCGTCCTTGACAGGACCATTCCCGATTAAAATTTGTCAAAAGTCTGATCAAGATCCTGTGAATCATGGATGGAAATTCAAACTTTAATTAAAATTTGTAAAGAAAATAATTTAATCACGACAACAATCAGATATTGTTCAGGAAGCGTCCAGATTCAGCCGTTTTCAGCCGAATTTGTCCCGATTATCCCGTTCTCAATCCGATTCTAATCTGATTCATATCTTTGGCCAGGTAAAAACAGCCCGATTCTGTCCAGACAGCATCCCGAAGTTGCCGAATGCGATCCGACAGAGACCCGACAGTGACCAGACAGTGAACCGACTCCAACAGAAACAATCCGTTAGAAACCGTTCCACGTGACAGTCCCGTCCTATAGAAAAATCGTGCGACGGCAGATAATCACTTCAGCCTCAGCACTTCTACAAACAGCTATAAACAGATTGTTTCCATTTAAAATAGATAATCCTTATCCAGAGATAGTAAGTTCTTATGGGATTTAGTTATGATAATGTTTTTTTTATGTTAAATGTTTAGATTAATGTTAAATGTAACACGTGAAGATAGTTATGAGATTATTTGGGGTGTAAATTTGTAGATAGGTATGAGATTTAGTTATGAAATTTAATTATGAGATTTATGAGCATTTATATGTTTCTTTTAATTACATTGCTTTTCTTTTCTGTATTTTCAGTTAGATGTTTGTTGACCTGGTACGACAGTGTTCGAACGAGGTATGGTAAACTGGCTGCCCGACCCTCTGGATCAGGAGCAGAACTGACTGACTGTGAGAAGTGGATACTGGATAACCTTAAATTTCACAAGCCATATATCCACCGTGTGAAGAAGAAGACGCCTGTAAGTGTGAGTATTATGCAAACAACTGAATTTATTTTATTCATGCAATATTATGCAAATAGCTGAATGCATTTATTCATACAAGTATTATGCAAATAGCTGAATGTATTTATTCATGCAAGTATTATGCAAATAGTTGAATGTATTTATTCATGCAAGTAATTTGCAAATAGCTGAATGTATTTATTCATGCAAGTATTATGCAAATAAATGAATGTATTTATTCAATTTTGATCAAAGCTAAAAATAAACAAATATTTAAGTTTGGATAAATTTTAAATACTATTTGATATTTCATTTTTGACATATACATAGGTATAATTCAAACATTTCATTGTTTTCAGTATTATTGCGTTCAATAATTCAATTATTAATTATGTTTGTTTCTGTACTTTCAGCTTAAAGGAAAAATTACTTCTGCTACTGATGCTACTGTAGACGATTCTTCATCCTCAATTGCAGATGAGGAATCAACGCAGGACATGCAGCACAGGCATGACGAGAACATTGCCGACATCAATATGGTACTTGATGGACGTGAAGATCCTGTAGCAACTCATACGACCATTTCCCTAGAACAGATGCCTCCTTCCTCCACGGGAGGCAAGAAGAAGACACATGCACAGAAAATGAAGGAGCAGGATGCAGCCTTCTTAAGTCACATGAAAGAGAGGGCCGACGCAACAGCCAAGTTCCGAGCTGAGATCATGGCTACTGCTGTTACTCCTATTGTATCATCCCCCAAGAAGTTAGACTCGTCTAAATCTGGCTTTTGCAATTGGTTCGAGTCTGTGGCTGAGAGTCTGCACCCAAGCCTGTGGCCTAGGTAAATATGATATTCCAAATATTTGCATTAAAGGGCAAGGTGGGAAAAGGCAAGTTTTTGGCCTCCTAAAATGACAAAAATATTATATACAAAAAATAGAATTTATAATGCTTTTCTTAGTTTCGATAAAACCTTTTGGGTTCTGATATATAGTATTTTTGACGTCATGTGCAAGTATTTGAGGGATTGCATAGTTTCGAGCAATATCTGGTCATGTTTGGGAGAAAATGAATAGGTGCGCATTCGTTGAAAATTCCATTTTCATATCAAACCTAGCTATTGGTATGGGAAACATCGATGCCAAAAATCTCGATGGTTCATGGATGCGCTCATGCATTATTTGTAACCATTCCACCTGTAAAATGCTTGAATTTAGGGAATTTTTATGAAATTGATAATTAGTCACATGGTGATGGCGTCTAAAAATGCCTTTATCATACCTTGTCCTTTATTGATAAAATTTATTGAACAAACTTTTTTTTATAGTGTTTATTATTTATTACATGTCAACTTATACATCTATTGTTTAACGGTTCTGTGTTTTTTTTAGTTTTAAGAAGAAGATTACCCCATTTATTGTGTCATTTGACGCACAAAACGACAAATGGCAGATCTCCTCAACATTGTCCACACCAACTACCCAGCTGCAGACTCAGTCACAGACTCAGGCACACATTTCCACATCATTACATAGACAGCATGACACATTCCCGTCTGTGACCAGTGCTCATATGTCCCAACAAGCTAATTTTGACAGCATGATGAGAAACAGTTGTACTGGGGGATGTCACTCAACACCGCTGGCGGTTCCGGTAGCAGCATTCCCAGGAGCAGCGCCTGAGAAGCCTGCCGCCCGAAATTCGGTAAATATATATAAGAAAAAAACAAAGGATACGGGCTATTCATCCCAGACCCAAAATCAGTACATGCACTGTATAAAAAAATCACAAATAGCCAAGGAACAGCGCTGGTATTGATGTTCTTCATCTCAAAGACGCTCACCTCACTACAAGTTAAAGACGGCCTTAGTAACGGCTTCAGCGAAATTCTTTGCAAAAATAATCTGGATTTATTTTGTAAGATGTAACAAGTAAATAAAAAGTAGTAGATATTTAAAACAAGATAGTTCCTATAAGCTTGTAAATGAGAACAACATATACAGCAGAAGATCCTATATAAATCTTTAACTATGCAGCATATATTTTAGTAATCAAGGTATCAGATCAGGAACAGTTGAAGGAATGGTGCTTTTAAATATCACAATTTTAGTTACAAACTGACCTTAAAGTGAAAGAACGATTCGGCACACATAATAGAAGTTATCTCAAGAATAGATACATTTGTATATATAAACATATTTTGTTTGCATTTATTAAACTTTATCAATGTATATAATTATGTCATAAATAGCTCACCAGAGCCAAAGGATGAAGCGCGCTTTTGTCCGTCTGTTATCTTTTCATATTTTGATCTTTTTCTCAAGACCCACTGGGCCAAATAAGTCTCCACGGAGCCTTTTTTACTTATATTGTATTATTTTTCTGTCATTTTAACAGCATGCAGTCGCAGCGGTTTGTTGGTTATGGTGCCGCATATCACGGAGGTTACTCTGAATCTCACGCTGGATCTCACACTGGCACATGGGCCACGGAGGACTCAAGACCACCTGCACTTTGCGTACATCATGGCTCCTCGTCTGGTCAGAGTAGGCCACAATCTGTCACGACCTCAACCGTGGTCTCGGGTGATCAGGATGAAAGTTTGCTGGATATCACCTTGAACGATACTCTGAATATCCCTCCTACTACATCACCTAGTGAGTTGGTCGAAATTGGTGCAATTGTGAAACCTGTGTCTGCTGATTGACATTATAAGGACCAAACCTCATTTTGATCTTTCCAAAGTTTTATTGAAATATTTCTGATGGGTAATTTGATTGTGTCATTATTATTAAAATTTTGATTTTAAACTTTTTTCGCATTTTGATTATAAGTTTGATTTTAAACTGCTTGCTGATATGCTGTATTTATATTACAGCAAACTTGTATGAGAACATTGCAAGGAAAAAAAGATGTACATGAGACAAAAACTTACACATATTTTTACATTTTAGTATTGGTACAGCGCTTTGATTGCTGTTCTTCATTAAATCTTGAAGTAATCTCTTAAATCTGTATAATAATTGCAAAACAATTGTAGGATTGGAACTAATGTGTTTTAGTTTCACAGAATAAAACTGAAAATTGAAATGGGAAATGTGTCAAAGAGACAACAACCTGACCAAATAACAGAAAACAGTCCAACGCACCAATGGTTGTTTAACATAGTGAGAAATGCCGAAGCCGAAGGCCGGCTTCAACTAGTCTGAAAACAAAAATGTGTATTGGTTCAGTGAAAATGGACGTCACATCAAAACTGAGGCGTGAATAAACATGTTTTGTGAGAAATCAACCGTCCTATTATACCTCTACCCCGTGTAGAATAAACAAAAACACAGCAATACGCACAGTTAAACTCAATTCAAAACTGCTCACAAGGAAGTTATTAAACCAAGAGTTCCAGGTGAAGTTGAAATCATCCCTTCATAAATTTTACGGGTGCCATCACCAGTTGGTTGACCGTTACAGAATAACCATAATCGTATATGTTACTTATGTGGTAACTACAATACCCTTCCCTTTTCATGAATGTAACGTACCGAATTAGACCGTTTACCGGATTTGTAATAACATAAGCAACACAACGGGTGCCACATGTGGAGCAGGATCTGCTTACCCTCCCGGAGCACCTGAGATCACTCCCAGTTTTTGGTGAGGTTCGTGTTGCTTAGTTTTGGTTTAGTTTTCTATGTTGTTTCTTCTGTACTAATATTTGTCTTTTTATTTTAAGCCATGGCGCTGTTCTTTCCGATCTATGAGTTTGACTGTCCCTTTTGTATCTTTCGTCCCTATTTTAAAAGAAGTCCGATGTCAGAACCTGTACACAGTAAATGTAAAATATCACAGAAAAAAACTAAAGAAAAATTCCCGATTAAATTTTCCTTTCCATAAGTTAACTCATAAATAAAAATAAGTTTTAATAAACATTAAACAGCTATTTATTATGCCATGAAATAAGTACTAGTAATGTCACAAGTTAAACTCCTCTGTTAATTTGAAAGCCCATTGATATATACAAGATGAGACATATACATCATGGTATTCTGTCATTTGTTCATATGAACTTCATTCACGGCGAGGGTTGATCATCCTCATCTGCCAAGGTACAGAACCAGCGGCTGATTTAAGATAATGTTTGAGATATTGTCTCTGCCTCTTTCCCTGCACTGTTGCATTGTTAGCACCCTGAACATTAACAACGTCAAGCAGCATGTTTCGACCCAATCTCCATTCTCCGGGTATGATCGTTTCGTTTTCGACATCTTCACGATCAACTTGGTTGATGTTCATCTTTGGGTAGCGTATTCTCATCAAGTTGTGGAGACAGACACACGCCTGTACGATGATTCTAACATTGTCAGGAGAATGTTGCATGGTGGACAACAGTATTTGAAATCTCTGAGACATTATGCCAAATGCATTTTCCACTACTCTGCGTGCTCTTGACAACCTGTAGTTGAAGATCCTTTCTTCTACTGTCATATTACGAAAAGTAAAAGGCTTCATCATGTCAGTTCTCAGTTGAAAGGCATTGTCAGCAACAAAAAAGTATGGCATGTTTCTGTCATCTCCAGGAAGTGGCTCAGGATCAGGAAAGCCAATTGTCTTATTCTGTAGTACTTCTTTCAGCTCACACTCGTTATATATTTGAGCGTCTGAAGCTGCTCCATCTGGCCCAACATCAAGCCAGATAAATTTATAATCCGCATTCACAAGGGCCACCAGGACTATGGAGAAAAAACCCTCATAGTTATAATAAGTAGATCCAGTATTTGGTGGGCACTTGCACGCAACGTGCTTTCCGTCCAACGCACCGCACACATGTGGGAAGTTCCATCTGACGAGAAATTCATTTGCTATTTCCTTCCACTCTGCTGGGGTAGTGGGACATGCGATTACCTCTGCAGCGTACTCATCAATGATGGCTTGGCAGACTTCAGGGACAAACATTGACATGGTGTTACTGGGAACCCTGAAGTCCCACTTAATACTACTGTAGCTGTCGCCGGATGCTAGATGTCTCATTGTACAGGCAAACTTCAGTCCTGGATCTACGGCTTTCCTCCACCAGGTATCTTGTTTGGTAATTCGGGGTGTGATTCGAGCTACATTGTAGCACTTCATCGTACAGGTCAATGGGCAGCCTCATGTAGTTGGTGAAAGCGTCTGGGTCTTCTTCTCTCAGCTCTCTCATCAATGTGTCGTACTGGCCGAGCTGCCCCCTTCTAGATATCCAGGGCTTGACCCGGTATCTTCTATTTCTACCGAATCGCTGTGCCCTTCTTTTTAGATAATAATTGGGAAACAGATGGTCTTCTTCTTTTTCCAATTCCATAAGAGCAACCTGCTGTAGAAATCTGAACATACGAGCACATTGCATGTCGGACCGGTCAAAGTACTGTCAATGAATGACACTCTCACACACACATGCTACTTAAGACAATAGCAGCTCATCTGAATCTTGAATTGCACGCATCTAAAATCCTACACCTGTCGTCATATTCGGGATGATGTCGGAACGCAATCCTATTACAGTCTGGTGTACCGCATTACAAACGGCTTTGTCTGGACTCAGTCGTTTCATATTCTGTAAGAGTCGGGACTTTGACGTGGGTATTATTGCCGAATTTCGTATTAATAATCTGACTGTTCCGGAACAGTTTCGGCAAAGACGGTTCGTATTCGGCAATATCTGAATGCAATCTGGACACATCGGGAAAAAAACAGCGATGACAAATTTCTCCAGATCATCCCCGTTCCATATGACACCGTCCAGGACAGAGTTACGATTTTGATCCGATACAGCTGAAAATGTCACGAAATAATCACGATTGTAATCCGACTAGACAAAATCGGCTGAGCTCCCCCGAATGTTACGGGACGCACCTAACTGTCGGGGTGCTTGGTCGACCTCTCCGACCTGTTCCCGATCTGTACGAATCTGGTACGAACGTATACAACTTCGTTAAGACAATGATAGGACATTGCAGATCATTAAGGATAGTATTCCGATTTTTTAATTTTTTATGTCTTAACGCTGTCGGATCTCAAACGGGAGCAATAATCGGCACTGTGTGAACCCCGCATTACATAGTAAAGAACAGAAACACTGAAATAAATGTAGATATTGTTTTCAAATCTATATGTTATGTATATTGAAGCTCAACATTATGAAAAAAATCACACAAGAGAAGAATAACATTCAGATTACAGAATTGAACTTTGCATTATTTTCATAATTGGAAATTCTTAAAACTTAAAACTTTCTCATAAATTCTGTTTAAACAAAGCATACTTCACATTTTATTTTATGCTGCACTTCAACAATATTTATTTTCTCAGATGATTTGCATTATGATCAGAGTATGAGGATGTAGCTTGTAAGTGTTATCTATAAATGTGTATGTGGGTTTAAATGAATGAGAGAGGAAACCCAACATCACTATTACAACCTTAAGACTTATAACGATCTATATTCAGTCATAAACTATCATTATAATGTTTATTCCATTTTACGTTTATAAATTGTTTCATTTTTTTTCCCTAATTTTACTTTATCTAAAGATCTAAATTTATTTGTAAAGAAGAAATCATCAGAAATTCATGTAAAGAGTAACCCCCTAAAAGAAGAGACAATTCTGAAACAAAATCAACTAATGTTCAAAAGATTGATGAAACTCATCAACAAAGGACAAACAACACACAAACCTTTCTATGTTGTCCCAAAGATACATCAGAGCAAGCACAGAAATTTACTAAAGGCGAATTTTCAAAATTAATGCTGGATAGAAGCAATATGCATCTCGATATTTTGAAATATATTCCAAATTGTTCAAAAACATAAAATTAATGCCAAAAGTAGGAGATCCCGCGAATAGTTGTAAGGACTATACTGATAAAACTAGAAATTTTACCGAGGAGGAAAGATCATCACTCCTAAAATATTTATGTGACAATTTTCATCAAATCACCTTGCAACACCCTGATGTACCAAGTCTAATTCATGTCACTATTACATGCATTTTGATACACAGACCATCCAACTTTGATTCAGGTTTGTCTGTTTTTGCTTCTCTTTTATTTCTGTCAGAAGAATATTGACTTTGAAATGTTGCTTAGTTTACATGTATTAGTTTGTGTTTAGGTTTGTTTAAAGGCAACTATTTGTGATAAGTCAATGGGATTTGGTAAGTAGTTGTATTAGCATTGGCACATCTCTTTTCCATGGATATTATTTAGGCCATGTTCCTTCAGTCATGCGTGGATAATTGTCTTTCAATATTTGCCACACTGACATGTTAAAGTGTAGCTATTTTAATTTCAACATTTGACAAAATCAATTCTAATGATTTGCTGTTCGACAAATGTTCCATTTCATTTGTAAAAACTATAATTTCAAGAAAATGAAAACAGCGTGTGCATATTTGTAATCATTAAATAGCAAAAAATATAATCATTGATACACAAAGTATTACAGCTGAGTGATTCAGGCTTTTCAAATCCAAAACCTTGTCATATCTGATTGAATAATCTCATTTACCTTAGAATACTTTTGATCTTTTAGACAAAGAATATAAATCCTTGTAACATATGCATGAAGGTCAAACTATAGATGCATAAAATAAAAGATGCTGTTAAAAAAATCAGCTGAAATTTTTTTGAAAGTTCACCTTGATAGACAAAGGTGATGTTATTCAACTGAACATTGAACTTGAATCCCTTGAACCAAATCTTATATGATACACTTCACATTACTTTTGTTAGTTTAATTGTTTAAGTTTATAAAAGTCTCTTAATTGTACTACATTTGACAAAAAAAAAGCTATTTCAAAAATGTTGCTATACTGATAACAAAATGGATGTCGAGTTTAGTAGAGACGATTTTTACTTTAACAGTTCAGGAGTTATGGTATTTGTGATATTGAAAATGCTAGGACACAAATAATTGTTAAAAAAATTGCTTTTCTGTCACTCTGAAAGCCTCTTGTCTTTTTTTGTTTCGTTTTCCAATGAGAATACCATACAATAAACTATAAATAAGACAACGTGGCGGAGCCTCTAGTTTAATTTGTTTACACATGACATTTGCGATTTTCCTCTCAAATATTTTGTTATATATGTACTTTAGCAATATATTTGTATGCCTCAATCAATTTTGTAGTACATTCCTTTTACTCCACTTTCTTTATAACTACAGCATTCAAACCCAACTAAATGCTAGTTTAGATCCAATATATACCTGATTGTGAAGCATATGCTAATTCATTTCATAGGAGTGAAAGAAGAGACTACTACACGAAGAAAGACGAAGCATGTATGAAATTGAAGGAAGTGATGAGTATTATCATTATGGAATGGATCAGTCAAAGACTAACATTCCACACTTTAAGGGATGGACTCACCAAAGGTATACAGTTGTACATTATCAATTATCCAAGTAATAAGATATAAGATGATCAGTAAGTCACCATAACATTTTAATCAGTTTTTATTCTGTCAAAATTTATCTGGATTTAAAACTACAAAATCTCATAATTATGAATTTAAATTTGGTTTGATAATTGTTAGGTAAAAGGAAAAGATAAAACATTGAGTTATTCACCACAGCGATTGTTATGGTCTATTATATTATAGGATTAAACGCCGAAAGGACTTTTGTGATATGTTTGTAAGTGACTTGGTCCAGTTTATACACCAATAAATTCCTTTAAAAGGCGTCCAATCTTTATAATTCTTTTAAATTGGAGATAAGGAATATCATTTTTTCCACACTCGTTACCTCTATTACACGTAAATTGTATTTTGATGTCATTGAATATGCCTGGCGCATGAATATATTTGTTGGTTAACGGCCTGGCGCATGCATATATTTGTTGGTTAACGCAAAAATATGTACTCAATGCAAATTGCTGTCTGATAAAAATAAAACTGCAAAAACTCTTATTATCATTCAAACAAAAGTTCATGTGTAATATTTTATTTAACGATTAACTTGCAGTGAAAATAAAAAAAAAAAATAACGTCGTTGTTATTATCACCGACATCTTGTTTACATTGGTTACGTAAAAAAGTTCGGTGCACGTCGTCTATCGAAAAATAACCAAAGTCAAGATCAACTCGACCAATCAGATCAACGTATTCCCTTATATGCAAATCCTATAAGAATTATTGTACAATATTTCTACCAGATGTGTCAAATGTGTCAAATCAAACAATCATGATCATTTGATAAGGCATGCAAAATTTAAAAGTTATTTACATATCTGTAAGAAGTGTGATGTCTGGAAAGGGTAATTGTGTCAAAAATGATAACACTGAATTGATATAATTTTTATTATCAATTTTTCAATTGTTTTAAAATGTATATACAAATGGTACAAATGAGTAGATTTCA
Organism: Mytilus galloprovincialis; assembly: GCF_965363235.1. NCBI lineage: Eukaryota > Metazoa > Mollusca > Bivalvia > Mytilida > Mytilidae > Mytilus > Mytilus galloprovincialis. The sequence goes on along the minus strand of NC_134851.1, from coordinate 29,197,090 downwards.
GATCAATATATTTGACAAGTTGAAGTTCCAAAATATCCATTTATGTGGCCGACATGAGCTAGTTCATTGACATTAGAATATAGTCCGATTTGCAGATTTCCAGAGGTTGAATTAGCTTCATTAATTTAAAAACAACATAGAATTTAGTATTCACTTGATATGGAGGATAAAACAAATGAACAGATTGGCTATACACACCTGTGCCTTATGTTATCTTGTTTTTAGCTCTACCTTTTTTTTTAGCTTATTGTTTATGTTACAATCTGGAAAAAATCAGTATTGATGCAATATTCTAAATATATATTTATAAGTACGTCTGAACCAGTTACAACTCTACAACATATTTATCCATCGGATCACCAGCAGTGATGGTGATACATGGCTGTGTACATATTGTATATACAACTTGTCTAAACATCAACCCAACAATGTTAGATCTGTAAATAACATCTTCATGCCTTATATATCATGTACTGTAGTACGCTAGATTAAAACTGACGTGAAAAGGTAACACCCGGCTACTGAAAGCTTCATTTTAATGAAGCCCAGGTGGTCGTGTGGTGTAGCGCACCGGTTACAGTGCAGGCGATTTGGTGTCACGATATCTCAATAGCGTGGGTTCTAATCCCGACGAGAGAACAACAAACAATTTACAGATCTAACATTGTTTGGCTGATGTTTAGACGAGTTATATATATATATTTATATATATCCAGATATATGGTTGAAACCTTTACACTTTGTCTTCAACAGTAGTGATTAAGACTCTTGTTCTACAAAGGGATCTGGCTTAAGAGTTGTTTTATGTTCCATTTATGGGTATTATGTTTTCTGGTCTGTGTTTCTGTGCGTTCGTTCGTCCGTCTGTTCCGCTTCAGGTTAAATTTTTTGGTTAATGTAGTTTTTGATGAAGTTGAAGTCCCACCAACTTGATACGTAATACACATGTTCCTTATGATATTATCTTTCTACTTGTAATGCATTTTAACACTGTGTGTTCAGACAAATGTCAGATAAACCCACGCAAATATTTTTGATAGTCTGATACAAAAAGATTAAATATTTGTTGGCCCATTTAGAAAAAAAGATATGTTCAATGATTTCCTGTTAGATCTAGTTTGCAGACACTGTAATTGCAATAACTTTAAAATGGCATGTTTAAGTACACATTCATACATTCAAAAATAATTTAAATAATACTGATTAACACAAAATATTAGTGGTGAGTGATGTATGCTCTTGTGAGCCTCTTGTTATATATACCAGTAATTGCTATTAGTGCATTGTATAATAGCAAAATAATATGACCATACTAAACTTATTGCACATAACATGCTTGTAAGTTTATCTATGCACAGTCCCAAAAAATCGGAAGGTCAAATAGGATAAGCATGTAGCAGTACAATATAAATGTAAAAATTTCTGTTTAATTTAACCTATAGTTTTGTACTCTTGATCCTTGAATTCAAAAACATGTATATAATGCGCTGTTAGGTTTTTTGAGTCACTAGGGAAAGTAGCTTGTTTGTGATTTGATTACTTGTTGCTGGGTTGCTGTCCATAGACAAATATTCCCTTCTTCTATATATATGTAGAATATGTGTTAGTTATTGATAAGTTTGTTGTTGTTTAGGCTTATTTGTCCTTCCTTTTGAAGGGACATACACATGAGGACATTGATCAACGATTTTCAGTAATTTCACACAGATTACGACGGGTTTATGCCTTAACTCTTCCTCAGCTACGAAAGGAAATAGAATCAAGTTTTCATGATAAACCACACCAGAAAGTGTTAGCCTGTGTACGAGATGTCAAATCATGGTTAGACACTTCTCTTCGTTAGATGTCATTCCATACCTTCCAACATCAGTTTTGGTATGTATTTTATACAGCTTAGAGTCTCTTTTATAAATAAATTAATCATATTTAAAATGTAACAGTTCATAGCAAGAAATACTTAGCAAAAGTACACACTATTTAGAAATGATTGCACTTTTCTCACACTTATCACTTGGATAATGAAGTTTTAATAAAAATTAGGAATAATCAGAAAAATCTGAACTGAACCATCAATTTTTTGGAAAGGGGTTTTTGAAATTTCAAAAACTGATTTCTAATACTAATAGAGCATTTTTGATCAGATTTTTTTCAAATTAGCCGCAAGAATAAGGGAAACAACCGACAATATCAGATAAAAAAAATATTGAAAGGAACCGTTATGTTGGAGAAGATCATATTAGAATATCCCATATCTATACTTGTAACTGCGGTAACACCTGCAGTTTTATCAGAGTATCTTCATTATTAATTAAGGTTCTCACTTATTGATACCTTTTCCAAGTCTGATGAATAAAATACTTCCCAGAAATTATTGTATGCCTTGACAAAGAGTCTCAGATTGCAAGATAATAACGTTAATCTGCTGAAAGTGATGGTTCATAGCTCAATACTTTATATAAAGATGCCATGTAAAAAGTTTCCATCTGTCACATGTGACATGACCCTGACTATAATTTCATACTTAGTGAAATGCCTAGAAAATCAACCTAATATAATAGAAGCAAACAGGATCCAGAAACGAGCAACGTTTTTTTAGTTTGTTTTACTCATGTGATATTTTGTTTTTACTTTAGGCTCTTTTGTGACCGTCCTAACCATGTTACTTGGAAATATAGGAAATTCTCAACTGATTCTTGGTTGCCTGAGGCTGGTCAAAACCAAATAGAGTTGTTTGATTTAAATATAACAGGAGATAACACTATTCCTCGGGTAAGTTTCAACCTATGTAGTTTAAAAAAAAGGATGTCTATTTTTTTACTACCATTGCTTTGTATTCCGATTTTAAAGCATGAATGCATTCATGTATATAACCTTGATTTGAACCAAACAGATAGTTAAAATAGACCAAACAGCACACAGACGTATATATATAGGAAGAGATGGTATGAGTGCCAATGAGACAACTCTCTATCCAAGTCACAATTTAAAAAAGTAAACCATTGTAAGTCACGGTACGGTCTTAAACACGGTACCTAGGCTCACACCAAACAACAAGCTATAAAGGTCCCCAAAAATTACTTGTGTAAAACCATTCAAGCGGGAAAACCAACGGTCTTATCTATATATAATGCGAGAAACGAGAAACACTTATGAACCACATAAACAAACGACAACCACTGAACATCAGATTCCTGACTTAGGACATGTGCAAAAAATTGCAGCTGGATTAAACGTTTTAATGGTTTCAAACCTTTTCCCTTTTCTGAAACAGTAGTATAACGTCACAACATAGAAAGACACACTATAAAATATCAATTGGAATGACTTAACTCAATCAAAAATCGGAGTGACACAAATAAGCACACAATGAACGAATAAATTTGATATGTGATACAATGTAAATACAAAGTTAATAAAAATAAGGGATGAAGTATCAAAGTAAAAGTATAAAACTGCTGTGAAATGTTGTTTTTTTTTTTTTATAGAAAAACATTAAATTGGAAGAAAAAAATACGTCATATAATACACAGGTAAGTGAAAATAATGTTGTTGTTAAGTATACTTCTTCTTTTGTCGATATAATCTTCAGGTTAGGAATATCAAGAAATATGTTGGACTCTTAGATGTTATAAAATAATAGCTGTACTAATGTAAAGTATGATTGAATGGTGAACACCCCCCTGACAGCTTCAGCTCGTACACATTATAATCTGCGTTATACCTAACATACAATAATATTTAAGTATCAAGTATACAAACTGGAGAAGTTCTGCCTATTTATGTCAATCTATAATAACAATGCCTCCAAAAACAATTATATAAACAAAGCAATCAAGCCATACAAAACTTAAAACTAAAAGCATTAGAAGGCAATAACACTAATGATATAATTTCCTTGAATAGGTATACCTATAATATGCCAACAGCACTACGATGATAGCAGGATTGAAATGGTCAAAAACGCCGTCATGAAAATGAGATGTTTTTGAATTTCCAAGAATATACATGGGGGAGGGAATTTCTTAACAATCCAACTAAATCCACTCCCAAAATAACCAGATTGCCATTGACGAATTTACTGGAAACGCACAAGATTATAGATATACCAATACAGCTGGTGCAAACAGAGGATCCTGGACCTTCATGCATTACTGAAATGTTAGAAAGTGAAGGCTTAATAAGAGAAGTATGATTTCCTTTGCATTCACTTCTTAAAAGTACACAAATCTTAGTTTCTCTATTTTTTGTGATATTTTCACATTTCTTGATTGGTGTGAAAAAAAATATTTTTCCTCACTAGTGAAATATCTTAGCAAGTTAAATGACTGGTCGACATTTTATTATGATGTAAAATTTTCTTGGTTTCTTCTGATATTTCGTATTTGTGACGTCATGTTAAAAGATGACCATGTCTGATGACGTTGTATATAAAGAACACAATTTTCTACAAATCTTTGAAATGGAAGGATAAAAATCATAAGAGAAACAGATTTCATCACTTTAAATCGTGTATGATGATATTTGTTCACTCTCAACAGTTGAATTGTGATTATTTAAAAATCTCTTCAAGCCTCATTTTTTTTTAAATATTTTAAAAACTGTGACTGTATTAAGTGCAGAAATATCAAATCACACTCGTTGCGCTGGTGAAATCTATATTTCTGTTTCTAGATAAGGTTGTTCAAAATGCCAGAACTCAGAATATACCAAAAAGTGAAGTCACAAAAAATTATCACATCTCAATTCATTGTTTAAAAATATTGAAAGAATAGTCTCATCATAAACCAAATATCAGCCTTATCAAGAATATCTTTCCACTAGAACTGGAAAAAGGTGTATAAGGAACTCTTTAGTGTACAATTCTTGCCTGATTATAATAAAACTCATATCAAAGTTAGGATTAGCAATGTCTTGGATAAGTTCAAAAATCAGTGCCGAGGATTAATAATGTTATTGAGTAATGCCTCTTGGAAACATTAAATATACTAGAAGATGCCTTCAAAATCGTGGTACAATATTGGGCAAGTGTTGAACCAAAACAGTTTTTAAATTATGTGTACAGTATGTCGACTGAGCATGCACGAAAGCGTTTTAGAAACCAATCAATAATGGTCTCTAAATTTGAATATTTTCTTTAAAATTGGCGTTTTCTGTTAAACAGATTGTTTCAAAAACATATTTAGAAAGTACAAACATTATACATTCACTCGTTATATTGCAAATATTTCAGACCTTGTATGGTGTCAGAGGAGTTGTGGCTCAACGGAATAGGTCTCGTCCTTCAGTAGTATAGATGGAAAATTATATCTTTTGTGCTCTCTTGCCAGAGTTTTTATAAAACTTATATCATAGTTTCATATGAGCAATGTATAGATCAATTTGAAAAATCATTGCGGATGAAATATTTTCAAAAGAGTTTAAGGCATTTTCAAATTTTTTCCCAAAATGCATTGCATTTTATCTTAAACCTTCATTTCTCAGTGATATTTATGAAAATTATGTTCCTTTAACGATTGAGATTTTATTGGTTTACCATTTATTTTGTGAGATATTAATTTTCTGGATATTCTATTTTAAGATTAAGACAAAGAAAAAAAAAGAAAGAGAAAGGACTAATTCTATATTCATCTTTAACAAGTATGCAGTATTGCTGGTTTACAGTGAGATGCCTAACGTGACTTCAGCAGGATTTTTCACGGAAATCAGGATGCAAGATGTTTAACAGCTTTTATATTTTTTTTTTTGAATCAATAGAGCTAATAGAAATGCATAATAAATCCTTTGATACTTAAGAAAAGAGGAACTGCAGTATACCAGATCAAAGAACAAATGAAGGCATTTAGATTTAAGAAATTATCTTTTGAATTATGTAACTATTGAATTGTGTCAACATGCTATTATTATTATTGTTGGCTTTTGGCCATTAAGAAGAAATAAGGTTAATATTGGATCGAATAGAATATAAATATAAGGCTTGTAATGATATGCATACTGTTAGCGTTCAGCTAGTATGAAGCAATTATACTCTTCATTTGCAAGAAATAAATGATATTACTATCATTGTTGGCTTTATGCCATTAAGAAAAAATAAAGTTATTATTGGATCAAATAGAATATAAATATAAAGCTTGTAATTTTATTCATATTGTTTGCGTTCATCCAGTATGAAACAATTGCACTCTTCATTTGCAAGAAATGAATACAGGCATGATATAATCTTCATATTGGTAGCAATTAAGAGGTATAAATGAATAAAATAAAGTTAAAATTCCTCAACAATATTTCTAGAATCTAAGAGGTACTATCTTTTTTGTTTATAAAAAATGTCTTCCTGTTTGTTTTTTACCTGCAAGGTGTCTGCCTTCACTATATAATCATTACATGCTCTGCTCTGTCATATTAATATAACAATGAATTATTTGTCTATATAATGTACATTTAACCACTATTGATATACACATGTTAATGTAAGCAGAAGTCATAAGCATTAGTATATTAAACTGTATTAATTCTAGAAGTATTGTTGTTTACTTTTTGTAATTAGGTTATAAAGATTATGTATTTACAAATGTTAATTATATGATGGTCAGCCAAAAATGGTAATTACATTTGCAGGTTTTAAAAGATGCAATATCAGCAACATATATGAATTTTCCGCCATTTTGTCTAGTCATAGCAGACAAATGTCAGTTTTTATAGTTTGAAAAACAAGAATTGTCCAATCAGACATTTTTTCTAATCAAAATAGATTGAAGATATAATTTTTACATATATCTACTAGCTGTTGTTTAAAGTGTACACAAAAGACTTTAATATGCTTTCATGTTTGAATTGTTTAACACTAGTAATATAGGGGCACTCAATAGCTTGCTGTTCAGTGTGAGCCAAAGCTCGGTGTTGAAGGCCGTACTTAGACATATAATTGTTTACTATTTACACATTGTGATTTGAATTGTGATTTGTCTCATTAGCACGTGTACCACATCTTATTTCTATTGACAGGTTATTCAGCAAAATTGATATTTGTATTAAATTCGTTATTATATTGGTTATTAGATTTGTATGTGGTATTAATCATGTTAATATATGAAGGGTTTGATCTGTCTTTTAATTTGTTACTACAATAAATACACATATTGTTGCTAACCATTTAGAAACTCCATATGAGTTATTTCCTCTTCTGTATATGACATAAAGGACATATAGGTGTAACATTATAACTGTAAGACATAGATACATAGGGTCTTTCAATTTGAAATCCATGGTCTTATCTAGGCTGGGATCTATTATGAGTTTACTTATATTTATGACTTTGGACAAAATGTACCAAAATGTTCCAATTTTTTCATCATATATATTTTGTATCACTTCTACTGTATCTTGTTAGAGAATTATCTGGATGTAACTTTTTCCAAAATAGATGTAGCCAATTGTCACCCCTTTTCAAGTAAAAATATAGAAACCGCATATCTTTTAATCAGTGTATGGAAATATGTCTTCTGACACCTTCATTGTTTATTTTGTTTCCTTTTAATCTTTTTCAACAAATCCCAATTTCAAAAAGGAAGACCCAGTTTTTTTCTTGTTCTGAGTTTTTGTAGGGAAGTAGTTTAAAAAATCATTATTCGAAAATTCATATTAATTAAAAAGTTATGTTATATTCAGTTAAACAAAGAATGCAAATATTTTTTAGGCTAAACGAAAAATGAAATTGGTTTCGTCTATCCTGGAAAAAAATGATAAATAATGATATCCCAGAAACTCTAATTTGCATAATAGTATAATACATAGCCAACAGTATAAATAATATCCTACTCATCCAAAATTATTATTATATATAAAAGTTACCAATTGTTCTAACATCACATATTGTATTGTACTACTTAGAGTTTCAATGTAACTTTGTATCAAGCATGTCTGTGAAAATAAAGATATATATATCTATCAAAGACTTTTCTTTAGAAGTAGTATTAAATTATGCAGCATACTTTACCTGCTTCACAAAGATGAAGTGTAAAGGTTCCGCTCCGTCTGTCTAATCGACTTATGTATTTCACTTTTTTCAAAGTTTTCTTGGCTTCTATTAAAGGAGTATATTATATTTGGAGTTAAGCTTATGAATGGTAGTTTGTGAGATTTAAGCAGTATATAAGGTCTTCCATGCAGCCACCTCTTGTTTGCCAATAGTAAAATAGAAAATAAACCTGAAGATTGTACAAGAAAAAATATTTTCTTGAATTCTAAAAGGGAATAATTTTATATTTTGTCTGGAACGTGTTATGTTGAGGTGAAGGTGGTTTTTTTTTAGCATTGTTAGATCTGTGGTGTTCAGTTAGTTGCCTAAGTTACTTTTCAACTTCCTACAGAAGGGCAATGGCTCATATTTCAGTTCCTAGAACTGTATATAAAACGGCTGTGCCAGCATAGGGCAGGTTTAACTGTCACAAAAAGAAATCGCAAAGAATCAACATACAAAAAATAACATGACATGCTTTTCAATAATCCGAAATACAAAGGTTTTACAAAGTTGTTTACCAAGCCACAGAGATCACCACTAGAAAGCTCTTTTCCTTTTTAACTTGGTAGATATATATGTGTGTTTCTGTTAGTGTCTATTCATACTATATTCCTTCTATTCTCACGGATTGCTAGAGTCGGTCTCTTTTGCAAATGTTGCCCAGTTCTGAGATGATTTGTATTTACTTATATTTGTACAGTCAAGGAGTGATTGTGTGTAAGAAAATTTGTCATTTTCTTACCACCTTAAATTGCAGCGGCGTTAGCTAACTTCTTGAAAGCTTTATATTTTAGAAGGTGGAAGACCTGGATGCTTTCTACTTTGTTTGTGGATGCCTCAATCTACGAAGTTTCCGTCAGTCACGTGTCCAATGTCCTTGACCTTATTTTCATGGTTCAATGACTACTTGAAAAAAAGGTTAAGATTTTTTGTAATGTTAACTTCTCTCTTGCTATAAGAAATATGATAACTATATTTGGTATGTTCGTACCTTGTAAGGTCCTCATGGCCGTCAGACAGTTTTCACTTGACCTCGACCTCATTTCATGGATCAGTGAACAAGGTTAAGTTTTGGTGGTCAAGTCCATATCTCAGATACTATAAGCAATAGGTCTTGTATATTCGGTGTATGGAAGGACTGTACCCGTTTTTAAAGCTTTCACCTACAATACGATTTTCGCAAATACTACACAACACAAAACTTGTCTTGAGACATCGTTATCGACAACCATGTTGCTCGACAACAGAGAAGTGAAATAATCGAGTTTATTATACTTTACGTTAAAATATCATACGAGGGTGTTAATTTACTCTATCAAATGGCTTAGCGGGTAATTTTTTTTAATGTCATCCACCCGGCTAGACCAATCAAAAATCGGTAATTTAAAGTACAATGAATTGAATTTACATCAAGTTATTAAAGACAATGCTTAAGTTCTACGTTTTGGCTCAGATTTTATTATTTAACTGTCAATTGAAAAATAAAACATCTTACTTCACTTCTGTTGATTTTTCTGATACACGTAACGTTGTTATGTACGTGACGTCATAGCAAATAACACATAGCTGAAAGGGTAATAGAGCATACTGGTACCCCTCGAAAAAGCATTGTCAAGCTTGGCTTCACCGCGTTTGACAATGTTTTCTTGGGGTAGCAATCTGTTCTATCACCCTCTAAGCTCTGTGTTATTCCTATATTATTTCACATAAAAAATCACGTTAATGAATTGCCATCATTGTAGTAACAATATTAATATATTTACAAACAAAACAATCTAAATGTAATCCAAGCATTTTAGAGACAAAATCTTTATCATAAAAGCGCTTTAATAATATAAATCACCAAAATGTTTGAAAATGTATAGATTTATTGTATATTTAAAGCGTTTGAACGACAAAGAATTATATTCATTACAAAATGGCGCAAATTTATGTGAATATATGGCTGTATCACAAAACATCTCTTGTTTGTGTTTTCTAAATAGAAATGGTAATATTATTTTAAAGATAGAGAAATACCAGAAGAGGAGGAGAAACTCTTAAACTTTAAGATAAGTATTTCTATATATTTGACTAGTTTTACTACTTATGATTTGAATGAAAATATGTCAACAAAATATCTCTGGATGTCAGATGGCCATGCACGAGTTCTATTAGCTGTTGAATATGTACAAGCAGGTCGTCCAATAGTTTGTTGTTGTCCATTTGCAGGTATACATTCTTTCATATTTCCAAAAATAATTTTTCATGACTTTTGACTTGAAATAGGGTCCGTAGAGTAAACTTCATATAATATAAAGTGTTATATGGACATACCATATACAATACTGCCTAGTTCAGTATATGGCTTTATAGTATACAAGAGGTGATTAATACCAGAAGCATCATCAAAATTCATTTGGCTAAAAATAACTGACAATACCGTGTCGAAAAGCGTAGAATAACAAAAGGACTAACAAATAAGTCTTCTGAAACCACATAAACAATTATAGATTAAGCAATAGCAATCTACCAAAAGTTGATTAGTATAATTTGAGGATACCAATCAGCATGTTCAGCATATTAATCAATGAATGTGGAAAATGCAGTTCTTGTTCATGCAATTACATGTATACACGTACACGTGATTTGTCTAGATCAAACAATAAATCTCATCTGCGAAATCCGTTAAATTTGATTTTAATAGATGAATATTCACTTTCAATTAAAATGTTGTTGTAAAAACCAAGGATTTGTATAATACTATACAAATCCTTGTAAAAACTAAAACTTTAGCATTTTAAATCATGAAAAAACAAAATTAATGTACTTGTTAAAATTGTTTTAATGGCTAAAATTTTAGCAGAAAAAATTGAACCCAAAATTTACTTTTTACTAAAACTTTAGCATTTTTTTTCATGTATTAACTGTTCTTGTTCAAATTGATCAAATTTATAGTTAAAACTCGAGCCGATTACATTTAATTGAGAATCTTTGAAAGCTAAAAATTTAGCCCTGAGTTTTGAATGTAAGATTTCAGAAGGCTAAAAATTTAGTTTATTGTATAAATTTAAAAGTACAATATGACTTAGAAAAAGGAATGCTAAAATATTAGTATGTATATTATTTATTTTCTTTTGTTATTGCAGGAAGAATTTGAAGGTAGCTGAGAATTGTCTTTTTTTTCGAAGAAAAATTGAATTAAGCTGTAGTATTTTAAAAAAGTTTGATGCAATTTCTCTAAACAAAAAGAAATTCATTTTCCGTTATGATGCAACTTGATATAGTTGTTAAAACTCCTAGATTTCAGGCAAAAAACATAGAAATTTAGCCAATTTGCAAAGATTCAAAACAATCCATTTTGAGAATGAAAATTGCAGAGTATCAAAATTTATTGCAGTCCGTTATAAGCACTTCGTCATTCTCTATTCCTTATCTTTTTCTCTATGTTTCTATAGTCATTATTTATTTTCCTTTATTCGGAACTTTTAACCCATTATTCACTATTCATCGACCCCATCCTGACCCTCTTTTTTAATGAACCGTTAGCAAATACGTCTCGAAGGTGGCAGCATACATCACAGTCCACGACATTATAAACTAGTAAGGCACACATACTGCTGTTGATCAACCTTTGATTTATAAACTAGAATAAATATACTAAAAAATTTTAAAGATAATATATATTTTTTACAATTTCGTTCGTCCGTTTTTTATCGACAAATGGTTCAGTTTTGTTTTTTTCGCAGTTTTAAGTAACGTTATAATATATATATTTTGTAGAATAGCTTAAAAGCAGATACATATCTTTATTTCGTGTCAAACCATTTCTTGGAACTTGTGAAGCTTTTTATGATAAATGGAATTTTTTTTCCCGATTGACCTATTGATATCCATAATTTGTTTTATAAACCAATTGAAATACCAAACACATGACGAAAAAACAGTCGCCGAAAAAAACATATTATTCATAGTCAAACTGTTTGTACACACCGGTACGTCTAAACACCGCTCAGGACCTCCTGAGTGCACTCAGGACATGAACTATATGTTTTAGTGAGTGGTGGAGGTATGCATTCGATAGATAATTTAATTCTCCATTTAATAATTTTTGTTTTTATTAAATTATTTTAACATTTAAGGAGTTATTGAAGATTTCATCGGCACGTGCCGTTTTGGGAAATATGTCAGGCATGACCGTGGATTATATTGATTATATAAATCTAAGACTTAAAAAATGGTACTTCGCAAGATCTGGTTTGCGCTAATCCAGTTTTAATTAGCGTGGGGCGCTGTCTTCCTGCGGATAAGTGTTCCAGTGTACTAGCACTCTAAAGTCCTGCAACTACGGTAGGCTAGCACAAAGCAGTCAAAATTTACATACACCCTTTGGTTTTTTATTTATTTTATTTTATTTTATTTCACTTTTCTTTTTTTCTAGTACATACAAAACATCCCACTAATTATTTTTGCAAAACTCACATACACAAATTTAGGCTTATTGTGGTTTATACATGATATTTGGCATATAAATTCACATACACAATTTGGCATATCAAAATTATCCGCTCTTTACTTGGCTGCTGGTGTACCAGGACAACGTTGCTGCCGTTCACTGCTGTTTGCTTGGCCAAGCTTTCCTCCTGTTCCTACTTTCGGTGGCTCCATGTTTAATAATTATTTATTTATTTTGTTTTATTTTATTTTTATTTTTTTACAAAATTATTTCTATATTACTTTATTATATTTATTTTTATATTCTTTTATTATATTTTATTATTTTATTATCTACTTAATCTTAATTTTTTTACTTTTTTATTCATTTATTTATCCAAATTTTTGCTTTTTAAATTTTTGTTTTTATCAAACTTTCTTATCATTATCAATTACCACATGGTGAAAATATAAATTATTTAATGCCCAAAAAGGCGCAAGCCAGGGCCGACCGTGCAAGGGCTGTATAGCCAGTCAAGGTCGTTAAAAACTTCCATTTGTTGTTTATTAACAAAAAAATCTGAATGAAGAAGTATTTTCTCAAGTGTATATTTCTTGTAAATAATAAATTTGTCACCAGAGAAATATATCTAATGTCGGATTTTTATTTGATGTTCATATTAATAAGTGACTGAAATACAAATTTTTATAGATATTTAATTCACATTTATATATATTTTTTTTAAAGTACGTGTTGACGTTTGGATAACCGGCAGATGCTTGTTGCGTTTTCATTAAATTCATCTTGTTATTGGGCTGTGATAAGCCCGGTAGTACCGAAAAATTAATCTAATATTTCGTAGCGTTCTTTGTCTCTTGAACCAATTTTATTTTTCAGGTGGTCGGACACATTATCTATAATGTGTTTTGTACCCGTATCTCTATTCTGTTTATTTTTTCTTGCAAGCGTGCTTTAATGTGGTGACAGGCGACGACGGACATGCGTTTGAACAATAGACTGGTTTGGAGCTGGAACACTTTAGTTTGTTTCTTATGGTGCACTGTTCAAAATTTATTTTCATATATGAAGACATTTTAAGAAATGTATAACTGGACAAAACGAAACCAATAAGATAATGCATTTTTACTACATGCAACACACTAAGTTCATATATGACCCGTTTGAGTAATATATTTCGGGCCTTCAACAGTGAGTAAAGCGCATAGCACATAGTCATTTTTATACCTTGACCTATAATGGTTTACTTTTATAAATTGTTATTTGGATGGAGAGATGTCTCATTGGCACTATACCACATCTTCATATACATGTATCTATATTCTAAAATTATCCATTATCAATTAAACATTTACCTAGAAAGCATTCCATGGAATGAAAAACCAATCATTTTAGGTGCAAAATGATTCACCACTGAATGAAATCCCTCAAGTTCTGAAGTCTGTTGTCCAGATGACAGCATAGGAATGTCCTTCTTCATCTGCCTGCTGTTGACAATGTCTTGCAGCTTTTCATAAACTTTGGAACCTGAAAATTAATGATACTAAGATTTAGTTTTCAATTCTTTAAAGTAATTAAAAAATTTTGGAAGAAAATTTATGTAAAAGAAGAATAATATAAAGGGGAAAAAATACAGCTGCAACTAATTTCCAAAGTTTTTCTGTAAAATATATTCCTTTTCTTATAAAATATATTTAATTACATTTGTTACTTATATAGGTTATATTGATTATTAAATTAAATATTACGACCATCACAAAAAACAATCCAAGTTACAAATTTGAACATGTTGAAATGAAAATAGATGTAAATTTTTACATACAAGACCAACCTCCAGCATGTTAAATGAAAAATAATCTTTGAGTAATTAAGGTTTGACTGTACATTTACCTGGTTTTAACCACTTTTTGTGTCTTTCCCTTCCCTCCAGATCATCATGTTGACAAGAGGGGAACAGTGTGCTATGTCCATCATGAATGTTAATTATATGATTGGAAATAGATTGCCACTTTGCTAATATCAAGTCTTCATTCAGGTTTGCAGATGAAGCAGCGGTCCAGTACATATGATTCACCATGCTCTTGATCCATGGAGACACATCTGAACAATCCTTTTCCTTCGATAAAGCAAATAGTTTTTTCTTCATTCCTACAATTCAAAAATTGAAGATTTTATAACACTGTTAATGCATGATAATTAATTCTCATTATTTTATCAAAAGGTCACATTTGGTTTTCATAATAGTGAGACAACATTCAACCAGAAACCAAAGAAGTTGGCAACTGCCACTAATTGTTAAACTTCAACAATGAGCAAGACCCATGTCATTTTGTTTAACCATTGATGTTTCAATCATTGTCAATGTCAAATTATCATTCAAGGAATTCATCTGTTAATGATTTTTTTTATTTGAATGTGTCAATGAAAACATGAAAGATCAACTGTCTTTACCTTTAGCTACATGCCATACATCAAATGCATGAGTGGTATCTTCCATATTCTCTCTGACCCATTTTTTAATTTGGACATGTCTATCAGTCACCAGTGTTTTTATGTTGATGTTATGGTGCTTAAAAAATTCCACACTCCTCTGAAGCCCCTCCTTCTCCATATGGCAACTGCTTTTGACTTCGTTACTCTGAAAGGATAAACCAATACAAATATAGATAAATTTCCAATAAAAAAAATAATACCTAAAAATAAAACTAATAAAAATGTGTTAATCTACTTTTTTTTTTTTATAGTTAATACATGTACAAGACATGTTATTCAGTGGTTGTTGTTTGTTTATGTGTTTAATATATGTTTTTGTTCAATTTTTTAACATAAATAAGGCCAATTTGTTTTCTTGTTTGAATTGTCATTTTGGGGACTTTTTTTGGCTGAATCTGTGGTATGGGCTTTGCTCATTGTTGAAGGCCATACAGTGACCTATAGTTGTTAATTTCTGTGTCAGTTTAATCTCTTGTGGAGAGTTGTATCATTTGCAATCATTCCACATCTTTTTTTTATATTCAAATTCTATCCTGTACAAGTTGAATGTCAACAACAACTCCCTCATCTAGATCAAGCATGGTATAACTGCCAAACTTGGCTGAATGTCCAGGAGTGTCAGCTCTACCATCTCCTCCAAGTGTCACAGATCTTTGTTGCTGCTGAATATCGTTGGCATAATCGTTCTGGTAATTGTGCCATACGTGTCCTATTGCAGGGTACAAGTAAAACTTCTGGTGGTTCATATAAGAGGACATGCTGATTCCACAAATATTCATAAATTTCAACATCCTCAATGCCTTACTTGGTACTGATCCAGAGAACAAAATTCCTGCTGATATTGACAAATTTCCCGCTGGTTTGTTTCCAACAAAAGGCTGACTAAACCAGAAACGAACATATAAACATATTTTACACTCTTGTTTGATTTTCACCATAGACCCACGAGTGTACATTATTTCTCCAACAGTATCAGCCATACATTTTGTGCAAGTAGTAAATAGTTCCATTAAATGTGATTGGAACACAATGAATTTGCTGTCTTCTTCTACAGGTACATGTATGTTTCTGGAAATATAAAATTTTACAATAATGAATGTTAATAAAATCTTTGTCAACAGATTGATTTATGAAATACTCTTAAAGGGGCACTAGCTATGAGATATATCAAAAACCTAATATATTATTTTTTTTGGCTAAATCAGTAATGAAATACATATAGTGAAATAATAATTCCTTTTTAGTAGCCAATAATGTTCAATTTTGTCAAAATAAGCAAAAAAACATTGATTACGAGTTATTCACTTGCAAGTGAATACTTCGACCTCATTTAATACGTATTCATGTGAACTTTAATTTAACCCCTTAGCTTGAGATGGATAATACGTGAATTGTATGTGTAAAGTTATTTAAAGGAAGAGAATGTAAACATTGAAAGTGAAACCAAAGTAAATGATTTGATTGACTGGTTCGATCCACAAATAAACAATCTATTACAGGTGAAAACAATGATAAACATTTATTGTTTATCTGTCATATAAAATTAAATAGACCTAGAATAATTCTACAGCACGTGATTGCTTAATCTATTTATATCTATATTTATGTTTACATCGCTTATATGGTCATCGGATGACTATAGAGGTCAACTCGATAAATAATTAGATGGCGTCTACACTAAAATACACACGAAACGGAGCTACGTATTTTCATGTCTGTGCCTTTCTTATTGTTTTACAATGTATTTAGACTTTTAATAGTTTGGGTAAATGTTTTACATTGTTATAAATCAAATATAAGAATTTGATTAGAATCGGTGAACATGAATTTGACAGCTAGTGCCCCTTTAATACTGTGAAATTAAATTGAAACTCAAAAGTCAAACAGAAGGACAGTGAAACCTGCCTAAAAATCATTATCATTAAGACAAAATTTCATTTACTCAGTACATGTTTCTTTTTTAAACTTGACAATGTTGTTGATCAGTGAGTACTGTATATTGTCCCTCTGGTTTCTTTCAATATACTTTAGAATCTGAAAAAGTGGATTTGTTGCAATATTTATAAAAAAGAAGATGTGGTATTATTGCCTTTGAGACAACTCTACACAAGAGACCAACTGACACAGAACTTGACAACTATAGGTCATACAGCCTTCAATAATGAGCAAAGCCCATTTAGTATTGTACCTCATTTCCTGCTCATCATTATCATCTGAAGAAGGTGAAAGAGGTTGGTAGCTAGGATCTGATTCTTGATCATCTTTCATTGGAGAGGAAAATGGTTCATCAATGGTGGTGGTTGATGATCGAGCATGTTCTTTGGACTTTCTTGGCATTGTCAAAGGTTTCAAATTATCTGGTCGGACCAGCTGAAATGCATCGCTCATCAAGGGCTTTGGTGGCTGAATTTCATTTGTACCATCTGTTTGTGTTCCTGAATAATAAACCAGAATAAAGACATTCAATAAACTGAGGTTTCTATAATGAAATTTGCTACAAAGTACTACTCCTCAGACTATAAGCCAATGTTTAGTGAAAAATTGTTAAAGAATAATAATCACTGGTAATAAATTCATGAGATTCAACACTGTTTGTTTGCTTTATATGCACATACATGTAACACAAATGAATTAATAAAATTACATAAAATAAATTAATAGTATAACCGCAGTGCACATGCTGAAATTTCTACAATTTAAAATTTTTGAATCTCCCTCGACACTACTTGCAAGTATGTTCTTGAGAAACAATGATAGTCCATCGGGAGGGGCCCAAAATTGCTGACCATTGTTAAGAGAGAGTCATATCTCTAACACAAATATAACACCCCTGTAGATTTTGTAAGAGTAGGTTAATCCTCTATACAATGTTAGGCAGCACTCGCAACCGCAAAGTGGAATCCGAAAGGGATTAATAAGTTGCTATAAATAAATATGTTTTAACTTAACTACCATTTAAGTAAGGAACTTTTATTACAGGTTTCAAAGAGAAAAGAAAATAACCAATTGTCCTCATTTTCACTGCAGGTTTCTGATACTTTGTGGTCTTTGAATTAGTCTGGCAATACTTTGATCTCTTTTTTGGTCTTTTGTTGACCTGGCAACTAAATGAAGCTGTAGTTGGTTTTGGATCATCAACTTCATATTCTACTACCTACAATTTTTAAATTTTATAAATATCATACTTTATATAACTAATTGTACAATAAATCAGATGCATAAGTCATTTTAAGATCATGGTTTTGTTTAGAGGTCCTAGACATTTCATTAATACAAAAATCCATTCATTTTGATTTTTTTCCAAGTATCCCATATAGAACAGAAAGGAGATAAAGAATGAAAATCCAACTAAACATATTAAAATTTAATTATTACATGAACTTAGAAAATATGTTCTCAATCAATAATCTGGTAACCCTACATACATACATGTACACAATGTAAGTAGTGTAAGTCATGACTATAAAGCTTATAACCAAAACCTCGTCTTATCTTAGGATAAAAAATATTTACAGTCACTGAGATACTTATATGGTATCAAAGTAAAAAGAATTAGATATTGCTAATGCTTGATGGATATCAATACAAGATATTTTATTTCAATATAAAAAAATACATAACACCTTCATAAATATTTATGTGGTATGGGTTCATTGTTGAAGGCTGGAAGAAGACATATAGCTATTCATTTCATGTGTGTCATTTGGTCTCTTGTGGAGAGTTTTTTCATTGGTAATCATACCACATCTTTTGAATATTCAATAACTTTTGCGTTTGCTTTTTTGCCATTTTTATATTGCAAATAAACATACCTCTTCAAAATCCATTACATGGTTGTCTGGTTGATCTATATCCTCAGCTGGTTCACTGACAGAAGTCTCCTGCTTGTCCTCCTCAGCTGGTTCACTGACAGTACTAATATTCTGATAGTGATCAGCAACTAACTGTTAATGAAATATTTTAACATATATAGTAAAGAGTTCAAATACAAGAAGTGTATAATTTTGGAAGTCTGAGAACTTCCTTATCTGATTTGTTTAATTTGTGCAGTTATTTCTACATTTGTACTTTATTAGTTGTGCTATTCCCAATAACTTAATTGTTGAATTGTTATGTATGTGTATCAAGGTCAAGTTAGTACATTTATTAGCAATGATCAGAGGGGGGCCAGGCCCCAATTTATCTGTTTTATTTTTTTAATTTACAGGGATTTGTGGTTTAAACTTAGCCTGATCCCCCTTTTCAAACTGCTAATAGAACCCAAAAATGAAGTGTCCACCACCCTAGTCCAAATAATTATGAAGTCTGGCAAGGCTATTTTAAATTTTTTCTGGGACGCCTTCCTACGACACTACGAAGGCGTCCCAGAAAGAAAAAAAATAGCCTTGCTAGACGTCATAATTATTCGGACTATCATCACCACCCATATAAATAAAAATCTGGATCCGTCACTGATGAATACAAGGCTTATCCTAGTCCAAATAATTATGACGTCTGGCAAGGCTATTTTAATTTTTTTCTGGGACGCCTTCCTACGTCGGAGAAAAAATTTAAAATAGCCTTGCAGTCGTAGGAAGGCATCCCAGAAAAAAAATGAAAATAGCCTTGCCAGACGTCATAATTATTTTGACTAGGCTTATCCATTCTATGAATTAATATTGGATTATATTAATATCTGTTTAACAATAATTGAAGCATTCAAAAATTTCTAATTTGACATGGAGTCAGGACAAATGATGGAAATTTAAAGTGTTGTTTACCCTTGCAGCTTCTCTTTTTATATAGCCTCTTCTGATCTTCTTTGGAGGAGAACTTTGACATGTTGATGTCTCTGAGGGTGATAACATCTCCAGACGTGGAAGTGTGTGTTTCGGGGTCGTCGGTATAGGTTGCTCTGTTTCAAGAGGCTTCTCCTTAACCATGCTAACTTGCTTTGCAATACTTGGACTATGTACAGTAGGTACAGCACCAACATTCAGCTTCGCCTTCTTCGGGGCTCTACCCATATGTTCAATCTCGAACCTATGCCTGAATGGGAAGTCATCAATGATAAAATGAACGGAACATAGGGCTGAAAACTCCGTTGGTCCATCCCAGTTGGCTCTCTTAAGTTTCACAAACCCTGTCCATTTTCTACGAAGATTAGGGTCTTTTGGGAAGGAATGCAAAGAAAATCCATCCGCATTTGTGTTCCCACAATTAGCTGCTACACATCTCGTCCCACTGCCTCTACTTGAACCTCCGCGATCTCCTCTCGGCATTGTCGTAGATGAAATCGTTCGTATATATTCTCGTTTGTTTATGGTTTTTTGCAATATCGGAAGTACATGTGTTCACAATGTGACGTCAGACTTCGGTTTTTCTCCGGAAATTGCCGATTGATAAAATCGCCTTAGGTGTGATTACTAATGCAAAACTCACCTGTGTGGATATCTTTTTTAATACGCGGAATTTTGAAATCGGGTTTTTTGCGATCGAATTCTTAATTTATTTGAAAGAGATAAAACCATAAAAAAAATATTTCGACATTTAGACTGATATGGCACTTAAGTGCCATATGAACGTATTTTTTTTATTTTTTTTTAAATTAAATTTTAAAAGAACTTATTATTTAAAACCGATAGAAAAAAACCCGACAAAAAATATTAAGAAATAAGCATGTTACATCCCATTAAACATTCCCATCGCACCTGTCTGCGACAAGTCCCGAGTGCCAGTCTGAATAACTTCCGGTTTTCCAAGAAAGGAATGCGTGACGTCACATTATGAACAAAGAATATAAACAATGGCATCTGCATCAACTTCGAAACATCAAGACGATAACCACGACAGTTCTGAGAGTGATTCTGATGAATTGTCTCTGTCCTGTGGTTCATCGGAATTTGAAATGGGAGAAAACGGGAGCTCAGGTTCGGACGAGGAGTTAGAAGAAGCTACTGGTGCCATGGCAGGGGCTCAGATCAACCCTGGGATTATCCCATACCAGTTTGAGCCGTACAACTCAAATTCTGACGAGTCAGAACCAGAAGACGGCGAAGATGAAGACAGATTGGCAGACAATTCTTGGTAATTTATAAATGATAATTTCTATATTCACGCATACCCTTACAAAGTAAAAGGGATAAATAAATTACTAAAATATTGAAAGAGAAAGAAGTGATCGAGATACCTACCATTTCTGTACCTATGACGGCCGCCTAGCATTTAACAACTCCAAAACTATTAAAGAGAACGTATTTTATTACTAGAACCGATTCTCAATGGGAGAGGTGTACATAAAAAATATATACGTTACTTTTATAGTGTGTGTGTGTGGGGGGGGGGGGGGGGCTGTTCTTTCTAGGGCTACCAGAAAATTAAAATCTAGCAGACAAGCTTCATACATGCATGTGCATGCTTTACTGTTTGAATCTTTTCCTGATACATAACTCTACATTCAACACAAGTTTCTGTTTACAGAAATTCAATGTAACTACTTCCATTCAACCTCTCCTCAGTATACGTATATACACATCTTTAATACTGGTGCAAAACATGAATCAAGGACAAACATACAGCATTATAACATGAAGAGAAGCAATAGCTTATATTCAATATATTATTGCGGTTTCTTCTTTCAAAGATATAAATAGAACTCATTGCATTATTATGGGGGACCTAAATGTATCTACAATATAAAAAATAAGATGCGGTATGATTGCCAATGAGACAACTCTCAACAAAAGACACAAAAAGTTAACAAGTATAGGTTAACGTACGGCCTTCAACAATGAGCAAAGCCCATACTGCATAGTCATTCCTAAAAGGCCCCGTAATGACAATGTCAAACAATTCAAACAAGAAAACTTCAACTTTATTCATAAGAAATGAATCTTTCTTTGAATGTTCAAATCAATCATACAGAAGATATATAGTTTATGCCTTTGTATCTTGGATATTATTATTTTTCCCTAAAATAAATCTGTTGCTTTCTTCAAGGTGTAATTGTGGACAATGTGCAGTTATGCCGTCAGCAAGAGAGTGTGTCTGCTGTTGTGAAGTTACAAAAATTGTTGACGTGAAAAATGAACACCCTGACACAGCTTGTATAACAGACCATCCGGGATTTCATCCAGTGTGCCTTGATATACATGTATTAAAAGTTGCCTATTACCAGTATAGGCAGCAATATGGAGAGCATCCTGATCATGGAAATGAGTAAGAAATTCAGTCCTGTATATCAACATCAACATTTATATTGGTTTATTTTTAAAATCTATTTTATAAAAATAATA